>NC_141691.1:1672791640-1673201640 GCF_964263255.1 Lissotriton vulgaris | reverse complement strand
TTCACCCTCCCTACTTAGCAGGTTAGTTTATAACTACAGAAGATCACATACGACTACATAGGCAGACCCATACCTCTGTTACTCAGCAGTAGTGGATCACATTGAGTTCTACACAAACTGTCAAGATACCAATGTTCTCAAACTGTGTGCAATCATGCCGGCACACTTCATTACTAAACGCGCAAGTATAAGAGATGCCACAGCTGCATATCTCTTATGGCTCAAACGTGCGAACATCATTCCGAATAACACACACAGTATCCAACATAACCTTGATGTTTCATGCTCTCACTATACACACTAAAGTAGCGAGACAGTCTACAAATGTAGTATATTAAATTGCCGCTCGCAGCAGTTTCTGCACTTGGATTGCCCGCAGCTTTCATTCTCTTACCCGGACCCTTGGTGCCACTGAAGAACTTTGGAATATTGGTGCCTTGATATCGTGGTGGCCTACAGAGCGGGAGATCGGGACTGCGAGGACCAGCATTCCCTAATCACCTGCAGCTGGTGCCTCTTCTCGTTCTCTCCCCGCCTACCTGTACCTGCCTGCTCATAACTGCTTGCGGCCCCAGCTTCGCGGGAGCCGCTCGCAGCAGTTTCTGCACTTGGATTGCCCGCAGCTTTCATTCTCCTACCCGGAACCTTGGTGCCACTGAGGAACTTTGGAACATTGGTGCCTTGATATTGTGGTGGCCTACAGAGCGGGAGGTCGGGACTGCGAGGACCAGCATTCCCTAATCACCTGCGGGTGGTGCCTCTTCCCGTGCTCTCCCCGCCTACCTGTGGTACTTATTCACGGACCCCCCACGCTCCACGGAACGCGCGCGGGCGCGTGCCGGGCGAAGCCCGGGAAAAGGGCGGGCCGTCTGAGGCAGTCCGAGGTTGTTTGAGGTTGGGTTGGGACCTGTCCCTTTCATTTGCTATTTTGGGGACCTGTTTAACTACCTTTTAATCTGTATTGTGCCATTTAATTTTGAGTAAAAGGATTTCCTCTAATCTAGCTATTATGCTGTTAAGATCTGGGAAGAGTAGAACTGTCACTCTCAAAACAACGCGGGCGGTGACTGGCACTATGGATCAATTTTTAAAAAGAGCTACTGTAATTTTAGAGAAAGAAATTGCTCTGACAGAGAAAAGACTGTCCATAGACCTTGTTATGGGGAAGCGTTCGTCCCTTGGCCAAATTGGGTTGGTTGCCTCCCCAGGTATCCCGAGATTACTAGATTCTCTGGCAACCCAGAGCCCTAACTCAAGTAATATCTTGTTAGCCTCAGATAACGTAGAGGCCTCTCTAATATTAAACTCTACGGCTATTAGTACGGACTCTGTTGACCTAAATATTAGCGCTGATATCCAACCCCCGGTAATTAGTCCTGCCCTGTTAGCTGCAATCCAGGGTTTATTAGCAAGCCCAACCCATGCAGCTATAACCAAACCTAATAAAAGGAAAAGAGGGGGGAGTCCCCAGAAGGGTGGAACTGCCAAATTTCATAAGAAAAATAAGGAGATGCAGGTAACACCTAACTTAGCTCAGACTCCTATGTTGTTTAACGCTATCTCTGTCCCTAGCGATCCATCCCCCATTAGCAGTATGACTGAGGAACTTTTGGGGAAAATTGAGATTCTTGTTAAGTCACTGATGCTACCTTTATTGGAGAGGACCAGAATGATTAGCTCGAAATTAGATTTGTTGGAGCAGTTAGTCGCTGGTAACTCTAGAACTTTGGACACACTAGCTAAAGGTAGGGAGAGCCCAAAGAATAAAGTGATAGCCCCCCAAGTGCCGAGGACAGGTAGTGGTACTGGCCCGGTTAAACCGTTCCTATCTGATAAGTCTAAGATTCCGCCCAAGCCACCCCACGAGGTAAAGCACACCTCAGGGGTAGACAAGTCTAGGGCTACTAAGGGTGGGGTCCAGTTTCAGGCGGGGCGCCTGGTCCTCAATCTGCCTTATGCGCTTTAGTGCCAAGCTTGCAGCCAGCCCCATGTGAATCAATGTCTGGTCCTCGGTCTAACGGGCATCCCGCCACAGGGAAGGGGACTAGCAATTATCGGCTCCCCTGTATAAATCTCCCCTTAGAGTCTGCACGTTACAGGACTATTTTGGTTGGAGTCCCAGGCTTAGGGGTGGAGAATACAGAATCCCAGAGGGAGTTGAAAAACAAAGTCCTCTATTGGCTGAATAAGAATAGGCCCCTTCCTCCCTTAAGCAATACAGAGATTTTAGGTGTCAGAAGGGTGAGTTGGGTGGGACATTCCCCAAAGGACCTGGAGGGGGATTGTATAATCGTGAATTTTAGAGACCCCTGGGTGGTGAATTTCATCTGCAGAGAACCCAGGTTTGGCAGAGTTGGTGACATCCAATCCTTGGGCCTTGACTATTTTTATCCTAGTTTAGGGCAGGGGCCGATTATTCCCGCTCTTCTCCCTTATAGAGGAAGATCATATGATGGACGTCATATAGATAGGATGGGGCACCACATCCCCCTAAGGAATAGGTTTGATCCTCTTGTGGGATTGGAGGGGGTGGATTGACTCACGTGTAACTCTGGAGTCAATTTGGAATCTCAGATGGATTCTTTGGGGCTGGTTGTGTTGGCTGACAGTACAGTAGCTGTTGATCTGGAAGGGTTTACCTGCGAACCCCCCGGGGTGGAGTCATCTCTTTGTAGCGCTGGTCCGGATAGGGAGGGAAGGAAGGAAGCTAAGGGTGTGGGAGGTCTACATATGGACATCCCTTCTATGGAGAGCTTATTTGGCAATCCCATGCTGGAGGCGGGGCGGTTAACAGGCCCCATTTCGCAGGCGGAAGTTCCGCCCCAAGCCATCGCCCAAGCCCCACCATTTAAAATATTGTCATGGAACATTGCAGGGCGGGCTAGTAAAATAGCCATAGGGGAGTAAGCGGAATTTGTGGATGACCACAACATCCTTATATTTCAGGAAAGTTGGGCCTCCGACCCCATCTATAGATTGTGGTACCTCAACTTTTATAAACCTGCTATCAAGGGTAATCGGGGTAGAGCGTCTGGTGTCCTAATTTTTTGGGTGAACCAGTCACTCCATTACAAGCCCACCGAAGTATCAGTATGTAGCTTAGACATTCTCGGGATTAAACTTTATAGGCCCAATTATCTGGAGATTTTTATTGTTGGTATTTATGCCCAAGGACTTCCTGGAGGGCGAAGCCCTGGGATTATTAATGAGTTAGATCTTTTTTTAAATTCTATAGGTAGGGATAAGTTTGTGTCGTGTCAGGGGACTTCAACTGCACTTTTGAACCCCTCTTAAGTGAGGGTGAGGACATCTTGGCAGAGGAAGACGCATTGTGGAAAGTCCCACAACTAGATCTTAAACCCATTAAAAGGGGGACCGAGGCTGCATTACATTGGCTAGGTCTGTGCCTCGAGTGGGGGCTGAGAGCAGCTAATGGGCACTCACGCTCTGATGAACTAGGTCAGGCAACTTTTGACAACGGAATTAGCACAAGTAGAATCGATTATATCTTGATTAAAGCGGAGTTTTGGTCGCTACTTGTGGACATGATAATTATGGCCCGTCCCGAGAGTGACCATAACCCGCTGGTCGCTAGCCTGAAACTTGATGGCAGCCAAAGGGGTAATAGAGACTCTGAGTGTGTTATAGCGGAAGCCTTTTTAACAAATGACAGGCGCAGGGTTCGGTGGTGTAGAGTAGCATTCTAGGTTAGGTTCAGGTAACATCCCTTGGTTTAGAACCGTAAGATCCATTCTGGAAAATATGGCCTTGGACAACTTTGGCATGCGCCTGACATTCAATCAATCAATCAATCAGTGACACTTATAAAGCGCGCTACATACCCGTAGGGTCTCAAGGCGCTGGGGGGGGGGGGGGAGCCGCTACTGCTCGAACAGCCAGGTCTTCAGCTTCTTCCTGAAGGAGAGGTGGTCTTGGGTCAGGCGCAGGTCGGTCGGGAGGGAGTTCCAGGTCTTGGCGGCCAGGTAGGAGAAGGACCTTCCTCCTGTAGTCGCTCTTCGGATGCGGGGGACGGCGGCGAGGGCGTGGTTGGCTGATCGGAGGTGGCGTTTGGGAGCGTAGAAGTTGACTCGGCTGTTGAGGTAGCTCGGGCCTTGGTCGTGTAGGGCTTTGTGTGCGTGGGTGAGGAGGCGGAAGGTGATTCTTTTGTTGACGGGGAGCCAGTGAAGGTCTCTCAGATGTCCGGAGATGTGGCTGGTTCGTGGGATGTCGAGGATGAGTCTGGCTGAGGCGTTCTGGATCCGCTGGAGTCTCTTCTGGAGCTTGGCGGTGGTACCGGCGTAGAGGGCGTTGCCGTAGTCCAGTCGGCTGGTGACGAGGGCCTGGGTGACGGTCTTCCTGGTCTCGGTGGGGATCCACCAGAAGATCTTCCGTAGCATGCGTAGGATGTTGAAGCATGCCGAGGAGACGTTGTTGACTTGCCTGGTCATGGAGAGGGAGGAGTCCAGGATGAAGCCCAGGTTGCGTGCATGGTCTGTCGGTTTGGGTGCGGTGCCCAGGGCGGGAGGCCACCAGGAGTCGTCCCAGGCGGAGGGAGAGGAGCCCAGGATGAGGACCTCCGTCTTGTCCGAGTTCAGTTTCAGGCGGCTGGTCGTCATCCACTCGGCTACCTCTTTCATCCCTTCGTGCAGGTTGGCTCTGGCGGCGGCGGGGTCGTTGGTCAGGGAGAGGATCAGCTGGGTGTCGTCGGCGTAGGAGATTATGCTGAGGTTGTGTTTGCGTACGATGGCCGCGAAGGGGCTCATGTAGACGTTGAAGAGGGTGGGGCTCAGAGATGATCCTTGGGGGACGCCGCAGATGACTTCGGTGGCCTCTGACTTGTACGGTGGTAGGCGGACTCTCTGTGTTCTCCCGTCGAGGAAGGAGATGATCCATTCCAGCGCCTTGTCCTGGATTCCGACGTTGCTGAGGCGCCGTACTAGGGTGCGGTGGCAGACCGTGTCGAATGCCGCGTAGAGGTCTAGGAGGATGAGGGCCGCTGTTTCTCCGTTGTCCATCAGGGCTCGGATGTCATCGGTGGCGGCGATGAGGGGGGTCTCGGTGCTGTGGTTGGCTCGGAAGCCGGACTGTGAGGGGTCGAGGGATCCGTTCGTCTCGAGGAAAGCGGCCATCTGCTTGTTGACGGTCTTCTCGATGACTTTGGCTGGAAACGGGAGGAGCGAGATGGGGCGGTAATTCTTGAGGTCGGTGGGGTCCGCTGTTGGTTTCTTGAGTAGAGCGCTGAGTTCGGCGTGTTTCCAGCTCTCGGGGAAGATGGTGGTGTCGAAGGATGTGTTGATGATGTCTCGCAGGTGGGGTGCGATGACAGCGTCGGCCTTGTTGAAGACGTGGTGAGGGCAGGGGTCGGTCGGTGATCCGGAGTGGATGGAGTTCATCGTGCGGATGGTGTCTTCGGTGCTGATCGGGGTCCAGGCGTGGAGGGTGGTGGTGGGGGGTGGTTGTTCGGTCATGGAGTGCGTTGGTTGGTTGTTGAAGCTGTTGTGTATGTCCGCGATCTTGTTGTGGAAGTATGAAGCCAGGGAGTTGCAGAGGTCTTGCGATGGGGTGATGTCGTTGTTTCCTGCGCTGGGGTTGGAAAGCTCTTTCACGATGTTGAAGAGTTCCTTGCAGTTGTGTGCGTTGTTGTCCAACCGGTCCTTGAATGCTGTTTTCTTGGCGGCGCGGATCAGCTGGTGGTGTTTCCGGGTGGCAAGTTTGAAGGAGGTCCTGTTGTCCGGTGTCGGTTCCCTTCTCCAGACTTTCTCGAGGGCTCGGCAGTTCTTCTTGGAGCTCTTGAGTTCGTCGGTGAACCATGGGGCTTTCTTGCTGCTGGGTCTGCTGGGCGGGGTCCTCAGTGGGGCGAGTTCGTCCGCGCAGTTGCTGATCCACTTCGTGAGGTTGTCGGCGGCCTGGCTGGGGTTCGCTGAGCTGGCAGGAGGGTGCTGGCTCAGGGAGGTGGCGAGCTGGTCTGCTGTGATCTTGTTCCAGCTTCTGCGGGCGGCCTGTTGCTGGTGGTGGTGGGTCGTTGTTTTCTTGAAGGTGAAGTGGACGCAGCTGTGGTCCGTCCATTGAAGCTCTGTGGCGTGGCTGAAGTCGATGTCCTTGCTGGATGAGAAGACAGCGTCGAGTGTGTGTCTGGCGAGGTGGGTGGGGGTGGACACCAGTTGCTTGAGTCCCAGGTTGGCGAGGTTGTCGAGCAGGGTGCTGGTGTTGCGGTCGTTGTTGTTCTCCAGATGGAAGTTGAGGTCTCCCAGGAGGATGTAGTCAGCGGAGGGGAGGGCATGTGGGCTGACGAAGTCGGCGATGTCCTCGCTGAATTGTGTGCGTGGTCCAGGGGGTCGGTAGATCAGGGTGCCTCTGAGGGTGGTGTTCGGGTTGGTGTGGATCTGGAAATGCAGGTGTTCGGCGGTGGTCAGGGAGTTGTCGGTGCTGGTCGTGAGACGGATGGTGCTCCTGTGGATGATGGCGATGCCTCCTCCCATCTGGTTGGCGTTTCGGTCCCTCCGGACGATCTTGTAGCCCTGTGGGATGGCGATGGCGATGTCGGGAGCTGAAGAGGCGTTCATCCAGGTCTCCGTGAGGAAGGCAACGTCTGGAGCTGTGGTGTTAGTATTTTTCCTTCAAAAAAGGATTTTAAAGCACTCTATTGGGCGTCCCTTAGATATAAACTTGTTATCCAGTCTAACTCTTCTACTTTGACCGGCAGATTTTTGACACATAAACTGGATCCTTCGTTGGAGGACTATTGGGACCTTATTACTAAGAGCAGCGACAGAAAATTATACCATCAATTTAGAATTGCGTCGCTGCCAGTAAGATCCTTTACATCCAAATGGCGGGGGCAGTCCAATGAATTTTGTCCTTGGTGTAGGGACCTAAAAGTAACTATAGGTCATGACCTCTTTGTCTGCCCAGCCCACAGATCGCCCCGGTTAAAGTGGTTGAAACCGATTTGTAAAACTTTGGGAACACGGGTGGCGCAGGATGCAGTATGGTTGCTGAGGACCAATACATTTGAATTAGTGGCAATTTCGGTTGCCAAATTTCTGGGGTGGATGTGGATTATTAGAGTAGGTACCCACACGTTAATTGATTGAATCAATGGTTTTACTGATTTATCTTCATGTTACGTCTTTTCTGTGATTTAATATTGTTTTATCAATGGTGGTTATTTATGATGTATTTTATAATGTCACCTTTCTTCCTTGTGTGATAGTATTTGTGGTATATTTATATTACATTTTATTTTTTGGAAGTCTTTTATGATGAAATATTTGAATATAGGCGTTTGAACTGAGTATATCAAATTATTCTCATATGAAGCAAAATACTCAGCCTTCTCTAAACAATATTGCAAGTGTGTGTTGTGTACAAACCAGAGCAGTAAAACAAAAATGGTGTTTAAGCTTCTAATAAACCCATGCTAACGTAACACGGTGTGAGTACAAGGCTCAGCCCATGACACATTTCCTTGACCAAAGCGAATAATGTAAACGTGGACAAATTACGAACGCAGACTCCAAGCCTAAAAAGCAGAGTCAAGTTCAATTTTGAAAAAAAAATTATTCGATCTTTGATAAAAAGCAGTAACTAAATAATAAAGAATAGGTAGAAAAATCAAACAGTCTTATTCCACCAGCGTATAAGCACAGTATGTAGCAACAACCTCCAACAGGAAGTCATTGTTCTCATCTGAAAACATTTCAGCCATCCAATTCAATAGAGGGAATGAACATACATGTTTCTCAACGACCGGAGCCTCTATCACCATCGGAGGAAAACTCGGGTCATCTTCAATGTAACTGCGTGCCAAGAAGTAATGCGCCGCTGCAAAAACATTCCAACGTCCCATTATTCCATGTGTCGCTGCTAAGGCCATAATCCCGCCGCCAGAACAGAGCAAGTCATGAACCACTAAGGGGCTCATCAGCTGGTCATAATCCGCATTGGGAGACACCGTACTGCAGAGACACAAATCCAGGGCCCAGTCGAAATCGCAGCTCAGGCAATGGAAGACAGGTTGAACGCATGTGAAAAAGGAGAATCGAAACGATAATCCATAAGCTGCACTCAACGTTGCAAGAGGTAGCGCTCCATAGTAACTAAGCATTCGGCTGCGGACCAGCAACAACCGAGAAATATTGTCGTCTGCTGCAAGATGTGCATCCATATTTAAGTAAATAAAATATTACAAGCACACCGGCAACTAATGTGAGCATTAAGCACAATTCACCAAAGATGCTGGAAAAAATCAAATGAAAAAACACCGACAAGACACCAAATATAGTTTCTACAGAAGTCACAAGGCCAATGCTTATAACTTTAAAAAAGTAAGCTAAACCCCTACTAGAGGACGCATTAAACATAGTCTAAATTAACTCCCTAAAATTCCGGGGCACTTCTGTATTTAATAAAGCATACACTTCTGTGCGGGTGTTTGCTACATGAAGGACAAATGTTTCTCTAGCAGATGTAAGAGCGACCTCTTTTTGAGACAATAGCGCTCTTATACGGCTCAGTTGGTTGACTCTTCTTTCGAAGTCGGAATCGACGGCCAGATGGGAACATCCAGCTTCCCATACAGAGGACTAAACACAACTTTTTTTTATAGCAAACCACACGCTCAGTTACCGTAAACATGTAAGCGATGCCTGCTAACATCGCACAATAAGCCACAAAGCTGAATCGGATCTCCAATAAGTGACCACTTCTAACTATTCTCATAACGCGCCCTGTGCTCTGATTTGACAGAGAGAGAGTGATCGCACCATAGTTTCTACTGCTAACCATTCTCAACGTACGCTACGAATACGATAAAAGAGCGATAATTTTAACACCGGTCCTTGATAATATGCCCCGAATTCGTAGTGCGCCCAGCATCGAAAAATGCAATGCAGGGCACGGAACGAAGGGGCATATTATCAACAACATAAGGCGATACTTTATCGCCGGTTTTATCGGCAGGAAACTGTCGATAAAGCGGAGATAATGGGCTTGATAATAGGCCCTTGTAAATTCACATAGCAGCCCAGGTTCTGGTGTTAACCTGGGCTGCTATGGGAATTCACAAGGGCATATTATCAAGGCCATTATCGCCGCTTTATCGGCACTTTCCTGCCGATAAAACCGGCGATAATGTATCGCCTTATGTTGTTGATAATATGGCCCGAAATTAGTTTTATTAATTTAATTGTTTATTTACCTACAATCATCCAGATTGCGTTGTTTCTCACCCCCCACCCTGCCCCTCCCCCGCCCCACCTGTCCCACCGCAACTCCCTCCACGGCCCGCGTCTGGGCTGCTTGTTAATTCCCATAGAAACCCATGTCAACACCAGAACATGGGCTTCTATGGGAATTAACAAGGGCGTATTATCAAGACCATTTTCGTCGTTTTATCGGAAGTTTCCTGCCCATAAAACGTCGATAATTTTAACAATGGTCCTTGATAATATGCCCGTCAGTGCCATATTATCGGTAAAGGGCAATACATTATCGCCGCTTTTATCGGCAGGAATCTGCCGCTAAAGCGGCTATAATGGGCTTGATAATAGGCCCTTGTAAATTCCCATAGCAGCCCAGGTTCTAGTGTTAACCTGGGCTTCTATGGCAATTCACAAGGACATATTATCAAGACCATTATCACCGTTTTACCGGCAGTTTCCTGCCGATAAAAGCAGCGATAATGTATCACCCTTTATTGATAATATGGCCCATAATCCCTGAATGTACAGAGACGCACAAACTGATATTAAACAAAAAAACATAACAGCATGCATTATAGCAAAACACATTTACTACTATAAAACGTTTAACAACGGGACATATTATCAAGACAGGCGATAACATTATCGCCGCTTTATCTGCAGTTTTCTACCCATAAAGCAGCAATAATATTATCGCCTGTCTTGATATACCCCATAATTCCTTAATGTACAAAGATGCACCGCACACACTCCCATACAATTTATCAACTCCCCTTTCAAATTGATTTGTAGATTAGGAAGAATACCACTCACACAGTGGATATTATTGTACAGAATCTCTCTAGTTCCGTATTTGCAGCAGAACCGTCAAATGGAACATTTTTCCCTCTCATTTTACACATACATACATGTAAATAACCAATTAAAATCCTGCACACATTAATTCAAAACAAAACACACATTTCTATTGATTTAACATTCCAAACCTTTCTAACTGACATAACTTTCCACCCTACCCCCAAAAGATCATGCAAAAGTCAACTGTCAACAGAGGTCAAAAGTTCAGCACTGTATAAAACACCGCTCCTCAACAAATTTAGACTATGGATAAGCACTTACTTATAAGTAATACTAAAGCAAAAACGTCTCATTACAAGCAACAAAGATATACACACATAAACTTGATAGATATCTGTAAAAGATGTATTTTTAATTCATTTTTCTTGCTTACGTACGCTTATGGAACAACTTTCAAAATTCACACTGTACGCGCACAATAAATATACCGTAAAAAAAGAAAATAGCATACATCACTCATTTTTTACAATCACTGGACACCCCATCCACCAAGCCTCAAATATTACGTTCAACACCGTAGGTAGAGCCCCAAATCCATCACGGTACCAGCCGCCTCCCTGCATCATTCGGGAGCCGGAATTGCTTTTGGTCAGAGAAACTACCTTACATACTGCTCTCCAGGCCCGGTTCTAGCGGGTGGGCCAGGCCCACCCAAACATCGGCCTGGCCCACCCGAACAAAACTTGGGCCCTGGTAGTGACATCAGCAAGGCCAGCAGAAAATGGCCACTGCAATTTAAACATTCTCTGAACATTATTTTTCTTCTTTCTTTAGGAGTTGCGTGATTGGGCCTGGGCTCGCACCCCAATCACGTATCTCCTATTGGAAAGGTGGGCTTTGTCTCCGTCCACTCGTGCAGGTACAATTGGGGCATGGCAAAAGGGACAAATCCTTTCGTTAGCACTGGATTTGTGTACCGTTCTGCTGCGTGGATACTTCATTCTTTTCAGCTGGTGAAGAGGACTTTGTTTTTGCCGATTCATTTTCCTGACCGTCCTGAACCCTTGAGCTGTTTATCAGATCGGGCTGTGCAGAGTTCGTAATTAGCAGGTAAGAGACTGTGTGGCTATTGCTGTGTTTGTAAATCTTTGTGTGCCGCGTATACTTCATTTAAATCGTTGGTTTAAATCGTATCATTATCATTCATGACTTATTCTGCCAAGGATGCACGGCAACTAAATGTCCAGATAGCTCTGGCGAGCAATCTTTTGTCTGTTTGTAGTTTTTAAATGCAGAGAAACTGCAGTTAACGTGGATAGCTCAGTGGGTTACTGCCTTTGTCACAGAGATGCTTTGATTATTTGCAGTTCAGAAGTTACAATCCTAACATAGGACAGTGACCTATGGACTATCATCAAAGTCCTGCATTCAAACCAGAATGTGTTTAGAAAAAGAGCAACAGTGGAGGATTCCCAACAGAACAGCACCTAGTCAAATATTCTCCCAAAATTATTTTAGACCCACACTTTAGTACATGGGACAATATGTGTGCACACTTCAAAAACACCCACCGTTACAGTGTTGGTTCAAAACATGAACTATGAAATAATTTAAACAAGGTCAAGGTGCACCACTTCAATGTTTACAGAGACTGTTAACTTTGATAAGGTTAACAGAAATAATCACATCAGCTATTACTTGTGTTCTTTGAAAGTTCTTTTATTCGATTCAGTTGAAAGTGAAAAGTATATACAGGAGCTACAGCCAACGCGTTTCGTCCTCTTGGGACTTCTTCAGGGCAAAATTAATCATAAGGTAATATTCTTAGATCTTCCTGCTTGGGCACTCTTAATAAAGTGAGCTAAAGCATCCCCTGGTTCCTAGATCAGCATGCAATACGACGTCCTCCTCCGTCAGGTACCGGCAGGAGGATCAATATATATTTCCCCTACAACAAGCAAATAACAATAGACAGACAGAACTTCCATTCCATGCTTACTACCCTGGTCCCAACACTATTTGGACTATCATCTATACTTTGATGAGACTTGTATGCACAATATTGAAATACCTCTCAATTCATGAGTGTTTTGGCTGAACTTGACTACAAATAGATACACACTGCCTATTAACAAGAACGGCTCTGCCAGAACAGATTCCTCCACGGAGATTTGTTTGTCGAACAGGATGCCCCTTTCACTATAATAGAACGTCACGGACATACCCACGTACCCAATAACCACGGGAGAAGATATAAGAATATTACCTTATGATTAATTTTGCCCTGAAGAAGTCCCAAGAGGACGAAACGCGTCGGCTGTAGCTCCTGTATATACTTTTCACTTTCAACTGAATCGAATAAAAGAACTTTCAAAGAACACAAGTAATAGCTGATGTGATTATTTCTGTTAACCTTATCAAAGTTAACAGTCTCTGTAAACATTGAAGTGGTGCACCTTGACCTTGTTTAAATTATTCAAACCAGAATGGTATAAATAGATTTTTTTTGTTTGTTTTTGTATTGCTAGTTAGTTCGAATTTTCCCAGTCTTTCATTTTTCTAATGTTGCAAAAAAGAGTTTGGCCAGATACACATTCTAATCAGTAAAGCCAACCACTGGGGTATGCTTTAAATCCTGTGTGTGTGCTTCTCCAGACCCAACCCTCTTAAAACATATTCCGCAGCGGCATGGAAGACATGTGATTCCTACACCTGCTAATCCTCATGTGACATTCCCTCTAGGCTGATTTGCATACTTTCATGAATCATTGTCCCAGCATAGTGTGTGCGATGTACAGTACTGTGACACCCTACACTATGAGTAGCGCTATACAACAAATAAAATGCCTATGAGAGAGGGGCTACGGAGAGATGATGGGCACTGTTGGTGGGTGGCAATTAAGGAATCCGAGGGGGACATCATGGGTGTGGGGCTTTGGAGAGATGAGGGGCTTCAGGAGAAAAAGATGAGGCCCAAGCAACACCCACTCCTCAATTTCCCTCAGAATTTAAATCAAATAAGAGAGGGAAAATCATTTTAGCATCACTCGCTACTTTCAACGGAGTACTTCTAAATGGCAATATAGAAGGTGACATCCCAGCTTCCTTCACAAGAAAGGGAGGATTCAGTGCATCAATTCTTGATTATATGATTTGCTGTCCAGGCCTCTTTGGATTAGCTCATCAACTTAATATAAAGTTCGAGAAAGGAAGTGACCACGCTATTCTTCAATTAACAACACGTATAACACTGAAACGAACAACTTCAGTTCATATAATGGAATTTCATAAAACAGCGCTGATAAATCCAGTCCAAGGTCGGTTAGCGTGGAACCCTAAATCCTTTGAAAACATCACCCAAACAATTGAGAACTCAAATTTTCTTTTAATTAACCACAACATAAACCCAACATCAAACTTTGAGGCAGTTACTAAGAATCTTGTTCAACTATTACAGAAATGTGGAAAACGAAGAATGATAAAAACACAAGGCAACAAAAGATCAACGTCATATCCCAAGGCAAGGGAATTAAACAAATTAATTAGGGCACAATTCCTGTACTTCTCTGACACCAGAAAACAGGAAATCAATAAACTACAAAACTATTGCAGAAGACAAAAATTAAAAGAAAAACAAATCTTACAGGATAAAAATTGGATAGCCCTACAGATAGCAGCAAAAAGACCGGATAAACGTACATATTGGACTATAATAGCACAAGAAACAGGAACAAATAAAATGTTAAAATCAAACCCTGTCCCACCTTCAGACTGGGAAACATATATAACTAATTTATACAAAGTAAATCAAGCCTCCAACTGCGACACAGTAGCGCAAGTCGATATAGGACAGGACAAAGTCACAAACATTGAGCCACTAACATCATCCTTAGTAGAACACTAAATAAAAAAGGCAAGAAGCTCAGCTGCAATGGGTCTAGATCAAATTCCGATAATGGTCCTAAAGAACAACTCAAAAGAGTGGAGTAAGTTTTTAACATGCATGTATAACCACATAATCAGTACAGGGGAAACTCCAAAGTCCTGGAAGGGAAGCATAGTAATCCCAATTCATAAGAAAGGTTCTAAACTGCTCCCCGGTAACTACCGACAGATAGCTCTCCTAGATGCAACCGGGAAGATTTTTGCTGCCGCACTTCTAGATCACCTAAAGAATGGGCATCCTCAACCGGCTCCATTCCACTCTACCAAGCAGGATTCAGACTCAAACACTCAGTCATAGATAATATTGCAGTACTCCAAACAATACTAGAAAAATATGTGATAAAAAAATCGCAGGTAGTATATGCAGTATTTGTAGACTTTACCACTGCCTTCGACAAGTTCGATCGAGTCAAACTTTGGAACAAACTCCAGAAAATGTGAATACCACAAAATCTTCTCCACTTAATAACATTATTGTACTCTGGGACTTGGTGCCAAGTTCAAATGGGGAGGGAGAATGGTCTAACCTCCCCATTTCTAACTCCAAACGGCCTGCGACAGGGGTGTCTCTTAGCCCCCCTATTATTCTCTTTATATTTGAGTGATCTACCAGAAACTCTTAATCAGGTCAATAACTTCCCGACGAAGATTGCTACCACCAAAATTCACTGCATGATGTATGCCGATGATGTAGTAATCTTGGACCTGACCCCATTCGGTCTCCAACGAAACCTCACGGCACTCACCAGATATACAGATGAAAACTATTTATTTCCAAATACCACTAAAAGAAAAATTCTACCATTCACAGGAAAGAAGACTCATTGCAAATATAACTGGTTACTAGGAGGTAAACCATTGGAAATTGTTAAAGAATATATATCTCGGGAGAACGTTTACTCAGACTTTGCGCAACCAGCCTCATCTGCAAAAAATGGGTCATAAAGCTGATGCCCATACAGGGGCCCTCCAAAGACTTTACTCATCCACTGGTCGAAGACAATTCTCCTCCTTGCTCCAAGTTTATAATGCAAAAATTCCAGCAGTTTTATCATTCGCAATAGAACATATCCCAACAAAAGAATGGACTCAAATAGATATTAAAGAAGGGAAAATCCTGCGGAAGTTAATCAGGATGCCGCAAGCAGTTCCGGTTCAAGCTCTCCGGCTAGAACTATCGTTAGTCAGTTCCTATGCTAGAGGGATCACAAACATAATTAGATGGTTATACAACCTAGTTCATGCCGATTCAGGAACACTTAGAGCACTGTTAAAAATAGAGTCACTGGAGCAAGATTATCCAAAGTATATATTTGGTAAAAATCTAAGTAATGCTTTTAAACTAACATCATTCTCCCTAGAAATGTTAAAATCTTGGACACCAGTCCAGCTGAAACTCTTCTTGAAGCACTTAACACCAAGGCTAAGCATGGAACTTGATATTCAACACTGCTCCAGGCTCCCAACGTACAAACAGTACGCGGACACAATAGTTTAAAAAAAAAAAAACAACAATATATCTTTTTTAATCTAAATCATGGAGTAAGGCAAACTATCCTTCAAGTACGGCTAGGAATATTACCGCTGAAATCATACACTTCCAAGTGGTCATCAAATCAAGGAGGGACGAATCTCTGTGACTTATGCAAAGGTGGGGTGCAAGATCTAGAACATGTTCTGTTTTTATGTCCAAGTGAGATCATTGTAGCAGCCAGGAACAGATACATTATTCCTTTCAAAACAAAATGTAATATAAATTTGGTTCAGATGTTGATTTCCCTCTCCAATGGTCCACCCAATGAATTTGTGTGTATTAACATGTATAACTTTTTAAAGTCTTTTTAAAATTATATTAATTTAAATTTTTATCGTGTATAAATTTGTTGTTCTCGTAAGAGAACTGAATCAAATAAATTATTTAATTGAGAGATGAGGGGCACTGGTGGAGGGTGGCAATGAGGTCATCCGAGGAGGAGGTCCTGGGGGGTGGAGATACGGAGAGATGAGGGGCACTGGTGGAGGTTGTTTGTGAGGGAATCTGAGGAGGAGGTCATGGGGAGGGGCTTTGGAGTGCTGAGAGTCACTGGTGGAGGGTGGTAGGGAGAGACTCTGAGGAGGAGGGTGGGACTCTGATGAGAAGTTCATGGGGGAGGGGCTATGGAGTGATGAGAGGGGAGGGGCTTTGGAGCAATGAGGGGCACTGGTGGAGGGTTGTAGGGAGGAAGTCTGAGTAGGAGGTCATGAGGGGAAGATCATGGGGGGCTTTGGAGTGATGAGGGGCACTGGTGGTAGTGGGGGAGTCTGGGAGGAGGGTGACAATGAGGGAATCCGCAGAGGAGGTCATGAGGGGGAGACGCTTTGGAGGGATGAGGAGCACTGGTAGAGGGTAACAGTGAGGAAATCAGAGGAGGAGGTCAAGGGGGGAAGGGGCTAAAGAGGGATGAGGGGCACTAGTGGATGGTGGTAGGGAGGAAGTCTGAGGAGGAGTGTGGCAGTGAGGGAATCAGAGGAGGAGGTCAATGGGGGAAGGGGCTATGGAGCAATGAGGGGTGCTGGTGGAGGGTATTTGTGAGGACGTCTGAGGAGGAGGTCATGGGGAGGGGCTTTGGAGAGATGAAGTGCAATGTTGGAGGGTGGTAGTAAAGGTGTCTACCGACAAAGAGGTCAGTGGTTGGACGCCAATAAATACTTTCGCACCAGTGCTAAAATAGACCCTGTAATGGCCTTTCTGTTTTTGATTATTTAATTAGCACTTGGGTCATTAGGGCTACAGTGTAACATATTTGTAAAGTGTGTGCTAATTATATTTAGTTATATTCACGGTTTTGAGTTTGAAGGTGACTTTACTAATGTTTATTTAGTGGGAATAAGGAAAATGAAGCCGGGTGGAGGCTTATATGGGGCTGGGAACCAAGGCTAGCTGTGAGATAAGGTGCACGGTGGTAGAAAATTGATAGTCAGGCCTTGAAGGGAGTGTGCTGCAGAGTGTGGGTCAGGTGGATGTATTAATGAAGAGAGATTCTCCGTGAAGGCTGGCAACGAGGGAGGCTGAGTAGTGTTACTTGCCTGATACTCCCACCTTAGAAACCTCCTCTTCCCATCAAAGGGACCTTACATGGGGAACGAAACACTTTTTGAGAGTGTTAACGATTAGAAAAATTTGCAAAATAATGCATTTTACTGGGCCTTGTAAGACTAAGGAGAGATAAAGAAGGGTCCTGAAATAGGCCTTGCTAGATATATGGGCCCATCTCTAGGGGTGGGTGGGACAACAAATTAACAGGAAGAGCAGAGGCAGTTGAGCAATCTGTTTGGCTTGGTTCAAAGACCCTAGCAACAAGCCGAGAACTGAAAGTTTGCACTGTAAATTGTACAGCATACCGCCTGTGAAATCTCTTCAATATTAAAAAAGTCCTTTCTTAAATGTTGAAGAGATTTTCCAGAGGGGTAACATCACTTCTCTGGAGGAAATAGGTTCTCTGCATATTACCAGCACTTCTAAGGAGCAAATAGGTTCTCCGGAAAGAGATTACTGCATGTTCTCAGGAGCAAATAGTTTACTCTGAATAGAGAGTACTACACTTCTCTGGGGCAAATATGCACTCCGAAAATAGAGCTCCTACACTTCTGGATTTTTGAGCTCTTACAATGCATCTTAGTCCTGATTTGCAGCCCTGCTATTTCTGCATTAATATTCACTAAAGTCCTTTACATTACATTTAAATGGTGACTTGTAGTACTCCTGCTTTGCCGTCTTGAAAACTGCCTCCAGGCTGATTATTGCCCTACTGTTTTTGAACTTTTAAATACTCACATGTTAAACCTCACTCACAGTTCACTCGGTGCACATCAACTAGGTTTCTTGCCTCCAGTGCCATTTCTGTATTAATCAAATCTGAACTAAAAGGCCAGCTGTTATGTGTGACTTAAATTCTTAGTGCAGAAGAAGCATTATTATAGTATGCTAAATTAAACAGAAAAGGTGTTTTCTATGGTGCACAGCTAGAACACATGTATTTGAAGGTGCACTCTTATGTGATGAAGAATAAAGGAGGCTCTTGGAAATAAAGATTTGGCTCAGATCACACAATTGAGTCAAGCATGGAAGCCAGGATTGATCCCAGGTTTTGTAGTTTTACATTGTGCAATTCACTCAATAGATAGGTGTCTCACTCTCCTGTTTTGCATTACAGATTATTGCTTTACCTTTCATACTTGGCATATGACATTACAGCCTGGGCAGCAGGCAGAACCCAAATGAAAGCTAGGCTTGTTTTGGAGCACGAGGATCAAAGAGGACCTTGAGCTGAAACAGGCATCTGGCTCAAACCTTAAGTGACTCTTGCAGCAGAACTAACTGTTTCAAAACCATTGTTACAAAATAAAGTCCCAGATGGTGCAGATGTTGCCACCATTTGTGAACTGGTACGTGATTATGCTGAAGCTTTCCCAGCACTTCATGAAATGTATGTATCTGCACTGGTTATGCGGCTTTCAACTGCAGCCTGTGAGAGCTCCTTTTCAAACCTATCCCGCGTCCTCACACCTTTCCAACGCACAATGAATCGTGATTGGAAACACTCACGGCAAACCTATGTATGGATGAGTTTGTAAGGGAGTTTTCATTTTTTTCAAAGAACAATAGAAGATTACCTCTGACTGGAACTGGCAGTTTTGAAATGGTCGGTGTGAATTCTGCTGGCAGTTTTCAAAAATACTCCTTTCTCTTTTAGCAAATGTGTTACTGTTTTTCAAGAATGTTTATCTATGAAAGTACTTTGCAAAAAAATGACAAGAAAATAAAATGTATAAAGTAACATTTGTAAAGAGAAATAAGTGTTGGGCAAATTGCAACGAGTAAATTGCCAGCCTTTCTAGTGCAATGGTGTCAAGGCTTTCGTGTAGTAATAGGGTCTTCCTTAATCTTGAATGCTTCATAATATGCTTAGCATTCAAATACTTGTGTTGAAGCCAGGGAGCTGGAATTCGAGGGTTTGCAGTTAGGTCCAGACATTGCTCTTACTGCCTGGCCTGCTGGAAGTCAAGGGTTTGCAGTTAGGTCCACACATTGGTCTTACTTTCAAATACCTCTCCACATGCTCTGGGTACACACAGAAGCAATCCGTTGTCTCATGCTGCCTGTTTGCAAGTACGTATGTTGTAATCTAGGGCTTGTAGGCTACCTCCAGAAGCAACAAATTGGGCCCGCAGTGGCCCACCCGAATTCGCCCTTGGCCCACCCAAATAAAAATTCCTGGAGCCGGGCCTGCTGCTCTCTCAGACGAAAAACAATCTGCTTTCCTACTTCAAAGAGAACTCTCGCCCAACCGTAGAAAACAGCAGACTCCCACGAATAGGCACCCTATAACACTACAAGAGCCGACCCTCGGAGACGGTGCTCCCCAGGGCCATCAAAGGCTCAACAAAGGCCATCAAAAATAAATTTTGAACTTGGACATCATTGTAAATCCCCCTAAGCAGTCCTACGGGATCAGGAAGTCCTATAGCAAATAGCAAACTTTTCCGATCAAACTACACACTCAATCTACACACCTTTTACAAATAAATAAAAAAATCACATTTATTCCCACATTAAATTCAAAACGAAACACATTTATATTGCTTGAACTTTTGCACCCTTTCCAACTGACAAAACTTTCAACCCTTCCTCCATTCCACAATCTGCCAGTTACCATAGAAACACTTCAGGGAACACCTAACTAAGCACACATGTGAAACGTTCATCATACATTGTTGCAAATAAAAACAGCAAGTATGCTTCACTTGAGAATAAACCAGCTTATTTTTTGTAACGTTCTTTGCTAACACTTATTCTTAACTAATAAAAATCAGCCTTTTAAAACACAGAAACATTCATCGTAGCTTACTGCAGAATGTTCTCGAACAACTACTCGATCCTTTTCTTTTTTCAAAATGTTATGTTGTCCACCATTTTAGAAAAAATCTCACTTTTCAAACTGCCACTTCATTTACAGAGACCTTCATAGTGCATCCAGACCTCTCTTCATCCATCCCCCAGGGCTCAAATCTAACCGTGGGAACAGCCACAAGGCCTCCACAATCTTGCCGGCTCCCCACTTCCTGCGGGAGCCGGCATTGCTATTCCTCACAGAGAGCAGCTTACATGCTTCCATTCTAATTTCAAACATGACTTCAACAGTTTGTTATACATTTTATAAAATAATATAGTACTGCACGCTAAAGCAGAAAAGTCAGCACAATTATGATAGAATACAAAATAGAAAAAAATATATATACTTCTACACTCAACAAACTCGTAGAGTACACAGTTTAATTTAAAAAACACCCTACCACAACTAGTTTTTCAAACGCATTGTACAATAAAATGCGTCACAAAATAGGTCACATACCTGGTGACTATATAACATCACATAGAAAAAAGAAGAAGGTTACTCTTACGCTACCAGGAAAACACAACAAAAGTACAAGCCCCAAACTTCCATTGTAGTGATTTCTTAGTTGCAGGTCTAGTTGTCAGTTTGACACACACACTCCCTCATGGCTGGTATACACCCACACCACATCCATTCAGCGCATCCGTCACTACACACGTGACCCTATGTATAAAAAAGATGGAGAGCACGTGTTGTACGCCATTTTAGACTTGTTCCCAAAGCACCGAACAAGGGTCACATTACTACATGCGTGGCCTCTTTGTTCACTGAGTTAGTAGTGCCCGAAGCACTGAGCGGGTGAAGAACCTGTGATGATGATGGGACCACAAGTATGTTGTGAGCCATAGAGGTATCAAGACTCGGCAATACGTATGAGACTTTTTTGTTGAAGATCGCAACTACATCATGAAGAAACTCGTTTCCACAAAAGGTGAGCAGTGACACTTGAGTACGAATCAGAAGGAGTCAAAGGGTTGTAGCTGACTACATACAAAAATGCGACTTAATATTTTAGAAGAACGCACTCCTATATAATGTATTACTTTACATATTTTTTTTCCCCCAATAGCAGTAACGTTTTTATAATCGCTGAAATGTCCGCAATATATTCACGCAACTCAGTTTACGATGACTAATCAAAATGTCCTTTTGTTTCCTTCAGCAAACATCCATCAGAAGCAACCACGGCCTATCGAGCAACAGCAATGGAATTGTCTGCAACGTATTGAATATACTTTGACGTATAGAAGCAGAGTTCAAGTCGAGTGGTGAACTCCGGTGGCCGCACTGTTTATACAAGGTAAGCACAGCGGCCTACATATACAATGCCATCATAGCAATGCATTAGAAATAAGTCGGCATAACGGGCGTCAGTAACGCAGTAGGCACTTCCATATAGAAACCACTTGAACGCGGCAGAATAACATATGAAATGTACCAGGTACACTGTACTCGCAAAACTTTAGTGTTACCTTTATTTGTGAAAGGAGAGAGGGCCATATTATCAATTCTGGGCGACAAAATTATCGCCACTTTATCGGCAGGAAAATGCCGCTAAAGTGATGATAATGGGTTTGATAATATGCTCTATGGAATTCCAATCGAAGCTCATGTTAGATGTGAAGGACATCTAACATGAGCTTAGATTGGAATTCCATAGAGCATATTATCAAACCCATTATCGCCACTTTAGCGGCACTTTCCTGCCGTTAAAGTGTCGATAATTTTGTCGCCCAGGATTGATAATATGGCCCAGACTGCGTAGTGTACAGCCGCTTCTCTGTAAAATCTATAATTACCTCAGAGAAGTGACAACAGATAGGTTACAACAGTCTGACAAACAGATCCACAACCTTATTATGCCACTTTTGAGTCACTTTTAACATGGGTAAAGTGACGCATGGAGCTTGTAAATCTACGTCTCACTTTTCAAGAAAAAATCTCAACTCCAGACTCTGCGACACAGTTTTAATGTTCTTTTCACTCTCTTTCTCTCTCTCACTCTCTGTGACATCATTTCTCTTTCTCTCTTAAACTTATAGACACTGCTGTCTGCTTGGACGTGTAGAAGAATTGTTCAAAACAAGTTGTGAATTCAACTGCCTGAAATGTTTGGCCGCAAGGTTTATACAACGGTAAGCACAGAGGCCTAGATCTACAAAGCCTTCATAGCAATACATTAGAAATAAGTCGGCATAACGGGCGTCAGTAACGCAGTAGCCACTTCCATATAGACACCACTTGAACGCGGCAGTATAACAGAACTGAAATGTACGAGGCAAACTGCACACATAAAACTGTAGAGTAACCAAAACTTCTAATGCTTCAGCTCATTTACTCACATCTACATAATTCTAAACTCTAATTTTCTTTTTTGTTTTGCAGATTACCAATCGGACATCTTTTGGAGTACATTTAACAATTTGTTTATAATATTGTTTGTTGTTAAAGTTATTTTTCTAGTTGCTTCTAATATAGTTATAATTCAGTTTTGTTTACATTTATTGATTTAATAAAAGTTCATTAAAAAAAACGACATACTTCTTTTATTTTGTGGGGGAGGGGTATGACGGTCCACAATAAAAATAATGTTGAAATACTATAGTAAGATATTCAAGACTAGGATTGAAAACTACTGAGTCCTAAGTAACAGATATAATACAAATAAAGATGAAAAACTACTAAAATGGCAGTGGACGGAGTACGTAATCAACGTTTGGCGCCTCGACACTACCTTTCAAATAAAAATTGAAAAAATATGATTATTAATATATTACAAAAGTACAGCAGCGGATGACACACACGACCCGGAAAAAGAAAGCGACATATTTACTACCTGAAATAAAGAAAGATTTGCTTGTTGAACTTGAAGAAAAAGAAAAAAAAGTGGACTTCGAAACGAGGCTGCGCATGCGTAGAGAGTACAACTGCTACACACAAAAAAGGAAAGATTTACATACTATAATAGAAATGAAGGGCATATTATCAACAAAAGGCGATACATTATTGCCGCTTTTATCGGCAGGAAACTGCCGATAAAGCGGCGATAATGGGCTTGATAATAGGCCCTTGTAAATTCCCATAGCAGCCCAGGTTCTGATGTTAAACTGGGCTGCTATGGTTATTCACAAGGGCATATTATCAAGCCCATTATCGCCGCTTTATCGGCAGTTTCCTGCAAATAAAAGCGGCGATAATGTATCGCCTTTTGTTGATAATATGGCCCATTGCTCTTTTTTTTTACCAGTAAACTTAGGTGCATATTATCAAGGACCGGTGTTAAAATTATCACTGTTTTATTGGCAGGAAACTGCCGATAAAACGGCGATAATGAGCTTGATAATACTGCCTTGTTATTTCCCATAGAAGCCCATGTTAACACCAGAACATAGCCTTCTATGGGAATTAACAAGGACGTATTATCAAGCTCACTCTCCCAACATTAATAAAAAACTCCAGACAATGCAAGTACCTCCAGACAATGCAAGCTGGAAGGTCATTTTACATATTACTGCCCTAGAAAGGTGGCGTTCCCCGCGACATGTACGGGGAGAGAGAGAGAGAACTACTGAGTTCTAAGTAACAGATATAATAAAAATAATGGTGAAAAACTACTAAAATGGTGGTGGACAGAGTACGTAATCAACGTTTGGCGCCTCATCACTACCTTTCAAATAAATATAGAAAAAATATGATTATTAATATATTACAAAAGTACAGCAGCGGATGACACACACGACCTGGAAAAAGAAAGCGACAAATTTACTACCTGAAATAAAGAAAGGTTTGCTTGTTGAACTTGAAGAAATGGAAAAAAACGTGGACTTCGAAACGAGGCTGCGCATGCGTAGAGAGTACAACTGCTACACACAAAAACTCTTTTTTTTACATACTATAATAGAAATGAAGGGGCATATTATCAACAAAAAGGCGATACATTATAGCCACTTTTATCAGCAGGAAACTGCAGATAAAGCGGCAGTAATGGGCTCGATAATAGGCCCTTGTAAATTCCCATAGCAGCCCAGATTCTGATGTTAACCTGGGCTGCTATGGTTATTCACAAGGGCATATTATCAAGCCCATTATCGCCGCTTTATCTGCAGTTTCCTGCCGATAAAAGGGGCGATAATGTATCGCCTTTTGTTGATAATATGGCCCATTGCTCTTTTTTTTTACCAGTAAACTTAGGTGCATATTATCAAGGACGGCGATAATGAGCTTGGTAATACGGCCTTGTTATTTCCCAAAGAAGCCCTTGTTAACACCAGATCATGCGCTTCTATGGAAATTAACCAGGACGTATTATCAAGCCCACCCTCCCAACATTAATAACAAGCATTTACAATGCAACGATTTCGCCTTTGGAGAAGTTAGAGCTATTGGCATTTTAAATGACAAAATTTGTATTTATGTGTTGGTTTTGAAAACAAATAAATAAATGGCATTGTCATTTACATTGCCATTAGCTTAATCTCTCGCAAATGTGAGACCATTTGTACCCTACGGACGAGCTCAGCAGACAGCCATTACTCACGAACAAAAATCATGCAATGAAGACGAGGGAAACTTTAAAATATCAGAAATTACAGCCAGCAACAAGAAACTCCAAGAAACTAGTGCTCCCTCCTGTAACCTCATATTAAATGGCAAAATTACAGGAAGCTAAAAATAATGACATTTCAGACATTGACAGCCGAAACGCTTAGCACTACGTCCAAAACGGAATAGCATAGTGAGCAAAAACCCGATGGATTTAAGCACAGATCTCAGTACTGGGGTGAATGTATGACATTGTTCGGCATTCTGCCAATTAATTGTTCCTTTTGCATTTCCCATGTTTCTAGCCGTACCCCTATTGGCTATTCATCAGGACCGAGAGAAATAAGTTCTATTAAGATATGAACTCCCTGTTACCACTTAAAGCATGCCATTTAAAATATGTATATACTTATACCACCTATCTGATGATCATTTACTGCATTATTAATATTGTTTGGCTATTATTTCATGGTTCCTCTGGGGAGAGTGAAGCCTGTAGTCACATCCGTCAAGGCTTCTACTCTGCCTGGTTAGCTAGTTAGAAATCACCAACGGGGACAGCATTAAAGAAGATCTAAGGCCTCAGATAAGTGTGATCGGTATGCCGAATCATGTTGGATAAAACCGCAATAAAAAACAAAGATGATTTTGATTGGTGTGTTCCCAAATGGATTATGAAATTCTTTCTGGGGTCACGAGCCTCGCAGGCTCTGTGACCCCACTGATGCTCTGAGATTAGAGAGAGAAAGCCTGTGTGTGTCTTGCCCGCCCCTTTCTCTTCCAAATCAATAAGAGACAAAATGCGAAGTCCGCTCACTTCATTCACAAAACAGACAGGAACGGAATGAACGCCGCCGCCGGAGAGGCGCAGCGTCGAGTCGGTTTCGCTGTAAAATCGGTGCTATATATTTTTTTCCCTTAAAATCCACACTTGTTCTGTGGTTGAAAAGATGCGCACGCAGCGAGTGACACGAGAACTACTCCTGAAATTATATAATCACTGCAGCTGTTAACTAGAGAGCTGGGCTCGGGTTGCCATAGCGTTACCACATCAGTATTGATGCGCTCTGCTGCTAGGGCCTGCGCTCTTAAAGGGGCAGGTACCCCCGTACGGTGAGAGCCGGTAGCATTGCCCTTCAGCATCCTTAGCAGACGCATGGTGCTTTAACCACAAGGTCACTCGGTCCGGTGCCGCTGCACCTGCTGCACTGTTACCAGCTAAGCCTCTGGCTTAATTAGCCTTTTCTCTCGTGATAAAGCTGACAAAGCTATCAGTCACGAGGAGAGATTTTTTTTTTTAGCCAGCCCTGGTCTGTCAGAAAACTGCACAAAGCATGCTGGAACTTGTAGTTTCAGTGCCCCTATGAAAATCCATGTCCCACCTTGCTCAGCGCTAAGCATGGGCAAATTTTGCGAATCTGGTGTTCGCGGATTTAGCGAATTTGCGAACTCGCAATCCGCAAAATCCGCGAATTCCCGCGAATTTGCAGATTTTTTTTTTGTGTTCGCAAGTGTTTCTGCCAGTTCGCGAGGATTTGGTACTAGTTCGCAATTGCGAACTTACTTGTCGGCTCGCAACGGTCGCGACTATGTTGTTTCTACGTCTGGTTCATCATCACAGCCTCCCAGCACCCTCTGTTTCACCACTGCCACCCTCTCTTTGACCCATGCCACCCTCTGTTACATCAATGCCACCCTCTGGTTCATCATCACTGTAGAAGATGGGGGGGAAAAGCAAGCATACCTGCCCTGCTTCAACTGACATGAATTAATTTGGGGTTAGTTTATTAACAACACCTGCCCTGCCCCAACTGACAATAATGAATTAGGGGCTAATTAATGTGTCACTGAATTTGAAGTTCCAGCCTGGCACCTGCTTGTCTGCTCCCTTAGCTGTAAATCAGGACCTTTGTGGCATACAGTTAAGGTCAGAGCAGGGTCACACAATAGTTGTAAGCAGGCAACCGAATTCTGGAGGGCCCCCTCAGGAAGCACAACAGGGAATCGTTATAAATCATGAGATTGACCTTTTGCACCTGCTCATTTGTTTTGCTTTTGCAAAAATCGTTTTTCGGTAATTTCGCGCTATTTGCGAGGCTCGGCGTCGTGCGAAACCGACCGCGGAAGCCGCCAATTCATGCGAATGAGCTTTATATTTTTTTGCGGCGTCTTATTTCGCGAGTTTTTTTGCAGTATTCGCGAGCCGCTTGCAGCGCAACACGCGAATTTACCCCAAGGTCGAGTACGGGCGCGGCCATTTTGTTTGCGTGACGTATTTCCGTTTCCGCCCGCTATGTATAATCTCGCGAGGTAAGCGCATTGCGAGTACAAGTTCGCACGAGATCGCGAGGAAAATTGCGTGCGAACTTACTTTCGCGCTCGTGAACGGGCGGCCATCTTGTTTTTCATTCATTTCCTGTGTCTGGGCATGGTGTTTATCCTCTTGCTATCTTTGCCATCCTTTGCTTGTTTTCAGGTTTTTTTCGAACGATTTGGCTTCTTATCTATCCCTCTCTTTTCCTAGCTGTATATATTTGTCTTTTCTGCTATTTTTGTTTACTTTTAAACTACTTTTTTAAACTCTTTTCTTTTCTTCTTCCCTATCCTATTCCTTCTTAATTTTCTACTTCCTACCTTACCTGCCCAGACCATGGTGAAGCCAGGCGCCGTGAAGCTGCCCAGGCACTTGAGGGACGCAGCGGCGGCGGGGAGGAGGAGTCCTGGACCCCATGCCAGGACAGCATGCGGGCGATTGAGGGGGGAGCAGGTGACGCGACGGGAGATCTTCAGCCCGGAGGAAGTGTGCGCGCTGGTCTACTTCGTCCAGCGCCGCCTGCCCAGGACCATCGGGGAGGCGGCAGGATCGCGGCCGGCGGCTACAACATCCGGGAGCACCGGAAGCGGTGGCAGAAGGTGTGCTGGGCCATGTCCCAACTCTCCGGGGTCCAGCGCACCTACAGCCAGGTCACCCACTGCTGGACGGACGTCCTGGACGGGAGCGCGCCCTGCTGGACCAGCTCGGCTTGGAGATCCCGGGGCTTGGTGAGTAGTAGTAGCTATTTCATCACTCACTACTATGTTTTCTCCTGCTCTGTGTTGTTGTATTGCAAATATTTGTTTTTTACATGGAGCAAGCCAATAATGCTGCTGACGATTACACTGTAGTTAAATTATATTTCAAAATCTTCTGTGCATTTCAGGTGCGCTGCTCTCCTTCTCAGTGGCGTTGATACTATGCTTATTTGTTTTCTATTTTGTGGTCTCATTGGCCTGAGTAACTATTATGTATGAGTGTACTTTACAGAACTGCGTAATGCTAGACACTAGGGGGCAGATTACATTTACAAGCCCCTTGCGCCACGTTTACGTTGCCTTGCGTGACGCAACAGCGGCGTAAACGTGGCGCATCCCTGCGAGTCATTCACAGCGTGACGCATCTAGGGGTATGCGTCACGTTATAAAGCCATGGGCCTGCGCCACAATGGGTGCGTTCCTAGTACGCAGGGTGGGCGGTCCTGCGGCTGTGCGCCTCGCAAAAGTGCCTGCGTGAAATCTACAAGATTTAACGCAGGCACTTCTGCGACGCTGCTACGTCAATTCAATTCCTTATGCCTGCTTGAAGCAGGCGTAAGGACTGACACAGCATGTTAAGTATTGGGTGGTCCTGAGCATTACTGGAGTTGCATTGCGTTGGCGACGTGACTCCAGCGATGCGCCGCTCTTACGTGACGAGATGCGTCACGCAAGTGCCTACCCTTGCGCCAGGGCGCGCCGCATTGTAAATGAGGCGCATCTGCCGTGTCGCAAGGGTAGTTTTGCGTGACGCATTTGATCTGGCGCATCTCTGGAGATGCGCCAGAACGCGTAAGTAAGTATGCCCCTAAGGGGCAGAATTGCAATTACCGTCGCATCCCTGCAAAGTAGCAGGGATGCGCCAGTAATTGTGCGGCCCGCTACCACCACCAAACATGGTGCGCCGTATTTGCAATGCGGCGCACCATGGGCCCAAAACGTTACCGAAGCTTTACTGCTCGAGTTGTGTCGCAACGATGGCGCAGCTCCAGCAATGCTCTGGGGTACCCTATCTCCCCAATGCTGGGTCAAGCCGTACGTCTGCTTCAAGCAGGTGCAGGGTTTGTGTGACGCATCATTGTCCTAAAGGTGACTGATTGAAATTTTGTAGATTTCCCTCAGCCACTTTTAGGATGTGTTCCAGCGCAGGAATGCCCTCCCTTGCGCCGGAACGCCCCCTGATGGCGCAGGGCTTTATAACGGGATGCATCTCCCAAATGCGTCACGTTGTTATAATATTATACGCCGCACCATGGCACCTCTTTTGTTTAGCTGCTGCGTCACAAAAGTCACGCAAGAACGGAGCAAAAGAGCCGCAAGGGGCTTAAATCTGCCCCTTCCTTTGTACCCCTGAATATAAGAAAAATAGTGGCGGTGGATTGATAGTTTGACTATTTAAATGACTGGTTATGTAGCAGGCAACTGTTAGTGTTGTCACTGATCTGACTGAAATCACAATGGAGTTTGTCTGTCACTTTGCGTCTTGCCTGCGGACTGCTGCCTGCCAGTCCTAGGTGAACCTTTCAGTACTTTGTTTAGTGAGTTACGTGACTTTCGAAGTCGCAGGTCCGCAAATCAATGAAAACTAACCCTAATCAATATAATTTTGCGGAAATATTTTGTTATTGTTGTTTTGAAATGTTTGATTTGGTTGACATTGACAAGCAACAATCATCCATGTTTTCTGTTCTTTCTTTCATGTTGTACGTCAGCTCCCCCCAGGGGCGAGGGGACACAGGAGCAGCAGGCGGCGGATGCTGTTGAACAGGGCCAGGATCGGGCAGGCGAGGGCTCCTTTGCTGGCCCCAGTAAGTTTTCATTTTAGACTAGTACCTATTTTTCCTAGCGTTCCTCATTTGATTTTTTCAAAATCGTCTTTGATCTTCTTGTAGACTGTATCTAAATTCTTATCCTGCCTCTACTATGACTCCCTGTGGTATTACTAGATTATTCTTATTAGTCTGTCTGTGTAGCTAACTAAGATTGCACGGTTGGCGAAACTCCCATTCTAGTCAGCAATAGCTCTATCAACTTAGTGCAGTGCAGTCCTCTGGGATTGTCCATAATGTCTTTTGAAGTGTTCTATCTGCTTTGAAAATTCCCAACTATAAAATGTGAATGACCACCAAGAAAGAATAAGATACTACCTTTTGGTTTGGATACGAGGACAATCCATACCACTACTGTTGCGGGGACAATTCTTCTGCAGAAACAGAACTATGGACAATAAATAGTGCATTGCTTATCAATTATAATAGGCGCTGTTAGAGTTTCCACATACCTCTGTGATAACAGACTTTGAACCCCCAATGTCCTTACTGACTGACTACATAGTGTGGCACAGTCATTTACCTCCCGAATTCATCGATGATTGATCCCCAATCATGATTATCCAACGTAGCTCAAGAGTACGGACTCGGAGTCACGAGTCAAGAAGTGTCAGAGGCACGGACTCATGCTTGCAAAAATTGCAAAACCTTTCGCTGAGTCACTCTAGTCTGGACCAAAAAACACAGAGTCTATTTAAGTTTAAAAGCTTTATTAAAAGTAAACACATTTATTAAAATGAAGTCATAATAAAAAAACTAAACGTTTAACTGAGAATGGAAAAGTGGTTAGTGCTGACGATTAATTGGAGACATTTCTTGTGGTCGGGCTGAGCTCTCACCTGGTTTCAACTTGATCTTGTTGTTAGAAGTCCATCTTCTGTCTGTGTGGAGAAAAATGGTGCGTGTTAAAAAGCCAGCCTTCATCAGTTGTGCCAAAAAGTGCAGCAAGACAACACCCTTCCCTGGAAAAAGGGACATTTTTTTTTACTTTCGAGTAGACAGTCACAAATTACATTGTTTTCACATGTCTTCATTCCTAGACCAAATACTAGTGAGTGGTATATTCTAACATTCTTAAATGTACTTTGTAGGTGGAACATCTGGTGGCGGGGCCAGCGTGGAGGTGGTGGTGCTCAACACGGAGGCGGAGGGCAATTCTTCAGGGGAGGAGGCGGCGGCTCCAGTGCCGGCTGTGAGAGTTGAGACGGTGGTGGTTGCGGGCAGAGGTAAGCTCTTATATATTCCTTACTTATTGAGATTGAAGACGTGGCTGGGAAGGAAAGAATATGAGATGCATGGCTGGGTGAATGATGAAGCAATGATTGGTGGAAGGACAACAGCCTGGGTGGGTGACACAGAAACTGTATGTGTCCATAATATACCTGGATCATGCTACTATCTGACTCTTAGATAGCATATGTGTATCGAGAGCAGGGGTACTCATAGTACGGCCCGCGGGCCGGTGGCGGCCCGGCAAGCCTTCCTTGGCGGTGCGCAGACCTTGCAGACAATCACTGCTCCCCCGGCCCCCACAGAGCAGAGGCTTTGTTGTATTTCACCTGTTAGCGCCCCTGCATCTCCACTCTGACAATCACTGCTCCCCCGGCCCCCACAGAGCAGAGTGGAGATGCAGGGCCACAAAGAGGTGAAATAGAACAAAGCCTCTGCTCTGTGGGGCCGGGCAAGCAGTGATTGTCAGGGTGGAGATGCAGGGGCGCTACAACAAACAAAGCCTCAATAATATGTTAATGGTCTTTTAAAGACCTGTTAAGTACTTTGGTGTGGCTGTCTGTGTGTGCGCGTTGAGGAAGCTGTCTCAGCCTGGGCTGAAGGCTGACACAAACAGACACACACACAGTGAGATGACAGAGGGGGAGGGAGAGGGAGGGCAGGAGGGAGAGAGAGATGGAGAGGGAGGGCAGGAGGGAGAGCAGGAGGGAGAGAGATGTATGTAAATGCTGGGTCTGGTGGCTCAGTGGATGAAGGCATCTGCTGCAGGGACCTGTGTGCAACCTCATGGTCACAAGTTTTCGTTTTGCTTTAGCCCCGCCCCCTCTGACTCCGCCCCCACCAGTGCGGCCCTCGGCCACAATCTACACTGTAAATTTAGCCCCTGAGAGAAAGTTTGTGAGTACCCATGATCTAGAGAGAGTAGACGGTCAGTGGATGAACTAAGTGTAACTTTGAAGAGCATGTAACACTGCACCCGCACGTCCGTTCCAGTGTAGGAAAGGCAAGGAAAAGAAGTTGTAATTTTGTCCAAATACTACCATCAATAGTAGCAGTAGTTTGTATTGCAAGCACAGCATAGATCCGGTTATTACGGTGGCCACTCCCTACCTCTCTTAATAAGTTTAGTAGTACTCAGTCATTCATGTGTGGATGTATCACTGGTCACTCAATAAAAAGCAAAGCACCTAAAGTCATCCCATATGTAAGCAAAAACATCCCATGTGAAGTGATAGATAATCAGATTATTTATCTTCTTCATTTTTCCATTTCTAGTACTCATTTGCACTGTAGGGTGAAAGTTAAATTAATTAAGCAGTAGCCCTTGTAACAGAGTATTCTCAGTGCCACCCGTGATAGAAAAGTAAGAGCTTCACCACCTGCATGTACTGGACCGGTACAGTAACGCAAGTCTAGGTCACTCATCATGGCGTGCGTCTCTTTTTCTCGGGTGCAAGTTCACTGCGCTGGCATTATGCCGGCTTGCAGAAGATAACGTACCAATTTTCCTAAACAAGAGACAAGAAGAAGAATAAGACTGGTGTACTTTCATAGTCGACTCCAATGGAAGTCCATAGTGCTCGTAGAATTTGTTCCTTAAACTCCCACTAATGTTAGAGCAAGGATGAAGAAGTGGGAGGTTAGATAGATACTGGCCTCAATAGTTATGTAATGCGCTTGCAAGTTGCTAGTTGTACTGCAACACACATTTCTGCTGAATGATTGAGTTAATCTCAAAGAGCATTGGCTACAGACTATGTCTTTCTTTCTTCATATAGATGCTCCTTCCAAACCAACAAGGAGGAAGGAGCTGGCTAGAGCGGCCCGGCAACGGAGGATCGATGCCACTGTTGCAGAATATCGGCGGCTGGTGGCCCTGGAGGACGACGAAAATGTGCAGTCGACCACAACAACAACGTCGTCTGCATCGGCCTCCGTGCCCCCACGGGCTGCCACCCAGCACAGTGCTCCAGCCAGACTGAGCCGGGCTGCCAAAGCCAAACGCCGACGCCGAGCAGCAAGGACAACAGCTGCCTCTCACAGCCATTGCAACTGCAAGGCACGCCTGCGCCACAGTACCCTGAGGGTGTCCCGCCTTCAGCAGGAGCTCCACCACTTTACAAACGTGTTGGAGGGGCTCCGCGTAGAGCACGCCTTGCTCCGCCAGGAGTATGATGCCCTGGCCCAAAAAGTAAACAGCATCCACCCATAGTGTCCCTTGCCCCCTTTTTAGAGACTTTTGGGGGGTGGGAATCGGGAGTTGGGTTTGGAACTTTTAAAGGACAACCGTTGGGGTTAGGGAGGGTCTTGCGGGAGATTATTTTGTTAGGGATATAAATATACTTTTTCAAACTTTATCTGAGCATACCTGTTTTTTACTGCTTGCCTGGTGGGTGGGGGTTTAACAGTAACTTTGTTTTCCTGAAAGTTTAGTTCCATTTTCTTCCTTTAAGTGTAAATGCCCAAATGTTTTCAACACTAAGTGCCTCTCACAGAGGAAGTGAATTCAAGAGTCCTAGGACTTTAGTAGTACTACCGTCAGTCTCTCGTCTCTCCTAATACTCCATTATACTCCCTCCCACCAAACGCTTATCTTACCTGTAATTTGTGTTTGAAAGTAGGGCTAGACCCAGGGCTGGCTCCACGGGAAACAGCGAATAAGGTTGGCAATCCTGGGCGGATAAAATTTCCTCATAGCGGTGGTACTAGTGGTGTGACACAGTGGCAGTTGCAGGTCTATGAAAAAAAAGAAAATGAAATCTGGTTTGTCCTCCTGAGCAATACAACGGTCCAATAGAGAATATAGCAGGTGACAGTACACTAGAACAGTGCCAGATAGTAGCCTAACAAATGGTAAAGTATAACTACTAATTCGGTTGAAGTTCTTTGACATTAGCCATGGGTCTTTGTCAAGCAGAGTAAGAATATATCCTCGGATTTCTTCACCAGCCTGTTGCTATCACCTTATCCTCCCCAGCAAGTGTGTGGATTTATTGCTGTAATTTAGTCACCCATCAATCAAAACCACATAGCCCGGGGGAAGAGGGTTAGGGTTTGAAAAATGGATGGGTACGGGGGTTTTTGGGAAAGGTTTTGGGAGACAAGAAAAAATAGCACAGCATGGACAAACAATTGTGAACATAAACAAATCTTTAGGTACAAACCTATCCATCAATCTTTGAAAGTGCATGCACTACTGCATGCATGTCAGTGAAAAGTAAGTAGTACTTTCGACAACTGTGGAAGAAAGAATGCGACAGTACAGGGCGTGAGTGGAAATATTGATAACTATATTCAACATAAGGTCTCTGTTGCCAGATACCTGAGAGCCTTGCTGGTCACTATAAATCCATTCACAACACTCAATGGGGTTGGTCTGGAAGGTATAGTAGATAGAAAAGGAGAAATTGCTCTTTTTCTAGGTGTCCCCTCACTCACCAGGGTTGCCCCTTGGTGACATGCTTCATCATTGGGGCCATCCCAGTCCTCTACGGGCTAGGGCGTGCTGCGACTTGCGAATTACGTAGGAGCACTTACAAATGGCTATGTGTGGTGCAGATGTGATAGTGGAGTGGACTAAGTGATGTGTTAAGGGATCAATTTAGAAGCAGAGAGAGATCCAAGAAATGCAGTCACAGTCATAGAAAGAAACAATGGATACTGTATCTGTATGTTGTTGTAGTTGTCCTGTTGAAATTGGCAAGTAAGTTGCATGCAGAAAAAAATTCCTCTTATTAGCGGCACTCCTCCATTGCAGCTGACGCTTCGTCCATCAATGTTGGTCACCAGAAGACACCCTGTAAAAAAAGCACAACATGGACAAACAATTGAACATAAACAAATCTTTGGGTACAAACCTATCCATCAATCTTTGAAAGTGCATGCACTACTGCATGCATGTCAGTGAAAAGTAAGTAGTACTTTCGACAACTGTGGAAGAAAGAATGCGACAGTAAAGGGCGTGTGTGGAAATATTGATAACTATATTCAACATAAGGTCTCTGTTGCCAGATACCTGAGAGCCTTGCTGGTCACTATAAATCCATTCACAACACTCAATGGGGTTGGTCTGGAAGGTATAGTAGATAGAAAAGGAGAAATTGCTCTTTTTCTAGGTGTCCCCTCACTCACCAGGGTTGCCCCTTGGTGACATGCTTCATCATTGGGGCCATCCCAGTCCTCTACGGGCTGGGGCGTGCTGCGACTTGCGAATTACGTAGGAGCACTTACAAATGACTATGTGTGGTGCAGATGTGATAGTGGAGTGGACTAAGTGATGTGTTAAGGGATCAATTTAGAAGCAGAGAGAGATCCAAGAAATGCAGTCACAGTCATAGAAAGAAACAATGGATACTGTATCTGTATGTTGTTGTAGTTGTCCTGTTGAAATTGGTAAGTAAGTTGCATGCAGAAAAAAATTCCTCTTATTAGCGGCACTCCTCCATTCCATCTGACGCTTTGTCCATCAATGTTGGTGACCAGAAGACACCCTGTCCACTGCCTGCCTGGCGGATGCTGAATTGAGGCTCGCTAATGTGAAGCCTGACTCCATCCTTTTTTCCCCATTGCACAGACTGAAACCCGGCCTGTAATTATTCAACGAAAAACAGGAAGTGATATAATATTACAACACCACTGATAAATAAATATAAGGTATGTAGGCTGTGGAGTGCAAAAAGTCACACTTTGATTTTCCTAGTAGACAGTACAATATTTTTGAAAGTGCGTACTCTGTCTGAGTCACCTTTTGAAGGATAAATAAGTATGGGCAAATTAATGTAGCGCATCTTTCCCCTCAAGCTAGGTGTACTGTAAACTGTGTTTTAGAACAAAATTAGATCTTCCCAGCAGTGCTCCCACCCAGACCCTTACTAAAGCCAGTCGCAAAAATGTAGAAGACCCCCAATCAAATCTCCAAAAACAAGGCCTAGCAGAAAACTGGTGACAAAACGTACTTTGAAAGTAAAAGTAGGCCCAAATACCCCCTTACCCACCGTGGATTGTATTCAAACCACTTGCAAGCAACCAAGCAAAAGTATCCATAGCCAGCATCGCTCCAAGACTCGAAACCCCCCCCACCCAAACACATGCAATAGAAATACTGCTAACCCTAACGAACCCTAAGTTAAGAATAGTGGCAAAGGCTTTCTTTAACTATGCCAAATCCCCCCTTTCCCACCATGGATTTTCTTCAAATGACTTGCAACCAAAATTACACATTCTCACGAGTGCTCTAAGACCCCAGAACTCAGTTGCAAAAATCTAGAACACCCTGAAACACATGCAATACTGCTGCTAGGGCTAACCCTAACGAACCCTAAGTTACAAAAAGTGCCAAAAGGCTTTTCCGCATGGATTTTGTCCCAACCACTTCTACCCGGTATTAGACCTTCCCAGGAATGCCCCAAGACCCGCCAACCCACCCGCCAAAAAGCATAACACCCCCAAACAGGCCAAAAGCAAAATCTCCTACTTACAATATTTCTCGGTCTTCGGTTCAAACGCGCTGTGTAGTTAGGCCATAAGTCCGGTTTACCACCACGGATTTCCTGAAAAGCAAATGCAATCAAGATTAGAGTGTCCCAGCAGTGCTCCCAGACCCCGAAACTCACCGACAAACACCAGATAGCCCCCCAAACAGGCCCCCGAAAATGCTACATTGAGCAAAATGTCAGAAATAGCAACAAAAAAAATCGGCGTGGATTTTGTCCCAACCACTTCTATCCGGTATTATACCTTCCCAGGAATGCCCTAAGACCCGCCAAAAAGCATAACACCCCCAAACAGGCCAAAAGCAAAATCTCCTACTTACAATATTTCTCGGCCTTCGGTCCAAACGCACTGTGTAGCTAGGCCATAAGTCCGGTTTACCACCACGGATTTCCTGAAAAGCAAATGCAATCAAGATTAGAGTGTCCCAGCAGTGCTCCCAGACCCCGAAACTCACCCACAAACACCAGGAAGCCCCCAAACAGGCCCCCGAAAACGCTACATTGAGCAAAATGTCAGAAATAGCAACAAAAAAAATCAGCGTGGATTTTGTCCCAACCACTTCTATCCGGTATTAGACCTTCCCAGGAATGCCCTAAGACCCGCCAACCCACCCGCCAAAAAGCATAACACCCCCAAACAGGCCAAAAGCAAAATCTCCTACTTACAATATTTCTCGGCCTTCGGTCCAAACGCGCTGTGTAGCTAGGCCATAAGTCCGGTTTACCACCACGGATTTCCTGAAAAGCAAATGCACTCAAGATTAGAGTGTCCCAGCAGTGCTCCCAGACCCCGAAACTCACCCACAAACAGCCGGAACCCCCCCAAAGAGCACCTCAAAGGCAAGCAAGTCAGCAAAAACACCCAAAAATTTCCGCCTCGGATTTGGTCCAAACCACTTTTATCCGGTATTAGAACTTCCCAGCAATGGCCCCAGAGCCGTCAACCCAGGAGAAAACGAGTAGAAGACCCCCAAACAGCCAAAGAGCAAAAGTACAAAAATGGGGACTTTGTCATTTTTTTGCAAATTTCCCAAATCACTCCGCGCGCGCTCTGCAGCTAGGCCCTAACTCCCCTCTGCCACCATGGATTTGCTTCAAACCTCTTGCAAAGTAAAGTATCCATAGCCAGCAGTGCTCCCAGACCCGGAAACTCACCCACAAACACCAGCAAGCCCCCCAAACAGGCCCCCGAAAATGCTACATTGAGCAAAATGTCAGAAATAGCACCAAAAAAAACGGCGTGGATTTTGTCCCAACCACTTCTATCCGGTATTATACCATCCCAGGAATGCCCTAAAACCCGCCAACCCACCCGCCAAAAAGCATAACACCCCCAAACAGGCCAAAAGCAAAATCTCTCGGCCTTCGGTCCAAACGCGCTGTGTAGCTAGGCCATAAGTCCGGTTTACCACCACGGATTTCCTGAAAAGCAAATGCAATCAAGATTGGAGTGTCCCAGCAGTGCTCCCAGACCCCGAAACTCACCCACAAACAGCCGGAACCCCCCCAAAGAGCACCTCAAAGGCAAGCAAGTCAGCAAAAACACCAAATAATTTCCGCCTCGGATTGGGTCAGCATTAACATAGACCTCTGTTGAGTCATTCAGATAGTCCTTCACCATCGACTCAAGGTTCTCCTCCAAGGTTCCTTCACTTTGCTTAGCTGTTGCTGTGACCTTTTGAGAACCAAACCCAAGCCGAGCTAGCCAAACCTCTTCAGCCTCCAATGTTACTGTTGTGTCTGGTGGTGCAGATGATCCGGTTGCCGGTCTCTTTAACGGCTGAGAGGTCACTTGTGCCGCAGCCACAGGTGCAGAAGTGGATTGTTGTGACTGGGGATGGCCTGCTGATGCTGATGTACTGCCTTTTCCTTCAATTTGCTGCCGTTCTCTTTCAAACCTCTTGGCTGAGGAGGCTAGCCACTGTTTGTACTTTGTAACATCTTCATCAGCAAAAGGAAAGAATGCTTGGCCTGCCAGCGCCTTTTTGTAGCGTGGATTCAGAATAGTAGCACAAATGTAATGCTGGTTTGAGTGGATCATTTTAAGACGTTCATCACCTTGTAGGTGCTCTAATAATTTCTCCGCCAGAACAAAAGGGTTTTGGTTTTCTTCATCTTTTTCAAACACAGAACACACCTCCTTCAGTTGGTGCTCCAGCATGTACAACAATGGGATAGCTTTTCCCAAATTACAGTCCTCCTTGCTGACTGCACGTGTGAAGAACTCAAAAGGACAAAGCATGCGTGTCAGGCTTTTAACTATGTCCCATTGCGCCGCACCCATCCTCAGGTCCTCCTTCTGAGCTGTACCCTGTGTTAAAAAATAGTGATCGAGTACCGTATACTGCTCATACAGACGCTCAAGCATGTAGAAGGTTGAGTTCCAACATGTTGCCACCTCCTGGATGAGTGCTTTCACTGGCATTTGACGTTCATATAGCAGGCTCCTCAGATGCTTCCGGGGCTTAAAAGAATGGCTGAAATGTTTGCACATTTTTCGGCAGGTGTCCACTACCCTGTACGCTGCACTGTCTTTATCACTCAAGAATTTTTTGACAACCAGGTTTATACAGTGCGCCAAACACGGCACTCTGAAATAGTCACCCAGCTGCATGGCCTTAACTATATTGGCGCCATTATCCGTGGAAACATAACCAACCTGGCGTTTTTTTGGGGACAGCCAGTCAAGGACCTTTGTGTTAAACACATCCAAAATGTTTTGTGCTGTGTGACGTTTCTCCAAACCAAACATGGCTAGTGTTGCATGTTTCCGAGCAGCTTTAAAAACATTGTCCGGGTCAACACCTGCGTTTAGCTTTGCTTTAACCCCTGAAAAAGAGACCCAGTGTGCAGTGATGCACATGTAATCAGCGCCTGCGCCACTGGTCCACATGTCTGTTGTCAGATGTATAGTGTGAACAGCACTCTTCTGCAAAGCTGCCCCAATCACCTCCAGAACATCTTCATGTAGTGCTGGAACCGCAACTCGGGCAAAATAGAACCGGCTAGGAACCTTCCATTTAGGGCAGAGCGCTGCCACTAATTCTAGAAAACCAACCCCTTCTACAAAAGAAAAAGGGAGAAGGTCCAGAGCTAGCATTTTAGCCAGCTTAGTGTTATACAGACGCGTCAGTGGGTGGTTGCGTTCATATTGCGCTTCTGTAAACAACATCTTTTTAATGTTGCCCTGGACCAAGGATTTACGGGATGATGATGATGATATCTTCGACCCAGTTACGCTCGCTGATGAACTTTTTCGCATTGGTGTCTCACTCTCTCCCACACTCTTAGTGTGGCTCACATGGGGTGTGCTGCTGACAGGGGTACTGGGTGTAAGTGAAGTGTTTGACACGTCTTCTTCCTCCTCGTCATCATCAGATGAAACATCAACGTTTTCATTACGTGCAATTCGGGCTTCCTTGATCGCCTCTAGGTGCGCAAACCATTGGACAGTGTGCGTTCTCCTAAGATGACCTCTCTGGCCTCCGGTACCATAGTTGGTATCAAACTTACCACGACTAACTCGAAGCTTACAAATGCTACAAATGGCTACGTTTTCCTTTTTTGGGCAAACACTAAAGAAGTCCCAAACTGCAGACTTGAAATGTCTTTGGGGGCCGGAGGAGGCGGCGATACTGGTGGTGGTGGTCCTGCTGCTAATGCCAGATGAAGTGGAGGATGTGGATTGCCGAACTTCAGTACGTTTTGCACTTTCACCACCACTATTTGAGGTCGAGGTGGATGGAGGTCCCTTCTTGCGAGGAAGAAATATGGAAGCGGTAGGTGTTGGTGTACTAGTTAACTCCAAATCCAATGATTGTTGTTTTGCCTCCTCGTCGACATCATCATCACGCTCAGCAACTTCTCGGGATAGGGTCAAAATGTCTCTTTGCTGCATGCCCGCTGGGGCTGCAGTGACCTTTATGATGACTGGCTCGTCGTCGTGAGAGGCTTCATCAGCAGCAGTATCCGTCACTTCTTGTTGAGCCTCATCACACTCCATAGCTATGAGTTTTTCGACGACCTTCCTTTTACGCTTAGGTATCTTTGTCAGATCATGGTGTGCCTCACTCTCAGACTGCCGTGATGATGGTTCCCAATCTTCATCCAGATCATCAGAAGGAGGTGGGCTTGAAGAAGATGTAGACACACCCCTTGATCTTTTCCTTGCTAGGGATGTGGAAGACAATGAATGATCATCAGGAGGAGTGGCTTCCTCAAATGATACCTCGGTTTGATTGTCAATTTCCTGATGTGCCCCTACTTCGGGAGGAACAACTATTGTGGGCACTTGTGACCCTCCATGCACCTCTGCTTGCGCATCTCCTTGCGCTGCCTCTCCTTCCACATGTACTTGGGCTTGTACTTGCACATGGTGTTGTTGTTGCGGCTGTGGTTGTTCAACACTTGTCAGATGAGTTACAACAACCTGTGTTGATTCAGGAACATTGCTGCTACTTTCTTGGGATGAGCCAACATCACTGGTCGATGGTAATTGAAGAAGTACACTGACTGCCTCTGAAGCACTCAAGGGCTTTGACTTAAGTTGGCGTGGTGGTGGAGGCACTGAACCCAATGGAGCGGGGGTGCTGCTCCCAGCTTGGTCCCCAGCAGATTCCGCTGCTGCTGCAGGCGTACTTTTTTTTTTGCTCCCAAAAAACGCGGCGGCCGGCACACCAGCCTCCTTGGTAACTTGCTTCTTCTGCTCCTTACTAGCAACTTTCTTGCTAGAGGAGCTACGGAGACCTTTTTTTGGGGCCATCTTCTTCAGAGCAGGTCAGACAGCAGGCCGCAGTTGCACGAATTGCAGAGTTGTCTGAGGCCAGACGTGACGTCGCGTGACGTTATGTGGCACACACACACCGCTGCAGGACTTCTTCCTGGCACTGGTGGTTCTCTTGAGTCTTGTGCACCTAAAAGCAATGGAAGACAGAAGAACTTCAGTTCAGTTATAAAAATAGAAAAATCAGCACAATCCCATGCCCTCCATGATGCTTAAATTCAAGACACCCCACAGAAAGACTAGGCACATGCAACACTCACTAGTCACTACCCCTGGTGAAAAGGCCACAACAACAGGCCAAAAAAACGAAAATCACAGAAAAATCAGCACAATCCCAAGCCATCCAGACCCTCCATGATGTTTAAATTCAAGACAACCCACAGAAAGACTAGGCACATGCACCACTCACTACCCCTGGGCATAATGGATGAAAGCTAGGCAAAATGGGTGCAGGCCTGAGAACACTGCCTGCATTCAAAATGGCCCCCTCCATCACAGCACATGGCCAGGGCCTGTAGCAGCACTCAAAATGGCCCCCAACCACATGGCCTGTCCACAACAGGCCAAAAAAACGAAAATCACAGAAAAATCAGCACAATCCCAAGCCATCCAGCCCCTCCTTGATGTTTAAATTCACGACAACCCACAGAAAGACTAGGCACATGCACCACTCACTACCCCCTGGTGAAAAGGCCACAACAGGCCAAAAAAAACGAAAATCGCAGAAAAATCAGCACAATCCCAAGCCATCCAGCCCCTCCATGATGTTTAAAATTCAAGACAACCCACAGAAAGACTAGGCACATGCACCACTCACTACCCCTGGGCATAATGGATGAAAGCTAGGCAAAATGGGTGCAGGCCTGAGAACACTGCCTACATTCAAAATGGCCCCCTCCATCACAGCACATGACCAGGGCCTGTAGCAGCACTCAAAATGGCCCCCAACCACATGGCCTGTCCACAACAGGCTAAAAAACGAAAATCACAGAAAAAACAGCACAATCCCAAGCCATCCAGCCCCTCCATGATGTTTAAATTCAAGACAACCCACAGTAAGACTAGGCACATGCACCACTCACTACCCCCTGGTGAAAAGGCCACAACAGGCCAAAAAAACGAAAATCGCAGAAAAATCAGCACAATCCCAAGCCATCCAGCCCCTCCTTGATGTTTAAAATTCAAGACAACCCACAGAAAGACTAGGCACATGCACCACTCACTACCCCTGGGCATAATGGATGAAAGCTAGGCAAAATGGGTGCAGGCCTGAGAACACTGCCTGCATTCAAAATGGCCCCCTCCATCACAGCACATGGCCAGGGCCTGTAGCAGCACTCAAAATGGCCCCCAACCACATGGCCTGTCCACAACAGGCCAAAAAAACGAAAATCAGCACAATCCCAAGCCATCCAGCCCCTCCATGATGTTTAAATTCAAGACAACCCACAGAAAGACTAGGCACATGCACCACTCACTACCCGTGGGCATAATGGATGAAAGCTAGGCAAAATGGGTGCAGGCCTGAGAACACTGCCTGCATTCAAAATGGCCCCCTCCATCACAGCACATGGCCAGGGCCTGTAGCAGCACTCAAAATGGCCCCCAACCACATGGCCTGTCCACAACAGGCCAAAAAAACGAAAATCACAGAAAAATCAGCACAATCCCAAGCCATCCAGCCCCTCCATGATGCTTAAATTCACGACAACCCACAGAAAGACTAGGCACATGCACCACTCACTACCCCCTGGTGAAAAGGCCACAACAGGCCAAAAAAACGAAAATCGCAGAAAAATCAGCACAATCCCAAGCCATCCAGCCCCTCCATGATGTTTAAATTCACGACAACCCACAGAAAGACTAGGCACATGCACCACTCACTACCCCTGGGCATAATGGATGAAAGCTAGGCAAATTGGGTGCAGGCCTGAGAACACTGCCTGCATTCAAAATGGCCCCCTCCATCACAGCACATGGCCAGGGCCTGTAGCAGCACCCAAAATGGCCCCCAACCACATGGCCTGTCCACAACAGGCCAAAAAAACGAAAATCACAGAAAAATCAGCACAATCCCAAGCCATCCAGCCCCTCCATGATGTTTAAATTCAAGACAACCCACAGAAAGACTAGGCCCATGCACCACTCACTACCCCGGGTGAAAAGGCCACAACAGGCCAAAAAAACGGAAATCACAGAAAAATCAGCCCAATCCCAAGCCATCCAGCCCCTCCATGATATTTAAATTCAAAACACCCCACAGAAAGACTCAGTGCACCCACCACTGAGTACCCCTGGGCAAAAGGCCCCAAAACAGCCCAAAAATCGAAAATTCCAAAATTGTAGTTGCAGCAACTGTAATGCCCCAAACAAACTTACTTGTGAAATTTCTAATCCAAAAGTGATCCAAAGAAAGTCAAAAAGGCCTCAAATCCAAATATCCAGCAGCATCCACAAAAAGTAATCCTTCCAGCTCCAGATCCAAATGAAAAGTGACCAGGAGATGGACAAAGCACTGGGAGGAGCCTGCTGGACAGGAACAGGAAGTTGAAGACTGTGGGGCACTTCCTTCCTCCCACCCCCCCCTCCCCAAAATGGACTCCTCGCAAAAAAAGTGCAGGCAAATGTCAACCTGAGGAGGTATTCAGATAAAAATCATCATTTCCAGAAGGTTTATGCTGCTTGCTGGTGGATTTCTTGTGCAGAATTGCAAATTTTATATTTTCGCGAGTGCGAGATTGTTGCTGCTCGCCGCATCTCCAAGCTCGCAATTGCGAAGTACCGCGATACGTGATCACGGCGTACTCGTGTTGACAAACTCTCGCTGTAAAAGTTGGCAAGCCGCGATTACGTAATCGCGCTTGCCAAATTCCCGCGGGATCCCGCAGCAAGATCCAAAATGGCGCAGCACTCGCAAAATATCAAGAAAAATAACTCGGCAAACGATGAATGACGGGAAGTAAACGCCGCGCGCCGCAAAATTGTATCACCAAGAAAAAAAAAATCTGCTGCGTGCGAATTTGCGGATTTTGCAGGAAATTCGCAAATCTCGCGGATTGCGAATTTACCGAAAATCCGCAAAATCCGCGAGCGGAACGGATTTTACGCCCATCAGCGCCCTTTGGTGAAAGCCACCTAGGTGACTTGGGTCAGCTCAATAGCCATGACATGGTTGCCCCACCGACCTGCCCAGATACTTTGATCAAACTGAATGAAACGTTGAACTATTGTTGCAACCGCCAACACTGAAACACTGTTTATGCATTTTAGTGCATTTGATTATTGTTTATCAGGAGCTGTCTGGGTCAATGAGGGGTCGGCACGTGGCCTTGACAAGCGAGGACGGACTTCAGGGGCGAAATCAATGTCTACCCGGAGAAACCAATTCTTGGATGAAAACTGCGAGACAGTCTGCAGAGCACCTGGCGGGATCTGAATGACAGGTGCCTATTGGCCTGGCAAAGACCTCTAGGTGTACGGAGCCTGCACAGACAGCAGGTGTGATGTGTCCTAAATGTCTCATTTATTTATGAAGCGCAGCGGAAAGCCCTCGGGACACCCCGATCCAACGATGGGTTAAGATATTTCCACGTTCGACCAGGCGTCGGAAATGCTTGTCTATTCACTCGTGCATTGACCCCCGAGCTGTCTCCGCAGTAATAACTCCTGGCACTGTCTGATACAAAAATATGTCTCAAGTCGATTCCTTAACCCACTGAGCTATCTTCAACTGCGGTCTGTGTGTGAGAGTAAATAAAGCAGCCTCTGTACAGCATTGTCCCATTTCCACCCCTAGGTTATGCTTCAGGTAGAGCTCTTTAAAACTCAAAATAAATTGAATATTATTCCTTCCCACTGTCTCTCACTCGGATTTGCTGACACACCGTGCCTAGGGCTTGATAACGCGGTACACCCCGAGGGCCGTGCCACCCCTGCCCACCGCACGGGAGGGGGCGGGGCTGAGATAATCCGGGGGAGGCAGATGAGCTTCCTCAGGCCTCATCTCCTGCGGGCCTGGGAGGTGGTTCATGTGCGCGTGCCTCCCCGCCACTCCCGCAGCCCCCAGGCGAGGCCGGTGCAGCAAGGCCCTCAGACGGGCCCCGGAGCCGCCTTCGCCGCGAGACAGCCACTAATTGAAAGATACACGCGGCCATTTCATATCTAACGATTATCAGCCGCCCCACAGGAACCTTTCCCACGCAGGTCATGAGCATCGATCGCCCGCTCCGCAATAAAAATAAATTAAGCAAAGGGCAACAAGCTCACCGCCGGGATCGAAGCTTGGATGATGGCCCATCACGGAAGGAAGATTGAAACATCAAGATGTGTATGCGAGTAGTTGAGCAGGTTGAGCGCCTGCAGTGGAGACCCGGGCTTAACCTGGAGGCTGCACTTTCTATCGGCGCCGAGGCCTACTCAGAGGATACCACTTTGTATAAACCATTGTAATCTAGAACTTTGGTTCAAGTGAGGCGAGCTAGGACTACAACTCCCATAATGCGTTGGGGGAGATAAGATACCCTGAGAGTGTCTCTTATTAAACAGAGTTACCTCAATAGGTCATTAAAAAGAGGAGCTGTATCTCTCGCTGCAGCGTGGGCTACATATACGGCAACGAAAAGGGGACATTTCTCCCACAGGAAACACAGGATTTCTTGAAACCGGACTGTAAACAGGAGATTTGAAAATCAGTGTTTCTGGGGGGAGCCTGGCAGCGTTATCTCCGTGACACGTGGACTCGCTGGTGCAGGTGCATTCTTCCATTTAACAAATCCACTATTATAGCAGAGATAGTCTTTCTTTACTTCGGTTAAGTGTTGGACACGTGGCAACAAATACGTACTTGGAAAGGGCAGCATTGAAAGATGACGTGAAGTCCCCTCCATGCGGGCACACGGACAGCGGGAGGGGGGCGGGTGGGGACGGCACACGGACAGCCGAAGACTGAAGTCTGGGAGGTTGGGTGGAGGGGAGGGTCTCACAGCATTCGGGTGAGTGCACTGTGCACAGCAGCAATTCGCCTTTTACTTTACAAATTTCTACCTAACTATATAACACAATATAGCAAGTATTACAGAAAGAGCTAGCGTGAAACACTTATTGTGCTTTGTACAGCAATCCAGGAGTCAGCCTTGCATATCTCTTCCTCCTCTGGGGCCCGCTCCTGCGCCCCCCGACACAGCGGAGAGTCTGACTCCTGCAAGGACACTGCAGCAGGCAGCACATGTGAAGTCCCCTCCATGTGGGCACACAGACAGCGGGAGGGGGGCGGGCGGAGACGGTACACGGACAGCAGGAGGGGGGCGGGCGGGGACGGCACACGGACAGCGGGAGGGGGGCGGGCGGGGACGGCACACGGACAGCGGGAGGGGGGCGGGAACGGACAGCGGGACATCGCAACCCACCCCTGAAAACGACACTTACAAAATGGCGAAAAGAAAGCTTAAAACAAGTCAGGTCCCGGGCCGGCAGTTAATCACAGCGTGGCCCGGGGAATAACGTCACGGGGGTGTCCCGGCCGGCAGATTCGGGGGCGTGTGTTTCGCGCTCTCCCCTTCCCATTGGCTGGAAGGTAAAATTCCAGCCAATGGGAAGAGGAGAGGGCGGTACTTAAAAAAAGACACAGAAACGCCCCCGAATCGCGTTTTCACGGGAAAAGTGTGATTGACAGCCACTCTCTTCCAATGGCTAGCCTCCATTTATGGAGCTAGCCAATGGAAGAAGGGGCGGATTCAAGTCCCCCATACTGTAAACAAAAGCTTTCGCCTGGGCGGAGCACTGCTTCGCAGTGCTCCGGCCAGGTCGAAACCTAAAAAAAACCCAGACAATGCAGGTTCCCGGAGCTGGAAGGTCATTTTACATATTACTGCCGTAGAAAGGTGGCGGTCCCAGCGACGTGTACGGGGAGAGAGAGAGAGAGCTCAAAATTTTTTTTTTTTAAAAAGACCGAGGGGTGCCACTCCCCGAGACTGCGGGGAGTAGGACAGTAACTCCCCCCGCATACTTAAAAAAAAAAACAGAGTAGTGCCGTTCCCCAGTGCTCAGGGCACCTTACAAGCCCCCATTATGCAAAAAAATTGCCCCTGTAAATTGCCCCCCCCAGGACCTAATGAATAAAACGCACTTATAGGTTTTTTTCACCTTTTCCACCGCGTACAAGTACTGAACGAGTACCCTGCCATTTTTTATTTAAAAAAAAATAAAAACTGAGCCTAAACATACATGTACGACCCCCTGAGCAACCTAGAGGTTCAGAATGTTCTAGCCTGCCACCTTCCCTTATTTCTCAACTTTGTTTTAATGTTTTCTTGTGACTCGGTTCTACCGACACACAAGATGGCCGCCAACACTTCCTGGTTGCGAGTGTTGACAGACAGTTCACAGTCAATCAGCATGCAGCTCGCGCTCGTAATTGAACGGATTTTTATATGCGTCCTGCACTCCGTCTCTAGATATCGCTATGACTTTACTTGTAATTTTCTCAGAAACTACTGAACGGATTTACACCATTTAACAAAAAGCACAATCTGTGAACCGAACTCTACCTCTCTGCCAAATTTGGTGTAATTCCGTTCAGCCGTTCGGGCTGTAGCCCTGGCTAAAGGTCCCTCTGGAAAATTGCATGGGGAAAACACGTTTTGCGCCCCCCCCTTTTTTCTCGGCCCCCGCTTGACGAACTTTCAGGGAAGGAGCAGAACCAAGCAGGCCATTTTCTTGGAGACATTCGCGAAGATTCGTCCACTGGCGCCAAAGTTATTCCAAATAGAATGTTGTGGATTTCCTATGGAAACTAGGTCCTAACTATAACCACCTGCTTCCTCCTCCGTACACTTGAAAAAACGTAAGGACACAAACTCCACTTTTCGGTGCGTAATTCTTTATTGGTTTTGCACAAGTTGTCACTACACGTTTTGGTAAAAGCTGTTACCTTGATCACATATATATTGGAAAACCTATGCAATAGGTTTACTTATACACATAACCTGCCAATGACAGTACTGAAACAAAAATGTCTCCTGACCGCAGGAACAGCACATCAGTTGTCACCAACAGGCGGAACTTATACCACCATGGCACTACCATAACATGGCCAGTCATGCAAAAACCAAAAGATAAATATCCCCCATACAACCCTAGCACAGGGAAAACATCAAATAGGTATATAATACCAAAAAGGGAAACTAAGACTCTGTTTCACATTGTCTTTCATGGGAACACCATAAAGCGGAGTCTGCCAGGGCACCAAAAACATAGATGCCATTAAAGGGCATATCTGCCAAGGCAGCCTGGACCACTTCTAAAAAACGTGAGGTTCATAACCAGGAACGACATTGTAGTGCCACAGAGAATGCCATGGCCCAAACTACTGAATCAGTAGTATCCATGCCACATCTAATAATCAGCTTAGCTACCTGTTGTCCATCCTTAATTAGCTGCTCAAGATTAGGTCGGAGGCCATCCAGAAGTGTTGGCAACGTGGTCTGCAAGGAATTCCACAAAGTGTGAGAAAAACACACAAGAGCACAAGACATGTTGGTGGACCTTAAAGCAGAACTAGTTGAGGAAAAAATATGTCTGCCACACAATTCTTGCCTCCTAGATTCTCTATCCCATGGAGCATTAGGCAGAGAATCCATACTCTGAGAGGCTGACACAGCCTGTACCACCAAACTACCAGAGGTGGGATACCTGAGGAGACAAGCTGGATCTCCAGGAGCAGGTAGGTACTTGTGAGATATAGCATGATTCACAGCGACCCCCGTATCAGGCTAAGCCCAAGTTCCCGACAATATGTTGCACAGGGCTTCCCTATATATGAGAACAGGCTCCACCCCATCTGACCCTAATAAAGCACATCAATCAGGGGATCAGTTGATTTTTACACCATAGGAAGAGACAACTCCAAAACCATAGTCACCATCCTAAGTGTATCTGCAAAGGAGGAACTTGCCCCAGTAGTAAGGCTAGGAGGGGTAAAAAGTCCCGAAGCCGGAGACAACTCCAGTCCAATAGCCTGCCCAAGTGCAGACAACAAACTCTCCTGCAAAAGATGTGGAATGGCCTCAGACATAGGCTGTAAAAGCCCTCATTTCTCCGTGTCACCACAAGATGCAAGCAGGAAAGCAATATTCCCCATAGATGACTCCATCAAATCCATACCCGATGTCGTCTGACGCCAAGAAGGTGACGCTTTGGCGTCAATAGGAGGAGATGGAACGGCCTCAATCAGGGCCTCCAACATCGTTGCAGAGGTCGGCCTACCAAGGACAGACGCCGAAGGTAGAGAACCCAAAGAGCTGTGCACAGGTGTTGAAATGGAGCTGGCCAATGCCACCTGGATCTGACCCAATGACTCCGTAGGCCCAACTGCCACTGAGGGCAAACCCATAGATGTTTCTCCACTCACCCCCTTGGGGCCTGGCAGTGCTCCAAAAAATGTGGGGGCCCAAATATGAGAAGCAGGGAGTTATAGTGCTCCCTCATTTGGGCCATCGATGCAGGGAGGCGTGGGGCAGAGTCGTATATGGCTTCCTCAACAGATGAGCGGGAGTAGCAAAGGGAGACGGAGTCTCCACAAAGCAAGGACAGGGGGTGCCGCGACTTCAACAGCCTGTGCTTACCTAGGGACGTCGAAGGAGAGTGAAGTCCTTGCGATCGCCTCCGGCTCCTGGAATGGCCCAGTGAATGGACCTTCGAATGGGAAGAAGAAGACCGAGGCCATGAAGTCTCCAAGGACTGTGACAGACGCACCGCCAGGAGTTTCATACGGCGTTACTTGAGTTCCTTCGGCTTCAGCTTCTGGGAAGAGCCGCAATCCTCATATTCGTGGTGTTCTCCCAAACACCACGTACAAATGTAATGCGGGTCTGTAACCAACATCTATTGCGCACAAGACCCACAAGGCTTAAAGCCTGATGACATGGGAAAAAAGGCACACTATTGCCAAACGACAAAAACTATTGAAGTAGGCCTGAAGAAATGGCCTGAAGAACAACTTTTCCAGATCTGTGTTGCAGCCCTGAAAAGAAGAAACTGATGTCCACGCTCTGGAGGAGACTTATATGACTCCACTGACATCATAACCAGAGTTGACATCATCATGTAGTTGTATGTTGCCGCCCCCCGGCGCACAGAGGTACTGCTGAAAAATTTCCAGATCCTGTCCGACGCCTGGGGAGAATACAAAAGATAATGAATCTGTGGCTAAATGTCTCTATCACATAGGGGTGACATTTAGTATTCCCACTCCAATCTAAACCAATTTGGGGATGGCTTTGGGCTCTAAAGGGGTGGACATTTACAATTGCCACTACAATCTGACCCAATTTGGGGACAGCCATAGGGTGTCCTTCCTCCAAACGTTTTGCCTACTTACCTTCAATTTTGCTGAATTTGTTTTTGTTGAACCTAGGACTGGCAACATGGTTTGATCGGCATACCCATCACTAGCATATTCAATTTACCTAAACGTCCCTAGTAGAGTGCCCTACATGTGCCAAAGGCTTGTAAATGTAATGGTACTGGTGGGATTGCAGCACTGATTGTGCTACCCACTAAAATAGCCCTTTAAACATGTCTCTGGCCTGCCATTGCAGAGCCTGTGTGTGCACTATGCAGTTGGAAACTACTATGTCAATCTGGCAATTTAAACCTCTTGCCAGGCCCAAATCTTCTTTTTTAACACATATAAGTCACTCCTATGGTAGGCCCTCGACAGCCCTAAGGGTAGGGTGCAATGTATTTAAAAAGCAGGACATGTACTCTTAGTTTTATAAGACCTGGTAGTGAAAAACTCTTAAATTCGGTGTCATTACTGAAAGGCCTACCTCATCCATAGGATATTATTGAGATTACCTTTTTACATTTTTTAACGTGTAATATCCTACCGAAAAGAGATAAACCCTTCAAGTCTGTTGTCGCTGGAATCAGAATTGAAATTCTAAACTAATGGTGAAGTCAAATTTTTAATTGCAATTCTAAAAATGCCTCTTTTATAAAGTTAGTATTTTCTTCCTTTAGCCATTTGGTGCCTGCTGCCTGTCTCTGATCACGCCTGAGGGGGACCGCTGGGCTTTGTGTATTTCCCCTACACAGCAACACACAATGGGAGCTTAGGTGTGACTGGATGGGCCATGCTGGCAGGTTTGGAAGGAAGCAGCTGGACCAAGCCTTACTTACACCGGAATAAGCAATGTCCAAAGGGCTGCATACCCCATGTAGTGAGTCAATGTGTTTAAAAAGCAGGAAATGTACTCTTAAGGTTTACATGACCAAGCGTCCTATTATGTATAGGTTGCACTTTCCTTGTTTGCGCCCCATGCACCTTAAAACAGGCAGGAGCGAGATGGGTCTGAAATTTGAGAGGATGGTTGGGACAGCCAAAGATTTTTTGAGAAGTGGGACAACCTTTACCTGTTTCCATGCTCTGGGAAAACATGGCTGAGTCCAACGAGTTGTTAAATAACCAGGAGTGGTTACTGCAGCTGAAAGACAGAGAGAGATCACAGGGGGAGAATGATTTGCAAGTATGGAGTACTTACAAGGTTTGAATCCATGGAATTGGGACTAAACTGATGCAGATGGTGAGCCAGAAAATAGGGAGCAGTGGAAGAAACTGTCTCCCTCCTGCGCTTCTTTAATAGATTTATGATAACCCCAAAGAGCCAATCTGTAAGTAAGATTTTCCCTTGAGGTATATTTGAGGTGCCACTTACGAATCCAATAATTACACACCTTTTTTTCTCTAAATAGGTCCTTGAGAGTTTATGTCAAACACAAATGCCTGAAAGGTGTTCTGTTTTTTACCTCCTTATGTTTATTTTTTAGACAAACTAGCAATTAACATTACAATTGCATTCAATAAACAAGGTAATCAATACAACTTGGTTCTGACTGTCAGCACAGTGCAATGCAGAATATTTTATTCATTCATTTATAAAAAGGTTTTTGTATAGTGAAAACTACATGGAAGTAGATGTTACATTTCTCCCTAGGTTAAACTAATAAGAAATTGTTGTTTGGTGCAGCTTTCACCTACAGTGGAAATACAGTAAAACACTTTCCAAACTTACAGTGAACCACTTCAGACTTGTACTATAATTAAAAGGAAATGAAGATATTTCTATTAGAATGCAAAATTTAATTACAAGGCATGTATAGGCTATAAGCAATTTTTTTTAAAGTCCATTGGTGGCAGGCTGCCTGTGCACAGATACCAGGCCAAGTTACGCAGTAGTCCCATTTGCTCAGCCACCATATGGGTGCACATACATGACCTCTTGGAATTGCTTACAACCAGTCAGAGCATTTAGCCCTACTGTGCTTTAAAAGATGAACTTTGGCACTTCTCAGTCAAATCCATTTTACCAGAGCATTCAGTTAGTGGGACTTGCTTACAGTAGCGATTAAAACATTAGGTGGTCCAAAAAACTAAATATAGTGGAGCTAAATGTGTCAAACCCCATTCCTGGCATGCATCATGAAAAGAAAACAAGTTACTTACCTGTAACTTTAGTTCTCCAGTATTGGAAACTTTCATAGATTCACATGTTTGAATCATTCCCAGTCATCAAGATGGAAGTCCCGGGTATAGATAAAATAGCATTGCAAAGCCATTACAAACCAGAAACCAGGCGAAGGCCCATTCAAATCTTGTAACATATCCACCTCTTTTTGTAAAAGAGACCAAATAAAATCAACAACCAATCAGATCAGCCTCACCCTGTAGAACCCTAATGAGAGAACCTCAGAACTTCTGATTGTTGTAGCCGTAGTGCAACAGGATAACCATAAAGATGCAGAAGGTCGAGCTTTCCCAGGAGAGGAGGGCGGGTCGCATCTGAATCTATGAAAGTTTCCAATACTGGAGAACTAAAGTCACAGGTAAGTAACTTGTTTTCTTACTTCAGTATTGGAACTTTCATAGATTCACATGCTTGAATCAGAGTAGTTAGCAGTCATGAGAAAAAATTTTGTTCTTATGATCTTGCAGAATCATTAACAATGCACCAATAAGATTAGAGAAGGAAAACAACATTTCATCTTTTTTTATTTTTTTTATTTTTATTGAAGACTATAAAAAGTCTAGCCCAAATAAAAATTGAAAGAGTAGTAGGGAAACAAAAGACATCATCAAAGCTTATACGCAAATAAAATACTTTATATATATACATACACAAATATTCGGAAGCAATAAACTTATCAAAGAATGTGTGAGGATCTTATGAAGAAAAAGAAGGAGGGACGAGAGGGAAAGCTCACTGCTTACTGAAACAGGTTCCTCAGGTCTGCTTGGCCCACTGCAGTGTCGCTGCGTGTCGAGGAATCCAAGCAGCAATGTCTGGTGAAGGAATGGATACTCTTCCAGGTCACTGCTCTGCAGATGTCCCGGATAGGTACCCCAGCATAAAGGGCTGTTGAGGAAGGGATTGCCCTCGTGGAGTGAGCAAGGAACTTCCCCTTGAGGGGTTTCCAAGCTTATTGATGACAATATTGGACAGAGCTGGAAATCCAACATGCAATCCCTTGTTTAGAAAGGAGTCGTAGGTTGATGGAAAAAAGTCTTAAGGACCACAGGTTCATTTAAGTGAACATCTGAAGGCACCTTTGGGATGAACTTACGGTTAGAACGGAGTACTACTGTGTCATTCTTAAACTGAAGAAAAGGCCCCTGGATAGTGAGCGCCTGTAACTCATTAACCCTTCTAGCTGAGGTCAGAGCAAGAAGAAGAGCCACCTTTCATGACAGGAATTTTAAGTGCGCTTTATGGATAGGTTCATAAGGATGCTTCATGAGCCAAGACCATGCTAAGGTGCCAAAGTGGTGGAGGAGGCTTCACTGGAGGGAAGACTCGAAAAGCCCTTTCATAAATTGTTTGATTTTACTCGCTGACCAAAGAGAAAGGCCTGAAGATGTTCTTCCGAAGCAATAGATGGCCGCGAGGTGAACTTAAATAGATGAATGAGCCAGGCCAGATTTTGCCAAGGAAAGGATGTAAGGAAGGATTTCAAGAGCCGAAGAAGAGAAAGGGTGAACTCCTGATTCTCGGCACCAGTGTCAGAACCTCTTCCACTTCATCCAGTAGGTCTTGTTTGTACTTTGAGCACGAGCTTGGGAAAGGATGTCTCTACATTCTGTGGGGAGCTTTAGGTCGAGAAATTCTCTGCGCTCAGGCGCCACGCTGATAATTGCAGGGATCGGGGATCTGGATGCAGTACTTAGCTCTGGGACATCGTCAGCAATGATCGAATAGGATCCAAGGGAAACGGTTGCTCTAAAGATAGGAGAAGAAGCTCCATCTACCAGTACTGGTGATGCCAGAACGGTGCTATTAGGATAATTTTGTAGGGTTCCGTTTTCAACTTCCTGAGAAGTCTCGGGATCAGAGGAATGGGGGGAAAAGCGTAGTCAAAGCGCCTGACCATGTCATTTAAAACCCATTCCCGAGAATCCTGGGTGGTGATGCCAGTTTGCGAAGAACCGCTATTTCTTGTTCTATGGTGTAGTGAAGAGATCTATGGACAATCTGCCCTATAGTCAGAAAATGCCCTCCAGTATCCTCTGGTCCAGCTCCCACTCATGGCAGACTTACTTTAGTCTGCTTAGTGTGTCTGCCGTCTCGTTGAGACTCCCTGAGAGATGCTCCACCTTCAGTGAAACCCCATGTAGGATCGCCCATTCCCAGATGGTGTGAGCTTCCACAGATAGCAGACGGGATCTCGTGCTGCCTTGTTTGTTCATATAAGGCAAGGCAGTGGTATTATCTGTTCTTATTAGAACCGACTAATCCTTCATTCTTGGGAAAAAAGCCTGTAAGTCAGGCGAATTGCTCTGTGTTCCAGAAGATTGATATGCAAAATACGATTATGATGCAGCCATCGACCGCTTATATGGAGGTCCTATAAGACCGCTCCCCAGCCCTCCAGAGATGCATCTGTTGTAATTATCTGAGGAGCTGGGGTGACCATGAAGTAGGGACTCTGGGAAATGTTCTACATTGCACATTGAAAGATAGCAGAACAGCGCCCTAGATAGTACAGTATACAAGCCCCTGTACGTCTTCTCTCCTTGCAGATTAAAAGTTTCTCCAAGGATCAAGGGACATACTCACGTTAGAAGTACCCGGTGACCTTGTTGATATCGGAGCGGCTGGTATGAGTAGCTTGGCTGTCTCCTGGTAATATTCCACACATTACCATACTTACTATCCCCCTAATGTGTTTCTTGCCACCCTAGGGTTTACATGTTTTTAAATATGTTTTCTTACCTGTTCTCTCCCGGCAGCACGTTACAGAACTAGTGTCCAAAAAAGTGAAGTAGCAGCATTTGAGTGCAGCCCTGATGAAACTGCTTAACGAAACATAGCAGTGAAACATGTCGGCACTGGCAGTAGGTAATGGTACGCATGATTAGCTACCAGCCTTTTTAATATTCAACAGCACACGATCACCGCCCTATGAATAAAATTGGTTAAGGGACTGGTGTGCTGTGTGTGTTTTTAAGCACTCAGTTATACTTGTGTTTGTTTGTCACCAGCAGATTTTTCTGCACTTCACTATTTGTCACTTTATGTGTTGTTTGTTTTGGACACGTCTTTTCTTTCCTCTCACTTTTCTTTGAGAAGCAAGTGACCACCGATGATGAGACAGGGGCCTGTCTGGAAATTGCATACCAGTTACCCCGATGGTGGTGTTTCCGTGAGGGGTCACTTGCTTCTCGCACATTTTTTCCTCTATTAAGAGGAATGTCCAATGTTTGTTGTGGACTTGTGTGACCAATTCCGGGTTGGCTCACTTTAAATGGGTGTTCTGTGGTGTTGCCAGAGAGAACAGGTCTTTTAACGCGGGCGGAGTACAGTGCATTACCTCCTTATAATGTGTATAAGAGTGTAGTGGGGAGTAGGACATTTAAAACCCCCCCTGGGAGTCACTGATATATGTGCACGCCATTGGACAGGGTCTTTATTTGAATTGCTACTTGTGAATCCACCATGAAGCGGCTTCTTTCATTGGCGCAGTGATAGGGATCATGTCTTCGAAAGATCTGTCCACCTGGCGCCACTGTAAGTCCAGTTGCTCCTGAAGAGGACGCCTACGTAGCCTGCAGTGTGGAATAGAGGAATGCAGGACAAAATGGATCCCAGAAGGGACTTGTAGGGGCAAACTGAAAGTGACCTTCTTCTTAGAAGTAGATGGGCCATCGACTTCAGTTTGGCTTTCCTTTCTAGTGATGGAAATGCCTTGTTTAGGGACGTGTCCAATATGGCTCCCAGGAATTTGGCATTTTTGGACAGGCACAAATTTGACTCTTGAAGAGCGTTGCACAAGCTGCCACTGAATTATCAATTGCTGCCTTGGAAGGAGCCTTTAACAACCAGTCGTCCAGGTAGGGGAACACCTGGTGCTGCTCTTTTTTAGGAATGCTGCTACCGGAGCTAGCATCTTTGTAAAGTTTCTTGGTGCCGATCAAGGGGAGCACCCTGAATTGAAAGTGTCTCTTGGCAACTGTAAAGCGAAGGAACTTCCTGGGCGATGGATGAATGGGAACGTGAACATGAACATTTGCATCCTCTAGGTCCAAAGGGCCATAAAATCTCCTGAATTTAAAAGTCGAACTATGTCCTCTAAGGAGATCATTCAGAACGACTGCTTGGTGAGATAGGTAATGAGATCCCTCAGATCTAGAATAGGGCGCCACCTTTCAACAGTCTTTTGAACTAAAAACCGGGAGTAGAAAACCTCTCTTCTTTGGGATAAAGGGACCGGTGCCATCACCCCTTTCTGCAGTATTTGTTGAACTTTTAGGCGCAGGAGACGGAGATGTTTTGTTAAGCTGGAGCGAGGAGGAGTAGTTGGCGGTAATATTGCGTGGCAGGTGTATATGAAGAGTACTGATATTGCTGGTACCCAACTCTGTATGAAGGATGACCTCTATCCCTTGCTCCCTGAAAGGGAAACTTGTGGTACTGAAATGTCCCTAATGACCTCGCTGTGTCTGTGTCTTTCATTAAAGTCTTCGAGCGCATCATCTATATGTTTTCCGAAGAGCGCCTCTCCATCGAAGGGAAGGTCTAATATTTTGCTGTGGACCTCAAGCCTAAACGAGGTTGCTCGAAGCCATCCCTGAGGACTTAGAACCGATGCTTCCGCCAGGGAACAGAGCAAAGTTGTAGCAATATCCATTGCGCAATAAATCACCTCAGAGGAGGCCCTCTATCCTTCCTGTAGGATCTTTTTCGCTTCAGCTCCACTGTCTTCAGGTAGTTGATAGATCACACCACATCTGGCGGTCGTAGCGGCCTTAAATGGCTAAAGCATTAGCCGCTTTGACGAGCATGCTCGACAAAGAGGAAAACTTCTTGCCAACATTGTCCAAGCGTCTGCCTTCTTTGTCCGGAGGCATGGTTAGAGGAGCTGCCGGATTTTTTGACTTCCGCTGCGCTGCCTGAGATATGACTGAGTCAGGTTTTGTCTGACTCACAAGGCAAGCCGGGTTATCCACCGGGTTTTATATTTCTTTTCCAATCGAGGAAGCACTTGGACCACCGTGGCTGGGGTCTTCATGACTTTAAGCCCCTCTTCCCATACATGATTGACAATGGGAATGGTTCTTACAGACTTTTTAAAGGGTTCCTTAAAGTCATAAATCAGAAACACTAAGACTGCACAGAAGGCATGGGCAGATCAAACCTTTTGGCTGCCCTTTCCAGCAGATTGTGGAAACCGCCTATGTCCCCAGGTGGAGAATCTATGGGAACTGGTGAAGGGGAAGCAGGAGTAGGAATAATATAATCATCCCATTCACTATGTGGGTCCGGGAAATCTGTATCTCCTTGGTCGTCATCCAAGATATCATCCTGGATAAGGGGAGCAGCTGGTGGTGGATCCTCTATCAATTGCAGTGGTGGTGGCGGCAGGCGGGGGTGGAAGACCCCGAGGTGGAGCAGCAGGAACTGAGACTTGTTCCTGAGCTGAAGATGGCGTCAGAAATCTCTGTTTATAGTCAAAGAGCATAAACTGCAAGTCTGAAATCAAGGAGGATGGTATACAGACCATCTCCTCTTGATACCTTCTATGGTAGTCCTGGGGAGGATCATAGTCATGTTCTTCCCCAAATACGTCTTCAGAATCCAGATCTTGGCACTTAACGTGTAGTTCTGACGGGTATGTGCATAACCAAATGGACTTTCCTCATCTGAATCTTCTTCCTCCAGGAGGTGAGTTGGTAGCAGAGGTCTCACTTTGCTATGAGAAGAGAGCTCAGGAGTTATATGGCGCTTCCTGATAATTTCCCCCGAAATATTTACTCTCGTCGATGAGGTCGTCAACGGTATCGTCGACGATGTAGATATTGCCATAGACATGCCGTTGCCGTCATCATCATTGCCGTTGTCGTCGTCATCGCCACAGCCGTCATCGTCATCGTTTGCCGTCGTCCTTCTCGTCACTGCTGACCGGCCGTAGCACAAGCTAGAGTTTTTTTTCATCCCTGCACCCTGTGGCAGGCACCTCGGGGTGCCTGCCACAAGGTGCAGGGATGAACAGGTGGCATCATAGGTGCCCCCTCGGCCCCAACCGGTGGCCGCAGAGGCAAGATGGCCCTGCTAGGGGCCCCCATACTGGCTCTCTAACAGGCTTTCCATGTCAGAAAGCCCGACATGGAAAGCCTGCCAGAGACCGAGTGTCGTAATCCCAATGGGGGAAAGGCTGCCCTTTAGATTACGGTCCAGCCTCTGACTGGCCAACGGGCTCCTTGAGCCTTTCGGAAGCCAGTGGTTGTGACCGGGTGGTTCAATTTCCGACCACCAGCATTGTAATTGGGCAGTCGGAATTTAAACCCAGATGCAGCCCAGAAAGGCTTCAACCAACGGTCGGAGCCTTTCCAGGCTGCATCATAATAAGGTCCTTTGTCTACGCTTGTAGAAATTGTACTGGAAATAGTATATGTATTAATTTAAAATTGTGTAGTTTAGTTTATATTGTTTACATTTATATTTAATAACCAATATGCATTTGGTTATTAAAAATCAATACCTGTTTATTCGTATAGGGTGCCCAAACTCGAACTTGTAGCCTGCACCCGGCCGCCCTTGTGCGGCTAGTGATGCACTATTGGTGATGAACTGAACCTTGCCTTATTCTTACCTTAACTTCTGAAGAATGGTATTGTAAGTTGATGTTATCCCTATATATGATGAATATTTTCTTCCTTTCATAGTTTAAAATTGCAAAGTCTAAATATCGCACTGTGTCCATTTTTTAAATGGAAAAGTATTTCTCATGAAAAACTCATTTACCTATGACGAAGTTCTGTGGCTCTACAAAATAAATCTAACCAAGTATTGTTTTTATAAATTGGTCTGGGATTTATTCATTGAGTGTGGGTCTCATTTACTGCCACTGTGTGTACAACAAATGCTTAATAATGCCTTCTGATAAGCCTAACTGCTCACCCACACTTCCACAAAAAAGAGCATTAGTATTATCTATTTTAGTTTCTGCAAAACCTCTGGGGAACCATTGGACTCTCTGCACACAATACCTCACTTTGGTATAGTAAATAGAGAGCCAGCTTCCTACATTCACCAAGTCTATGTGCGAGGCGTCCATCAGGATACTCCCTAAGCCTGGTGAAGATGAGTCACTATGTATCTCCCACAGACCTATCTCCAACCCAATGTCATGCCAAACTATTTACAAGTATCCTTGCATCCAGACTCAACTAATTTATGCTTGGTCTAGTCGAGCCCGACCAAGCTGGCTTCATCACAATAGACAATGTGGGGACAACGCTAGGAGGCCGATTACGAGTCTGGCAGTTCACGGACCAGCAGACTCATGGAGGTAAAAAAATGTAAATGCCAGCATTTGTAAAGTGCACAGCTACCTCGTATATATTACCTACTGGCGGTCGCCAGTAGGTATATATAGTTAGGACCTAGTTTCCATAGGAAATCCGCAACATTCTATTGAGAATAACTTTGGCGCCGGTTAATGAATCTTCACGAATTTCTCAAAGAAGATGGCCCGCTCCGCTCCTTCCCTGAAAGTTTTGGGGGGATTCGTCAAGCAGGGGCCGAGAAAAAAGGGGGGTCCCAAAACGTCTTTTCCCCATGTTATTTTCCATAGGACGATTAGACACGGCTACAGCCCGAACAGCTGAACGGAATTACACCAAACTTGGCAAAATGGTAGGGACTGGTACGCAGATCACGCTTTTGGTTAAATTGTGTAAATCCCTCCAGTAGTTGTTGAGAAAATCGAATTTGAAGAAATTTATATATCTATAAGCGCGCACCGTGCAAGCACCCCGCGATTTTTCGGGAAAAAAATCATTTTGGGGGGGTCCTTGTGGGACCCCCTGAGCAGGCCTAGAGGGTCAGGGTGCTTCTACCCTGCCCCCTTTTTGAGTTCTACACGTTTGTTTTTCTGCTTTCCTGTGCCTCAGTCTACCGAGGCACAAGATGGCTGCCAACAATTTCTTTTGGAGTGTTGACAGACAGTGGCAGCCAATCACCATGCCTTCCCGAGAAAGCTGCATGCTCATTGGCTGTCAATACTTCAAACCAGGAAGTGTTGGCATCCATCTTGTGCTCGGTAGACTGAGGCACAAGAAAGCAGAAAAACAAACGTGTAGAACACAAAAAGGGGGCAGGGATCTATAAGCTAAACTGAAAGCATATTTTCTGTAAATTCACATTATCTTTCTCAGTCATGTGAGAATGAAGTCTGACATTCTCAGTAAAACATGTACATCCAACAAGGACAGACACTGTCAGTTGATTCCTTTGTGTTCTACTGCAGCCTCCTAGAGCGTTCTAAAGAACAACTAGAGCGCTAACAGTCTTACTTATGACAAAAGTATGGCACACCAGAAGCCATCTTGATTGGAATGAAGTGGTAAGTCTGAAAACATTTAATTTTAAAAGGAACAAAATGAGGGGGTTCATTTTTCCATAGAAAGTATGATTAGTGCTTCAGAAAGAAAAATTAGGGCACATTTTGAGTGACTTCTCAAATCCTCTTCTATTTCATTAAAACAATTCTGACATGCAGACTGAAACATGCACTTTGAATACCAGCAGCAGACTTCCCTGGTGAGCAGTAGCTTTACTACAGTGATCTAATGAGCAACTAAAGGGCTAACATTCAGAATTTATGGCAAATGTGTGACACATCTGAATGCCTTCTTGATGGAACCAAAGTAAACAAGCATTGAAAATGCAATAGATCTCGCCCTTGTTTAAGTTAAAGCCATTCTGTTTGTAATGAGGTGGCTTTTTAGCTGTGCTTTTATTAGTGTTTTTCAAACTTTCATGTAAATAACATGCATATGTATGCATATATGTATATGTATGCATGCATTTATATTTGTATTTATATAGATTTGCAGATTATACATGTTTATATATGTATGTATATATATATATGTATATATATATATATACACACACATTGCCTACTGGCGGTCGCCAGTAGGTATATATAGTTAGGATTTTTTCTCTATGGGATTTTTGAAAATTCTATGTCTAATAACTTTGGCGTTTGTGGACGGAATTGGCTGAAATTTTCAGGAAAATGGAACATTTTGTTATTGAGCAGCCCCTGACAATTTGGGGGGGTTTCATCAAGGGGGGGCCGAGAAAAAAGGGGGGTCCCAAAACGCGTTTTTCCCATGTTAATTTCCATAGGGCGGTTGGCCTCACTTTTAGCTCGAACGGCTGAATGGATTTGCACGAAACTTGGCAAAATTGTAGGGACTGTTAGCCCGATGTGCCTTTGCTAGGTCTCAATATATGTGCTCCAGTGGATTTTGAGTAATTTAGGTTCAAAAAAAGATATATATCTGGGCGGAGCCTAACCACACATCTGATCTGATTGGCTGTCAGCACTTCATCCAAGAAGTGTTGGCAGCCATCTTGGGACCAATATACATGATAGCACCTCATTAAAAAGCATTGTAGTTAATAGAGGGTTTTAGGACTTTCGTTACATTATAAATCATTTGTTGATGGTACCATACTCGTTTTAGGAATTGTGGTGGGTTCTAAGGTGATTTTACCATGTGAAAAAACCTTCTGCTGTGATATCATGAATATTGTTTGAAAGAAAACTAATATCTCATGATTTTCCCACAGTGGTTTGGAAGAAGATCTATAAGCTAAACTGAAAGCATATTTTCTGTAAATTCACATTATCTTTCTCAGTCATGTGAAAATGAAGTCTGACATTCTCAGTAAAACATGTACATCCAACAAGGACAGAGACTGTCAGTTGATTCCTTTGTGTTCTACTGCAGACTCCTAGAGTGTTCTAAAGAACAACTAGAGCGCTAACAGTCCTACTTATTACAAAGGTATGGCACACCTGAAGCCATCTTGATTGGAATAAAGTGGTAACTCTTAAAAAATTTAATTTAAAAAGAAACAACATGAGGGGGTATATTTTGCCATAGAAAGTATGATTAGTGCTGCAGAATGAAAAATTAGGGCACATTTTGAGTGACTTCTCAAATCCTTTTCTATTTTATTAAAACATTCTGACATGCAGTCTCCCAAAATGGCCACCAGAGACAAATGAGACCAAATGTAGCCCAAATATCACCCAGATGTAGCCCAAGTATTGCCCAATGACAGAATGTCCCAGAGTGTTCTAAAGAACAACTAGAGCACTAACAGTCCTACTTATTACAAAGGTATGGCACACCTGAAGCCATCTTGATTGGAATAAAGTGGTAACTCTTAAAACATTTAATTTAAAAAGAAACAACATGAGGGGGTATATTTTGCCATAGAAAGTATGATTAGTGCTGCAGAATGAAAAATTAGGGCACATTTTGAGTGACTTCTCAAATCCTTTTCTATTTCATTAAAACATTCTGACATGCAGTCTCCCAAAATGGCCACCAGAGACAAAAGAGCCCAAATGTAGCCCAAATATCACCCAGATGTAGCCCAAGTATAGCCCAATGACAGAATGTCCCAGAGTGTTCTAAAGAACAACTAGAGCGCTAACAGTCCTACTTATTACAAAGGTATGGCACACCTGAAGCCATCTTGATTGGAATAAAGTGGTAACTCTTAAAACATTTAATTTAAAAAGAAACAACATGAGGGGGTACATTTTGCCATAGAAAGTATGATTAGTGCTGCAGAATGAAAAATTAGGGCACATTTTGAGTGACTTCTCAAATCCTTTTCTATTTCATTAAAACATTCTGACATGCAGTCTCCCAAAATGGCCACCAGAGACAAAAGAGCCCAAATGTAGCCCAAATATCACCCAGGTGTAGCCCAAGTATAGCCCAATGACAGAATGTCCCAGAGTGGTCTAAAGAACAACTAGAGCGCTAACAGTCCTACTTATTACAAAGGTATAGCACACCTGGAGCCATTGTGATGGGAATAAAGTGGTAACTCTTAAAACATTTAATTTAAAAAGGAACAAAATGAGGGGGTATATTATGCAATAGAAGGTATTATTAGTGCTGCAGAAAGAAAAATTAGGGATCATTTTGAGTGACTTCTCAAATCCTCTTCTATTTCATTAAAAAAATTCTGACATGCAGACTGAAACATGCACTTTGAATACCAGCAGCAGACGTCCCTGGTGAGCAGTAGCTTTACTTCAGTGATCTAATGTGCAACTAGAGTGCTAACATTCAGAATTTATGGCAAATGGTTGACACATCTGAATGCCTTCTTGATGGAACCAAAGTAAACAAGCATTGAAAATGCAATAGATCTCGCCCTCGTTTAAGTTAAAGCCATTCTGTTTGTAATGAGGTGGCTTTTTAGCTTTGCTTTTATTAGTGTTTTTTCAACTTTCATGTAAATAACATGCATCTGTATGCATATAAGTATATGTATGCATGCATTTATGTTTGTATTTATATAGATATACAGATGATATATGTTTATATATGTATGTATATATATATATTCACTGAAAAAACCATAGGCTATAGACCATATATAGTTAGGAATTAGCATTTACAAAACCTTGAAAATTCACTGAAAAAACCATAGGTTATAGACCATATATAGTTAGGAATTAGCATTTACAAAACCTTGAAAATTCACTGAAAAAACCATAGGTTATAGACCATATATAGTTAGGAATTCGCATTTACAAAACCTTATTTTACTCACACAAAACCATTGAAATTCCATATATAGTTAGTTGCACTAACTATATATCGCGCACCCGCAATCCACTGCTGATGATGTCACATATTACATCATTCATGACATGATCAGTGACATCACTGATGACATCACTGATGACATCTCAAATGACATCACTGATGACATCACTGATGACAACATCCAGTGACTGTATGTTTCTGTAAAGTTAAAATATGTCTTACATATTGAAGAATGAGTGGATGTATAACTGTCTGGATGAAGGATTTAGTAGGTGCATGACTGACTGTATGAGTGAGTGATTAAATGTGTCTCACTGAGTGCACGGGTTAGTGACTAAACTGTCTTAATTTGTGCATCATTATGTCTGTTGTTCTGTAAACTGTTGCATGTGTTGATAAGTAGCTATATGAGTAACTATATGGGTTATTGATTGGTTGCCCAAGTATTTGTATGGGAGACTGAGTGTGTGTGTGGGTGGCTGGGAGGTGTATGGCTCTGTGCATAGATGTGTGAGCAGTTGTTTCACTAGATGTATGGTTTCAAAAGTGCATGTGGAAACAGCTGTATGGGCGGTTGACTGTGTGCATGAGTGTATTGGTGAGTGAATGGATATCTCAGTGCTACATGTCAAAGTAAGTACATATGTAAAACACAGTACATGTGAGAGTTGACATATATAAATAACTGTGCATAAGAGCCAGTTAATGTGTGAGTGGCTGTATGGATCATTGTGAACTTGTATCAGGGATTGTATAAGAGAGTAAATATGTGTTAGTATATGTTTGAATAAGTAAACTTTGTATAACTGTATAGTTGAGGAAATGGAGGTGTGATTGATTCTTTGCATGACTGACTAGGTGTGTGAGTAACTCCATGGATGAGTGACAGTCTGTGAGTGTCTGTTTACACTGATTGTATCTAAGGTTATATTAGAGTCTGAAGAGGTTCATCGTATTATCACATGAATGATATCATCAGTGATGTGATCAGTAATGTCAAATGAGATGTCATCAGTGATGTCATCAGTGATGTCATTTGAGATGTTATCAGTGATGTCATTTGAGATGTCATCAGTGATGTCATCAGTGATGTCACTGACCATGTCATGAATGATGTAATATGTGACATCATCAGCAGTGGATTGCGGGTGCGCGATATATAGTTAGTGCAACTAACTATATATGGAATTTCAATGGTTTTGTGTGAGTAAAATAAGGTTTTGTAAATGCGAATTCCTAACTATATATGGTCTATAACCTATGGTTTTTTCAGTGAATATATATATAAATGCATATGCATATATATGCATATATACATATGTGTATATGTGTGCGTGTAGAGAGTGGTAGAGAGGTAGAGGTGTAGAGGTAGAGAGGTAGAGATTAGTAGAGAGAGAAGTAGAGAGAGGTAGAGAGGTAGAGAGTAGAGAGTGAGTAATAGAGAGTAGAGAGTGAGTAGTAGAGAGTAGTAGAGAGCAGTAGAGAGAGTAGCAGAGAGTGAGTAGTAGAGAGTAGTAGAGTGAATAGTAGAGTGAGTAGTAGAGAGTAGTAGAGAGAGAGTAGTAGAGAGTAAGTAGTAGAGTGAGTAGTAGAGAGTGAGTAGTAGAGAATGTACTCTGTACGGTACGCGTACGGTGCGCGTACCCCGCAATTTCTTTTTAAAAAAATATATATATATTGGGCCTGGGGGGTCCTTGTGGGACCCCCTGAGCAGGCCTAGGGGGTCAGGGTTCTTCCCTTTGCGTGGTTTGCACCTTTGTTTCACTGCTTTCTTGTGCCTTGGTTCTACCGAGGCACAAGATGGCTGCCAACACTTTCTGGTTTGGAGTGTTGACAGACAGTGGCAGCCAATCAGCATGCCTTCCCGAGAAAGCTGCATGCTCATTGGCTGTCAACAATTCTAACCAGGAAGTGTTGACATCCATCTTGTGCTCGATAGTCAAAGGCAAAAGAAAGCAAAAAAAACAAACGTGAAGAACACAAAAAAGGGGCAGGGTAGATACACTCCGACACCCTAGGGCTGCCCAGGTGGTCCCACAAGGACAAAAAAGGGCCACATTTTTTTTTTTACAAACCTGGACTGGTTTTTTAAAAATTACCCCCCGGGGGGACCAAATCGCGGGGGCATAGTGATAAAGAAGTGTGGGGGGTCCACAATCCCCCCCACACTTCCCCGGGGACCGCCAACCCCGGGGCAAAGCAATGCAGCCCCTTGGCGCATACTGGAGGCTCCTGATGGGCTAGTTGGTTCCCAGGGACCCCCAGTATGCAAGGGGAATTAGTTCCTACTCTGCAAACACGTCAGGGGTTGCGCTGCAGAGAGGTGTAAAAAAGGGTGTGGCCTCATTACACCTCTCTGGAATGCAGCCCCCTGGAGCATACTGAAGGTTCCAGGTGGGCTAGTTGGCCCCCAGGGACCCCAGTATGCAAGGGGAATTAGTTCCCCCTCTGCAAACATGCCCGGGGGCTGCGTTGCAGAGAGGTGTAAAAAAGGGTGTGGCCTCATTATACCTCTCTGCAATGCAGCCCCCTGGCTTATACTGGAGGCTCCTGGTGACCTAGTTGCCCCCCAGGGACCCCCAGTATGCAAGGGGAATTAGTTCCTCCTCTGCAAACGCACCAGGGGTTGCGCTGCAGAGTGTTGTAAAAAGGGGGCGTGCCCTCTGAACACCTGCCTACAAAAATGTAGAAAAATCAGTATAAAAAAAAAATTAATACATTTAAAAATTGTCATTTACAAAACCTTGCAAATTCAATTAAAAAACCATAGGTTTCAGGCCTTATATAGTTAGGAATTAGCATTTAAAAAACCTTGCAAATTCACTGAGAAAACCATAGGTTTCAGGCCTTATATAGTTAGGAATTTGCATTTAAAAAACATTGCAAATTCACTTAAAACACCTTAGGTTTCAGGCCTTATATAGTTAGGAATTAGCATTTTAAAAACCTTGCAAATGCACTGAAAAAACCATAGGTTTCAGGCCTTATATAGTTAGGAATTAGCTTTTAAAAAACCTTGCAAATTCTCTCAAAAAACTATAAGTTTTAGGGGTGTTATAGTTAGCTGGACATTTCACTCATACAAAACCATTGAAATTGCTCCTATATAGTTAGTTGTACTAACTATATTTCGTGCACCCGCAATCCACTGCTGATGATGTCACATATTACATCATTCATGACATGGTCAGTGACATCACTGATGATATCTCAAATGACATCAATGATGACATCACTGATGACATCATCCACTTGACAATCACATACACCTTTTCATACACTAGTAAAATCTGTCATCACTCTTTGTAAAATACAGAGTATAATATTTGAATCCATTGACACAGCAATACAAGTATCTAAAAACCCAATCATTGATTCCTAGAGGTATACACACATCTAATCACTTACCTGTAGATTCAGTCATACATGCTGTCAATGAAGAATAGAACACTATCAAAAATATTTATACACCTATATCGACATTAAACACCAGCACACAACCTATTCACATATGAAGTTATCCTACTCACTTATGCAAACAATGGATCATACTTACATACTTACTTAGCTACACACTTATACAAACACCACTTTGTCTATTCATTTAGATAGTAAGTCATATTTAGTATATTATAAAATCATTATTACAAGTATACAGTTATCCATACAGTCACTCACACAATCATTGAGGCTTATGTATACTTATTTATATAAAACAACTGACACATACACTGCCTTTTATTTTTCTAGTTTGTTGGACATGTACCATTGAGAAATATATTTGCTCATCACCACACCCATAAAGATATTCACTCACCCAAACAACTGTTGGAACATGTAGTTTTAACTTCATATATCTACTGAATCAACTATTCACACATCTTTGGGCAGTCACACACCCTCCACCGAACCACACACACATTCACTCTCTCATACAAATACTCAATTAACTAATCAATAGCTAATATAGACTTTCACATAGCTAGTAACCAACTGGAGAACCAGTTTACACAACAACTGACAAAGTGATACAGATATTCACACAGTTTAGTCACTATCCACTATATTTAGTGAGACACTATACATTGTTAAAGTCCTCCATTTAAATATTCATTTTTATATATCCACTCATATTTCAATGCAAATTGCTATATATATAATGCATGTTTAAATAATGAAGCAAACCACATTCACTGGATGATGTCATCATTGATGTCATTTGAGATGTCATCAGTGATGTCACTGACCATATCATGAATGATGTAATATGTGACATCATCAGCAGTGGATTGCGGGTGCGCGAAATATAGTTAGTACGACTAACTATATAGGAGCAATTTCAATGGTTTTGTACGAGTAAAATGTCAAGCAAACTATAACACCCCTAAAACTTATAGTTTTTTGAGTGAATTTCAAAGGTTTTTTAAAAGCTAATTCCTAACTATATAAGGCCTGAAACCTATGTTTTTTTTCAGTGAATATATATATATATATGTATATATATATATATATATATATATATATATATATATATATTACCTACTGGCAGTCGCCAGTAGGTAGTTATAGTTAGGATTGGCTACCATAGGAATTCCGCAACATTCTATTGGGAATAACTCTGGCGCCGGTTAAGGAATTTGTGTGTAAATATCCAAAGTTTTGGCCAGCTCCGCTGCGCTCCTTCCCTGAAAGTTTCGGGGGGATTCGAGAAGCGGGGGCTGAGAAAAAAGGGCAGCCCCAAAACGTGTTTTCTCCATGTTAATTTCCATAGGATGGTCTGACAAGTCTACAGCCCGAACCGCTGAAAGGAATTACGCCAAACTTGGCAAAATTGTAGGGACTGGTACGCAGATGTGCCTTTGCTATGTTTGGCGAAAATTGCTCCAGTGGTTTTTTTTTTAAAATTAACTTCAAAAACACATATATATCTATTGGCACACTCCACGGTGCGCGTACCTGGGAGCGCACCCGGCGCGCTACGGGAGTGCGCTAGCGGAAAGCTGATTGGCTGCCGGGTGTCTGTCAAAATTCTAAACAGTCCGGAGAGTCCGCCATCTTGTGTTTCAGTAGAATCGAGACACAAGAGGTGAAAAAGAAAGGGGGAAATAATTAAAAGGTGGCAGAGTAGACACCCCCTGACCCCCTAGATTTTCTGAGGGAGGCCAAGAAGGACCCTGAAGGGCAAAAAAAACTTTTAAATTTTTTTTATTTTCGCAGGGTAAGCGCTGGGTGCGTTCCTAGGTACGCTCTCCGGTTCGCGCACCCCGAGCGGACCATGGGGAAAAACAGTGTGAAAGAAAAAGAGAAAAAAAATAAAGTAGTGTTTAAAGGAAAGTGATGCATTGCTGGAGTGTGTCAAAAAAGTGATGCAACTCCAGCAATGTATCCTTTCAAATGGGGCTAGTCCCATGTGAAAGAGCCTGCGTCAGTTTGACGCATGCTGTGAGAAAAGTGACGCAGTGAAATCTCATAGATTTCACTGCGTCACTTCTACGACCCTTTCTTGCGTCAATACACCCCCTTTGCATACATTACACCTGCCGCAGGTATGATGTGGCGCAGGGGTTTACAAAGTGACGCATTTACCTAGATGCGTCACAGTGGCGTAAAAGTGACGCATGGCTTCATAAACGAGGCCTTCAGTCTTCTACTCATGCGTCATATTAATGTATGACGCATTATGTCGCAAGGACTTACAGATACGTCAGTATTTCTGACGTATCTGTAAGCGCAAAAGTGATGCATTGCTGGAGTGTGTTACAAAAGTGACGCAACTCCAGCAATGCATCCTTTCACATGGGGCCAGCCCCATGTGAAAGGGCTTGCATCAGTCTTACGCCTGCTGTAAGGTAGGCGCAAGATTTTGACGTAACGGTGTCCTAAATGTGACGCAGTGAAAACTCATAGATTTCACTGCGTCACTTCTAGGACCCTTTCTTGCGCCAATACGCCCCCTTTGCATACATTACACCTGGCGCAGGTATAATGTGACGCAGGGGTTTACAAAGTGACACATCTACCTAGATGCAACACTTTGTAAATATGACTCAACAAGGTGCATTTTTTACACCACTGGTGCGTCACAAAAAGTGACGCACCGGCGGCGTAAAAATTATGCATGGCCTCATAAATGTGGCCTTCAGTCTTGTACTCTAACTTTTTTTTTCACTTTCTCTGTTTCTTCACTGCCTTACTCACCTTGTCTCACACTCAATTGACACATTCCCCATGTTCACTCTCCTTCTCCTCACTCTCGTTCCCCACACTCACCTTCTTTCAGTCCCCCTTCTTCACTTCCCTTCCCCTCTCGTCCCTTTCTTTGCTTTCTCACTCATTTTCCTCTCTTCTCTCACTGCACTCCACTTCAGTTACTCTTTTTCATTTTTTTAAGAATACAGCTCTTTGATGAGAATTGGAGATCGTTCTGAAAAGAACTTTTTTTTCTTCTTCTTTTTTCTTTTTTTTTCAACAGAAACAAAAACAGGGAATTGGAAACTGCTCAACAGGAGCAAAAAAAAATAAAAAATTAGGACTGGGGTTGGCAGCGGTGGTTGTCTATTGCTCGAACCATGAGCATTACACTTTGTGCCCATAACAAAGTAGCTGATCACATTTTTTGCATTTAATTACGGCTTCATTAAATGCAGGCTGAATGTTAGGGATCAGCTCTTCTGGTCGCCCCCTCACCGATGTAGTTGGTCCTCCGGTTGAAGTAGAGGCACCATCCCTGAGAGCCTCTTGTGCCAGAGCTCTGACACTCTCCCGGGCAAAGTTCTGGGGGTGCCTCCTCTCGACGTGGTGAATCATAGTGGAGTTCCCAAATTAATATTTTCTGGTGGGGTCACCCCGTGAGAGGACGGTATGACAAATCCCGCACTCCACCTTTGGAGCATTTACTTTTTTTTGATCATGTGAAATGGAAAAAAACTTCCATATGAAGTGTTCTTTTACCCGGGGTGGAGGAACCTCTTCATCAATAAATGTCTCTCTGTCATCATCACTGCTGGATGTTCTGGCAGCCATGGTAATCCAAGAAAGATCCAAGAACAAAAAACAGGTCTTTCAGTCAAAAAAGTGAAAGAAGAAGTGAAGGAAATGGGTGGGGATTTCATTCTTTGTAAAAAAAACTGTTAGCAACCAATGAAAAGAGTTATTTTAAGGTCACATGACTTGACGCGCTTACGCTGCGCGCACCGGAGCGCTTCCGGGGGCGCTTACGCGGCGCGAACGTAGGCACTTCCGGGGGCGCTTACGCGGCGCGCCTGAGTGACATTTTGATAGCTTTACGGAAATGTAAATTCATTTTCATTTCGTAAATTAAAAATATTTTAAATATTGCTTTTATAAGTATGGTACTAGATGTCTTAATACTTACACAAAACAGCAAATAAAAAAAATAAAAAATCGTAGGTTACAAACTCGATTTAGAAAGGAATTAGCTTTTAAAAAACCTTTGAAATTCAGTGAAAAATACAGAGGTTTCACAATCGTTATAGTTAGGAATTAGCATTTAAAAAAACATTGAAATTCACTAAAAAAAGCATAGGTTTCACATTTGTTATAGTTAGGAATTAGCATTTAAAAAACCTTTGAAATTCACTGAAAAAACCATAGGTTTAACACCAGTTATAGTTAGCTGGACATTTTACTCAAACAAAACCATTGAAATTCCCATGTTATAGTTAGTTGGACTCACTATAAATCGCGCACCCGCAATCCACTGGCATGGCCCGGCCATGTGGGTGGGGGTCAAGGGGCAATTTTGAAGCCAGCCAGTGTGCTTTGTGCCATAGGCCTGCACTCGGTCTGCCCTGCTTTCATCCATTATGACCAGAGGTACTCAGTGGTGCATGAAACAACTCTCTCTGTGTTGTCTCTCTTCTATTAATGTAAACATCCATTTTTGATTAGAAATAATTGCAATTTTTATTTTTGGTCTTTCCGTTTTTGGGTGTGTTGTAATAATAATAATAAATGCCTAGTTGCAAATAATAATTGAAGCACGACATATGCAACATTTATTTAACTGATGTTCCTCTGGCTTCCTTTGCTTTTAGGTGCACAAAGAGAACCAAGAATCATCCTCATCGTTCATCATCAGTGCCAGGAAGAAGTCCTGCTGCGGTGTGTGCAGCACAACGTCACGTGAAGTCGCGTGTGGCCACAGACAACTCTGCAACTCGTGCAACCACGGCCTGCTGTTCTGACATCTGAAGAAGATGTGCCCAAAGAAAGGTGGCCGTAGCTCCTCTACCAAGAAAGTTGCCAGTGCCACTGCCAGTAATAAAGAGCAGAAGAAGCAAGTGTCGCCACTTACCAAGGAGACTGGTGTGCCCACAGACACTTTTTTGGGGAAAAAAAAACTACGCCTGCAGCAGCGGTGTCCGCCGGGGACCAAGCTGGGAGCCGCACCTCAGCTTCATTGGTCTCAGTGCCACCACGCCAAGTTAGGCCCAAGGGTATGAGTGCCGCAGAGGCAGCCACTTTGATTGCTCAATCACCATCGACCAGTGATGTTGGCGTTGACTCATCGCAAGAAAGTAGCATCCAATCAATGCAGGGTGTTACTCATCTGACGAGTGTTCAACCACAGCCGCAATGACAACCACAGGTGCAACAAGGAGAGGCGCAAGGAGAGGCGTAAGGAGGGGCGCAAGTAGAGTGCAAGGAGTGGCGCAAAGAGTGGCGCAAGTAGAGGCGCAAGGAGTGGCGCAAGTAGAGGCCCATGGAGAGGCGCAAGTAGAGGCGCATGGAGAAGCACATGGAGAGGCACAACTGCCCACAATGCTTGTTCCTCCAGAAGTAGGGGCAAATCAGGAAATCGAGATTCAAGCGGAGGTATCATCCGAGCAAGCCACTCCTCTTGAAGATCTATTGTCTTTCAGATCCCCAGCAAGAAAAAGGTCAAGGAGGGCTAGTACAAGTTCTTCTTCAAGCCCCCTTCCTTCTGATGATCTAGATCTTGATTGGAACCCACCAATGCAGTCTGAGAGGGAGGCACGCCATGAGCCGACAAAGGTAGCTAAGCCTAAAAGGAAGGTTCCCTCAAGGCTTTCACGTATGGGTGATGACGACGAACAAGAAGTAGAAGTGGTGTATTCTGCTGCTGATGAACAGTCTGACGATAACGACCCAGTCATCACAGTCGTCACTCCAGCCCCAGCGGGCATGCAGCAGACAGACATTTTGACCCTATCCCGAATTGCTGCTGAGCGGGATGTGGGCGGCGTGGCACTGGTACCACCACCAACACAGGTAACTACTACATCAACACGACCTACAGCTTCCATATTTTCACATCAGAAGGGCCAGCAGGGACCTCCATCCAGCTCGACCTCTATTACCTCAAGTAGTGGTGCTGTAAGTGCACAACAGAGTCACATTCAGCCACCCCCATCCTCCACTTCATCTGGCATTGAAACTGAAAGTAGCACCTCCACCACCGGCAGAAATCTCCAGTCCCCAGTTTGGGACTTATTTAGTATTAGCAAAAAGGCAGAAAACCTAGTCATTTGTTTGATTTGTTAAACTGTATTTAGTCGGGGTAAGCTTGGTACCAACTATGGTACCGGAGGCCAGAGAGGTCATCTCCAAAAACACCACACTATTCATTGGGAGGCGCACCTAAGTAAGATCCGGGAAGCCAAAAGTACAAGAAATCCAAATGTATCCATTGATATTGCATCTGATGATGACCAGGGGCTGATCGTGCAGGGGGGAGGTGAAGAAGCGACAGACATTTTTTCTGGTACACCCAGTACTCCTGGCAGCAGCACTGCAGTGGTAGCGCCCACACCCTCTACTCCAGCAACATTTATGAGGCACACTAAGAGTCTGGGAGAGACACCAATGTGGAAAAAGTATATCAATGAGCCTAACTGGGTTGAAGAAGTCTGGATCATCATCATCACGTAAAATGGCCCAGACCACCATTAAAAGCATGTTTTGGTCGGAGGTGACATTTGAAGGCAACCACCCAACGGCACATCTTTATAATGCAATGCTGGCTAAAATGTTAGCGCTGGACCTTCTCCCTTTTTCTTTCGTGGAAGGGGTGGGTTTTCTAGAACTTGTGGCAACAGTCTGCCCTAAATGGAAGGTTCCTAGCCGGTCCTATTTTGCCATAGTTGCGGTTCCAGCACTACATCAAGATGTGCTGGAGGTGATTGGGGCAGCTTTGCAGAAGAGTGCTGTTCACACTATCTACCTGACAACAGACATGTGGACCAGTTGCCACGCCCTTGATACATGCGCATCACTGCACACAGGGTCTCTGTTGCAGGGGTTAGAGTCAAGTTATATGCAGGTGTTGACAGTGACACAGTTTTACAAGCTAGTCGGAAACATGCAACAGTAGCCATGTTTGCCATGGAGAAATCTCATACTGCAGTAAACATTTTGGAGGAGTTTAACAGTAAGGTCTTTGAATGGCTGCATCCAAGAAAGCGTATGATTGGTTATGTTTCCACGGATAATGGCAGTAATATAGTTAGGGCCATGAATGATGGTGGCTATTCCAGAGTGCCGTGTTTGACGCACAGTATTAACATTGTTGTTCAAGATTTCTTGAAAAAAGAAAACAAAGTCAGCAAGTTACTGACCACCTGCCGAAGAATCTGCACACATTTCAGCCATTCTTTTAAGGCTCGGAAGCAGCTGAGGAACATGCAACGTGACCGTATGGTGCCAGTCAGAGGACTCATCCAGGAGGTAGTAACACGTTGGAACTCAACCTTCTACATGCTTGAGTGTCTGTCTGAGCAGTTCTTGGTAATCAATGAGTATGTCTTTGCACTGGGTTCTACTATAAAAGACATGAGGCTAGAGTTGGAGGAATGGGACCTAGTTAAAAGCCTTACATACATGCTTCGTCCTTTTGAGGTCTTCAAGGCGTGAAGTCAGCAGGGAGGACTGTACTTTGGGCCAAACTATCCCATTATTGTGCATGCTAGAGCGCCAACTGAAGGCGGGGTCTTCAACGTTCAAAGGTGATACTGACAAGCAAGACGCATATCAGTTGGCGGAGAGCTTATTAACCCGCCTAGTTGACAATGAAAGGCTTAAAAAAATACATACAGAACAACATTACATTTGTGCCACTATTCTGGATCCACGGTACAAAAAGGCACTGACCAGCAAAGCCTTCATTCCTTTTAAAAAAGCAGATGTTTCAAAGTACAAACATTGGCTAGCTCTGTCAGCCACTCGGTTCGAAAAAGAGTGGCAGGAAATTGAAGTAACCGGCAGAAGTACTACTGAATCAGCAGGCCATCCGGCGTCAAGGTCCACTTCTGTGGCCGAAGGCAGTCACTTTCCCTCACATCTGTTACCGACACCGGCAACCGTATCATCATCCTCACCTGCACCAGGCCCAGCCATAATATTGTCGGAAGCGGATTGGATAACTCATCAAGGGTTTGCTCGTTCCAGTGTTGATGCAAAGGCCTCAGATGGTACGCAAAGTTCAGCACCCCTGGATGACCATGAGTGGATGGTGCAGGCCTATCTGGATGACCCAATAGAGGTATACATTGATCACAACCCATTGCTGTATTGGTATGGGAAAAGGGGTCAATGGCTACTGATCACCAAGCTGGCTCTAAATTATTTTTCTTGCCCACTCGCAAGCGTGTCTTCTGAATGTGTTTTCAGTGCTGCTGGTGCCATTGTAACTTCAAAAAGGACCCGACTCTCGCCCAAAAATGTGGAGAGGTTAACAATGATCAAGATGAATCAGCACTTCATACCACCAGATTACAAAATGAGTGAATCCACGCAGGAAGAAGAGGACACCGACTTAGGTGACAGAAGTTCTTCTCTGTTAGCTGACCTACTCCCATCTCAATTCACAGAGTTTGAGGACGGGCTCTACTTCCCTGATACCTAGGCCTGAAACTGACTTCCATTTTTTTCCGTCCTGACTCCTTATTCACTTTTACTCCTGTGTGTCTTTCTTTGTTTTGAAACTTTTACCACAACAAAACTCTAATCACAACAAATCCATCAGCAGCACTGTCTTTGTCTTATTTCCTTATTGAAGGTGCCGCTGTCTGCAATCCTGAAGTTCACAACTCAGTCATGCTCCTCTATCCTCCTCCTCCAGACTCCCCCTATCCATTTCCCTCAAGGCAGATGGCTGGATTACGAAGAATGAAGAAACTGTCGCTTCGTAGAAGAGTCCCCTCAAAAGAAGTGGGACTGGAATTACTGACTATATGCTGATTGCTGACAGTTACTTCTGAAATTGACACGAGGGGCTGCCCTGTGGGCCTTCACTCTAAGAAAAGGATGCAGACAAAAAGTGGAACAGGTAATGAATAATGAGATGGCATGCAGTGGACAGCACTGGCTGTCTGGCTCTGCTGATAGCAATTGCTGTTTGTTTGTTGTGCATGAAATGAATCATATGCCTTCTGTTATTATTTAATCTTTAACACACTAAATGTAACAAGTCTACTCTGTTGTTTTACCTTGTTTAATTCAAATTGCACTTCAACTGCAGGGGCCACTACGTTGCATTTTTTAATATGCAAAATGTCCTTGGACTCACTGTGTGTGTAGACTACTAGACTGCGACTGCATGAACAACATTGAGTTTGCCAATATACCATGATGATGATGAGTCTTGATGATCAAATTTACATAATATCTTTTTTCTTTACAGTCACTCACAGGGCTGGATGGATCATCATCGTCGGTTTACGTGAGTGGCAAACAGGTAAACCAGTCAACAACAACTACAGCAGAACTACATGTCTGTCTAGTCGTGGTATGGAGTGGTCGAGCCAGTGTAGTGTTGTTATGCCAGAGTCCAGACAGCAGTTCATGTAAAATTGCGGCTATGTGGCTTGCTAAATACAATTAGATATGCTTTGTCTGTCTGTGTCAAACAGGTATGCTACATCAGGTTGCTTCACTCAGTGGTGCCTGCCTTGACCATCTACATGGCCCTGGCCTGCTGTGTGCTAATTACTATCTTTGAAAAGGAGACTCAGAGTACGCACTTTCGAAATGATGCTTGTATGTAATACTGTCGCCTCTGAAACTGAAAGTGTTATTTTTGCACTACACACCGTACCTTATATTTTTTTCTCCGTGGTGTTTAATATCACTTCCTGTTTTTGCATCAACAATTACAGGCCGGCTTTTACCCTGTACGATGGGAAAAACGATTAACTCAGGCTTACCATTTGCGATCCTCAATTCCGCATCCGCCAGGCAGGCAGTGGACAGTGTGTCTGTCTGGTCACCAAGATTTATCGACTGAGCGTCAGATGGAATGGAGGAGTATCGCGAATAAGAGGAATGGCTGGATGCATGCAACTTACCAAATTGAACAGGAAAACTACAACATACAGTTACAGTATCCGCTTCACTTCTCCTTATCTTTTAAATTATGTTATTGTTGTGAACTTCTATGAGTGTGACTCTGTGCGTTTGTTTGCTCTCTGCTTCAAATTCATCCCTCCAGCTATTTGATAAGTTTCTTTGCTATTTTTAAAACTAATTTAATGTACTAATAAGTGTTTATTCCCTCTGAGGGCAGATAGGCGAATGAAATTGCGTAATTACTGCAGCCCTGTACTGTCAAATTGTTTCTTCATAGTTAGTAAGTTGTAGTAAGTACTACTTTTCAGTAACTTAACCATCCATTTAGCAAACAACTTCATGCATGCAGTAGTGCACTTCCTTTATGTCCCATATAAGATTTATGGATATCTTCCTATCCAAAGATTTGTTTTTCTTCATTTGTTGTTTGTCCATGCTGTGTTTTTTTTCCTCCCTCCACAAAACCCCCCATTCCCATCCAATTTTCAAACCCTAACCCTCTTTCCCCGGGCTGTGTGGTTTTCATTGAGGTGTGACTAAATGACAACAATAATTCCACACACTTGCTGGAGAGGATAAGGTCAAAGCAACAGAAAATCAATTTCAAGGCTGGTGAAGGAATCCGAGGATATATTCTTATTCTGCTTGACACACACCCATGAGTAACTATTTGCAAATCAAATCAGAATTTAATGTGCACTATCAAGTGGATTGATCATCAACAACATCCTCCTCCTACACGTGACGAATCGAATGCTTACGCTGCTGTGTTCTTCACCTGGAGTACTATTTCTTGTAGTAGCCATACTCCACCTAACTAGTACTTATATTTTAAATACTTTAGCATTGCTTAGGCTACAATGGCACTGTTCTTGTGTACTGTACTATCTATCTTACTGTTCTAATGCTACGCTCAGGCCACTCAATATTTCCTTTTTTTTTTAAAAGCTGCTACTGCCAGTCTGTACCACTTCTACTACCACCACATCCGTCCAGGATTTCATTGCCAACCTTAATCGCCATTTGCCATGCAGCCAGCCCTGTGCCTAGCCCTATACTCAAACACTAATGACAGGTAAGATAAGCATTTTGTGGGAGGAAGAATAATGGAGTAGGAGGAGAGGAGAGACTGACGGCAGTACTAGTAAAGTAGTAGGACAATTGAATTCACTAACTCTGTCAATGGCACTTTTGTAGAAATTTGGGCGATTACTTTGACAATTAGAATCAAGCAGCCAGTTAAGTTTCAGGAAAACAAACTTACAGTTGAGTTAACCCCACCCTGCCTCCCCCAAAAAACATTAAACGCGTATTCTATGTTTCAGTAGAAAGTAAAGAATTATTTTGTCCCTAACAAAAATAAACTATCCCGCAAGACCCAACCCGCCCCCCTCCCTAACCCCAACCAATGTCCATGAAATCAAATGCCCCAAAAGTCCAAAAACCCCATCGCCCAATTCCCCCCCGCAAAAGTCTTTAAAAAAGGGGCAAGGGACAGTCTCTCCCCATCTACTTCCGCCGGCGGTGTCCTGTGGCCAGGTGGTCGCGGAGCTCCCGACGGAGGGCCTTGAACTGGGCATTCTGCCTCGACAGTTGGGCCACCTGCTGCTCAAGGCAGGTCACTCTCAGGGACAAACGGTGCATCTTTGCCTTGCAGGCACTGTGGAGGGCAGCTGTTGTTGTCGCTGCTTGGCGGCGGCGGGTGGCTGCCAGACCACGGCGCCGTACCACTGGAGGATTGCGCTGACCGGATGACCCAGGGGGAGCGGAGGAGGATGCAGCTGTTGTCGATGTCGACTGCGATTCATCCTGTTCCTGGGCCACCAGCCGCTGATATTCAGCGACAATTGCCTCCAGCTTCCAGCGGCTGGCACGGATAGCCAACTCCTTCCGAGATAGTTTAGAAGAAGGAGTATCTAGATAAAGAAAAAGAAAAATACTGTAACCAAGTCCAATACTCTTTAAGATTAACACAAAATAATTCAACAGAAAGTTGTGTCACAGTAGCACTAGCAACTTGCAAGCACAGTACATAACATTTGTGTGGCATGTATCTATCGAACCTCAAACTTCGTCGGCCTCTGCTCTAACATTAGTGGGAATTTCAGGAATTCTACTAGCACTATATGGACTCACTACATTAGACTTATACAGTACACCAGTCTTCTTCTTCTCTCTTGTTTAGCGAAATTGGTATGTAAACTTGTGGAAGCCGGCATAATGACAGAGCAGTCAACTTGCACCCGAAAAAAACAGACGTAAGCCATGATGACACAGACTTGCATTACTGTTACCAGTCCAGTACATGCAGGTGGTGAAGCTCTTACTTTTCTATTACGGGTGGCACTGGCCATACTCTGTTACAAGGGCTACTGCTCAATTAATTTAACTTTCACCCTGCCCTGCCCCTGACTACTACAAATGGAAAATGAAGAAGATAATATGATCATCTATCCCTTCACAGGATATTTGCTTATATAAGGGATGACTTTACGTGCTTTGTTTTTATCGATTGAGTGAACACCGATAGGCCACACATGAATGACAGAGTTGGAAAAAAATTATTAACGGAGGTAGTGAGTGGTCCCCTTAATCGCCGGAGGAAGGCACTTGTGAATTGACTTGATAATGTGAACTATACATTATAGATACACAATATATGCTGTGCTTGCAAACTACTGTTAGTCGAGGGAGTATTCTGAAAAATTACAACTTCTTCTTTCCTCGGCTTTACTACTCTGGCACGGACGTGCGGTGTTACATGCTCTTCAAAGTAACACTCTTAGTCTTCATCCAATCACCGTCTACTCTGTCTACTCTACATACACCTACGCTATCTATGAGGAAGATACCATCCAGGCTTCCATCCATTCAAAGTAAATGTCAATCATTCTTCTTAATGGACAACCCTTACTTTTTCTCACCAAAAAATACCCTTTTTATTTATTTTTTGAAAGCCGCCAGCCATGCATCCGTGCTTGACTTGCATTTGAATTTGCACCAAAGGATATATTGCGCACACATACATTTTCTGTTTCACCCACCCAGGCAGTCCTCTTTTATTTCTCTTTCCACCCATCCTTGCTTCAGCCTTCAACCGGCCATGCATCAGATTCACAGCCAACTGTGCCTGCATTCAAAAACACATATCCTTCTTTGCCAGTCATTAATTTAACTCGCTCGTCCTTCCTTACACCCTTCTTTCCCTTTTCGTTCATCTCATCCATCAAGTTCATCTCTGATCTGACTTGGCTTCTCAATAAAACTTTCACAGCTGAGTTGAAGTCAAATTTAGAGTAGGCCATTGGTTACTCGTCAACTCCTGCCGCTAATGCTAAAGTCAAGGGTGACTGTCTTCAGTTCTAAGTTCTACCTGGTTGACAAAAACTTACTTCTGAATTTGTAAGTCTTCTTAACAGTAAAGTGTACTTACTTGTACTGGACAACATATACACCCCTACAGAAAGCCTACTCTGCAATCTCAATAAGGAAGGAATATAACAGGTTAAGCTTACCACTGCCCGCCACCACCGTGGCATCCCCCACAGCAGTTCCTGCTGGCACCGCATCTGCCCCTGGAGTGACCGCCTCCGCGCTGGCCCCGGCACTGGTGGTTGGCTGTGCCGATGGTGTTACGCCTAGAAAATACATGTGAAATTTTTAGATGCCATACACCACTCCCTATTTTGTCTAAGAATGAAAAAATATGTTACTAGACAAATGTAATTATTTGTGACTCTCTAGTCTAAACAAGAAATTCCCCTTTCGGAAGGGTAGGGTGTTTTTTTTATGCTTAGCCATGATAAGAAGCTACACTTTTTGGCACAACTGATGAATGCTTGCTTTTTAACACGCACCATTTTTCTCATAACAGACAGAAGCTTCCCTTCTACGAGTACGAACAAGAGCAAGATGTTACTCAGAGTCGACTCGTTATCATTACCACCAAGACTTTAAGTTCCAACCAGGTGAGGGGTCTCCCACAATTAATGTGTAAAATAAATCAGCCGCTGTTCAGTTTCAAAGACTTCACAGTTTAACTTATATGAATGAATTTGATTGTAATACATGTTTTTATATAATGCACAATTGAAATGTAATGTACTGACTACTAAGTACACACAGAGCTAGTTGTTTTACTTTTAATAAAGCTTTAAAACTTACATAAACTCTGTGGTTTTTTGGTCATGAGTGAGTAAGCCAAAGGGTTTGCAATTTGAAAGCATGATTCCGTGACTCTGAGAGGTCGGGAGTGGACTCTGACTCCGTAGTCTTATGTTCTGGGTTGTATAATCATTGGGGATCATCGCTGCATTCTAGAGCTAAATAAAGACTCTGAAACACTAGCTAGTCTCAGTATAAGGAGATTGGGGGTTCAACTTCTGTTATGACTGAGGTATGTGGAAACTGGAAAGTCTAACTACGCCTATTATCACCAATGCCCTATTTGTTGTCCATAGTTTTGTATGTGCAGAATAGTCTCTGCAACAGTAGTAGTATGTCCTCATATCAAATCAAACTGTAAACTAGTATCTTATTCTTGGTGGCCACTGACATTTTATTGTTGGGAATTGTCAAAGCATAAGCATTAAGAAGAATTCAATAGACATTATGGACAACCCAGAGGACTGCACTCAGTGCCTAGAGCTATTGCTGAATAGGGGTTTTGTTTAACATCTTTTGCCAACTGAGCAAGCTTAGCTAGCTACACAGACAGACTAATAATATTAATCTAGTAGTAGCACAGAGAGTCATGATAAAAATTTAGAAAGTCTACAAGAAGATCAAAGACAATTTTGGAAAAAATAGAATTATGAGGAACGTTTGGAATAAATAGGTGCTGTAAAAGATAGGGAAGTATAATTAATAATATTAACAGGAAAACTCACTGGGGCCAGCAGAGGAGCCCTCGGCGGAGCTATCGCGGCCTTGCTGTTCCTGCTCCGCCAGCGCCGCTACCTCCTCCTCTGTCCTCTTGCCCCTGGGGGGAGCTGAAGTACAACATGAAAGAAAGACACAAACATGGATGATTGTTGTCAGCCAATAAAAACAACATTTAAAAAAAACAATAACAAATTATTTCGGGGAAATGGACAACAATTGCACTAAATTCATTGACCTATCTGATGTGGTCTACTAGGATATTAGTATTGCTGGATTGGCGGACCGTCTACGTGGAAAGTTATGTAATTCACTAAACCAACTACAAAAAGGTTCTACTAGGACTGGCAGGCAGCACTCCGCAGCACGCGAAGTGACAGACACAGTCAGTAATGATTGCGGACTACTATAAAGTTTCCTACTAAATAGTAAATAACCAGTCATAATATACTCAACCTATCAATCCACCACCACTATCTCTTCTTAGTGGCAGGAGTACAAAGAAAGGACTGGATTTGAGTCTCTAGTGTCTAGCATTACGCAGTTCTGTACAGTACACTCATACATAATCAGTCAGGCCAAATGAGCACAAAATTGAAAACAAGTAAGCCTAGTAGCACCGCCAGAGAGCAGGCGAGCACCTGCAATCACAGAAGCTTTTAAAACATAATTTACCTGCAATGTAATCTCTAGTGTCTAGCATTACGCACTTCTGTAGAGTACACTCATACATAATCACCCAGGCCAAATGAGCATAAAATTGAAAACAAGTAAGCATAGTAGCACTGCCAGCGAGCAGGCGAGCACCTGCAATCACAGAAGCTTTTGAAACATAATTTACCTGCAATGTAATCAGCAGCATTCTTGCTCTTCGGTAAAAAACAAATATTTACAATATCATAACACAGAGCAGGAGAAAACAAAGTAGTGATTAAATACTAGCTACTACTACTCACCAAGGCCCGGGATCTCGACTCCAAGCAGGTCAAGCAGGTCTTGCTCCCGGTCCAGGATGTCGGACCACCAGTGCGTCGCCTGGTTGTAGGTGCGCCGGACCCCAGACTCCCGATACATGGCCCGGCACACCTTCCCCCATAGCTGGCGACACTCCCGGAGCCCGTACCCGGTACCAAACCTGCCGCCTGCCGTGACGGTCTTGGGAGGTGGCGCTGTACAAAGAAAACCAGTGCGGCCACCTCCACCGTGCTGAAGACCTCCCGGGCAGTTACTGCCTCCCCCCTTAAGCGCCCGCAAGGGAGCCGGGTACGGGGTGCGAGACTCTTCCCCTTAAGGTTCTTCCCGGCTCCCTATTTCATGGTCCTGGACAGCTGGAGAAAAACAATAGAAAAGAATAGAGAAAAAGTAAAGAAAAGAAAAGAGAGTTAAAAAAAGTAGTTTTAAAGTAACCAAAAGTAGAAAAAACACATAATATAGATGTACATAAATAAAGAGATAGGTAATGAGTAAAAAAAAAGTGAAAAAAAATTGCAAAGATTAAGGGAGGATTGAAAAGCATGCCCAGATCCATAGGAATGAATGAAAAACAAGATGGCCGCGCCCATTGCGGCCGCGTGGGTAAGTTTGCGCGATATTTCCCCCGCGAGCACGCAAAAACGGACGCGACCACGCAATTGCGGCCCGCACATGGATTACAAGCTCTCTGGACACCGTCCTTCCCCTTCGCACATCAGGCCCAAAAAGACAGAAAAAAACTGCGCCTTGGTACTCGGAGGAGCTCAGGGAGAGGAAACGTGTCTGTAAGAGACTGGAAAGGAGGTGGCGTATGACCTTCAATGAGGCGGATAAAGCCACTTATAGGGAAGCCATTAGGACGTACAAATCTGAAATTAAAGCTTCTCAATCTGCTTTTTACAACGGCAAAATAATGACGGCTAAGTCCAAACCAAAGGAGATATACAAGATACTAAAAACCCTGACTACGACTCCATCTCCTCCGGCAGGCAACCACAATCCACTCTCCCGTTGTAATGAACTAGTCAACTTCTTTTTTCATAAAGTAAATACAATTTATCTTTCCTTCCCGGATCCGGTAACAGAATCTTCCACTCTCAACTCAGACCCTGACACAAAAATAGGAAATCCTTCTCAGAACCGTTTCGCCAATTTTACCTTGATGAATCTTGAAACACTCAGGCTCCTGATGCATCAAGTAAAGTCTGGCTCTCCACTGGACTCTGCCCCCCCTAGTGCACTGATCTTGGCTGACACTGTCATTCTTCCCACACTTTTGGAGCTTTTAAACTCTTCCATAAGGACAGGGCTGGTGCCATCGGCCTGGAAACATGCCATGGTGCGGGCACTTCTGAAGAAGCCCACTTTGGATCCGGGCAATTTGAGCAACTACCGCCCGATATCACTGCTTCCCTGGTTTGCCAAGATCCTCGAGAAACATATTAACATCCTTCTGACTGAGTTTCTCGAGCACAACCATCTGCTTAACATTTCCCAGACGGGCTTCCGCCCCAAACATGGGACGGAGACTGCCCTGCTGGCAGTGACAGAAGAGGCAAGGCGGATCTTGGATCGGGGAGGATCAGTGGCAGTGATCCTCCTCGATCTGAGCGCTGTCTTTGATACGGTAAACCATAAAATCCTCATAAACCGTCTATCCGATCTGGGAATATCAGGAGAAGCCTTGGGCTGGTTTAAGTCCTTCCTGAGTGACCGCACCTTCCAGGTGTTTGAAAGCTCGGCCGTCTCTTCAAGCAGGCCGTTGGGATGTGGGGTGCCGCAGGGCTCCTCGTTGAGCCCTACGCTTTTTAATGCATATATGAGGCAACTGGCTGGGATTGTTCGTCCGCATGGTATTAACATCATTACCTATGCGGATGATACTCAGCTAGTGGTCTCCCTTGTGCGAGGGAACGACTGCCAACCACAAACCAACCTAACGACGTGCTTGGAGGAGGTTAAGAGCTGGATGACAATGTCTTGCCTGAAACTCAATGATGATAAAACGGAGCTCATGCTCCTAGGCCCTGCAGCCCCCACCACCTTGGAGCTGTTATGGCCTCTGAGCATGGGTGCTCCCCCCACTCCCAGAGATAACATAAAAAGTCTGGGAGTGTGGTTGGACAAATCGTTGACTTTTAATACCCAGGCAACCAAGGTATCGGCAGTCTGCTTTGGCCTCCTTAGGATGATCAAAAAAATCCTTCCTCTTCTCCCTTTCGAGGCCAAGCAGATAGTGATTCAAGGCATAATTCAATCTCGCCTTGACTTCAGCAACTCCCTGTACCCCGGGTCCCCGGAGTACAGCCTGCAAAAACTACAGCAGACACAAAACTGTGCAGCCCGCACATTGCTGGGACTCCCACGTAGAGCCTCGATAAGGCCCGGCCTAAGGACCCTACACTGGCTCCCCATTAGGGATAGAATTAAGTTCAAGACACTGTGTATTGCTCACCAAGCCTTTTGGAAAACTGGTCCAGAAATTAATCACGCCCTGATTCTACCCTATCAGCCTAATAAATCACTCCGCTCATCAAATGCCTTTTTGGCTAAAGTCCCTAGGATCTACAGAGCTAGATCAGGAGGCCGCTCTTTTGCCTATAACGCTTCCAGTTTATGGAATACTCTTCCATGTCATCTGAGAAGCAATTCCAATCTGGCGAGTTTTCGTAAACAGCTCAAGACCTTTTTGTTCAACTAACTCTGACCCTCCCTGGATCGTCTCCCTGGAAGACACTGTTCTAGTCCTAGCGCCTGGACGCCTCAGGGCAACTGTAGCGCTCAATAAAAACGCTTTTCATTCATTCATTTCATTTCATTTCATTCATTTCATTTCACATAGGAAATGCACAGCAGGAGCATGCAACAGGCGCCGGGAAACGGAAAAATGCCAGGCGAACACTGAATACAAGATGGCCGCGCCCATGTACGACCGCATGGGTAACTTCGCGGTCGCCGCGCTGAAAAAAACCTCACGAACACGCAAAGTGCCCGGCGAACACACAAAAAAAACCCGCGAATTCGCAAATTTCTCCTATACTTAGTATAGATAAAATAGCATTGCAAAGCCACTACAAACCAGAAACTAGGCCAAGGCCCATTCCAGTTTTGTAACATATCCACCTCTTTTTGTAAAAGAGACCAAATAAAATCAACAACCAATCAGATCAGCCTCACCCTGCAGAACCCTCCTGAGAGAACCTCAGAACTTCAGATTTCTGAAGCCGTAGTGCCACAGGATAACCATAAAGATGCAGAAGGTCGAGCTTTCCCAGGAGAGGAGGGCGGGTCGCATGTGAATCTTTGAAAGTTTCCAAAACTGGAGAACTAAAGTCACAGGTAAGTAACTTGTTTTCTTACTCCAGTATTGGAACTTTCATAGATTCAGATGCTTGAATCAGAGTAGTTAGCAGTCATGAGAACATTTTTTGTTCTTAAGATCTTGCAGAATGATTAACAATGCACCAATAAGATTAGAGAAGGAGAACAACATTTCATCTTTTTTTATTTTTTTTTATTTTTATTGAAGACTATAAAAAGTCTAGTCCAACCGAAAATTTTAAGTGTAGTAGAAAAACAAAAGACATCATCAAAGCTTATACGCAAATAAAATACATGATATATACACATACACAAATATTCAGAAGCAATACACCTCTCAAAGAATGTGCGAGGATCTTATGAAGAAAAGGAAGGAGGAATGAGAGGGAAAGTCCACTGCTTACTGAAACAGGTTCCTCAGGACTGCTTGGCCCACTTCAGTGTCGCTGCTTGTCGAGGAATCCAAGCAGTAATGTCTGGTGAAGGAATGGACACTCTCCCTGGTCACTGCTCTGCAGATGTCCCGGATAGGTACCCCAGCAAAAAGGGCTGTAGAGGAAGAGATTGCCCTCGTGGAGTGAGCAAGGAACTTCCCCTCGAGGGGCTTCCAAGCTTATTGATGACAATATTGGACAGAGCTGGAAATCCAACATGCAATCCCTTGTTTAGAAAGGAGTCGTAGGTTGATGGAAAAAAGTCTTAAGGACCATAGGTTCCATTTAAGCGAAAATCTGAAGGCACCTTCAGAATAAACTTACGGTTAGTACGCAGTACTACTGTGTCATTCTTAAACTAAAGAAAAGGCCCCTGGATAGTGAGCGCCTGTAACTCGCTAACCGCTCTAGCTGAGGTCAGAGCAAGAAGAAGAGCCACCTTTCATGACAGGAATTTTAAGTGAGCTTTATGGATAGGCTCAAAGGGATGCTTCATGAGCTGAGCCAAGACCATGTTAAGGTGCCACAGTGGTGGAGAAGGCTTCACCGGAGGGAAGACTTCGAAAAAGCCCATTCATAAATTGTTTGATTATCCACGCTGACCAAAGAGAAAGGCCTGAAGATGTCCTTCTGAAGCAATTGATGGCCGCGAGGTGACCTTTAATAGATGAATGAGCCAGGCCAGCTTTTGCCGAGGAAAGGATGTAAGGAAAGATTTTATGAGCCGAAGAAGAGAAAGGGTGAACTCCCGATTCTCGGCACCAGTGACAGAACCTCTTCCACTTCATCCGGTAGGTCTTGGTATGTACTTGGAGCACGAGCTTGGGAAAGGATGTCTCTACATTCTGTGGGGAGCTTTAGGTCGAGAAACTCTCTGCGCTCAGGTGCCAGGCTGATAATTGCAGGGATCGGGGATCCGGATGCAGTACTTGGCTCTGGGACATCGTCAGCAATGATGGAATAGGATCCAAGGGAACCGGTTACTCTAAGGAAAGAAGAAGAAGTTCCATCTACCAGTACTGGTGATGCCAGAATGGTGCTTAGGATAATTTTGTAGAGTTCAGTTTTCAACTTTCTGAGAAGTCTCGGGATCAGAGGAATGGGGGGAAAAGCGTAGTCAAAGCGCCTGACCATGTCATTGAAAACCCATTCCCCGAGAATCCCGGGTGGTGATGCAGGCTTGCGAAGAATTGGTATTTCTTGTTCTACGGTGTAGTGAAGAGTTCTATGGACGGTCTGCCCCATAGTCAGAAAATGCCCTCTAGTATCCTCTGGTCAAGCTCCCGCTCAACGCTTACTTTAGTCTGCTTAGTGTGTCTGCCGTCTCGTTGAGACTCCCTGAGAGATGCTCCGCCTTCAGTGAAACCCCATGTAGCATCGCCCATTCCCAGATGGTTTGAGCTTCCACAGACATCAGACGGGATCTCGTGCTGCCTTGTTTGTTGATATAAGGCAAGGCAGTGCATTATCTGTTCTTATTAGAACTGACTAATCCTTCATTCTTGGGAGAAAAGCCTGTAAGGCAGGCGAATTGCTCTGTGTTCCAGCAGATTGATATGCAAAATACGATTATGATGCCGCCATCAACCGCTCATCTGGAGGTCCTATAAGATCGCTCCCCAGTCCTCCAGAGATGCATCTGTTGTAATTATCTGAGGAGCTGGGGTGACCATGAAGGAGGGACCCTGGGAAATGTTTTCCTTGTGAATCCACCATGAAGCGGCTTCTTTTATTGGCGCAGTGATAGTGATCATGTCTTCAAAAGATCTGTCCACCTGGCGCCACTGTAAGTCCAGTTGCTCCTGAAGAGGACACATACGTAACCTGCAGTGAGGAATTAGAGGAATGCAGGACAAAGTGGATCCCAGAAGGGACTTTTAGAGGCAAACTGAAAGTGACCTTCTTCTTAGAAGTAGATGGGCCATCGACAACAGTTAGGCTTTCCTTTCTAGTGATGGATATGCCTTGTTTAGGGACGTGTCCAATATGGCTCCCAGAAATTTGGCGTTTTTGGACAGGCACAAATTTGACTTTTCACTGTTGAGGGTAAGACCCAGACTCTTGAACAGCGTTGTACAAGCTGCCACCAAATTATCAATTGCAGCCTTGGAAGGAGCCTTTAGCAACCAGTCGTCCAGGTAGGGGAACACCTGGTGCTGCTCTTTTTTTAGGAATGCTGCTACCGGAGCTAGCATCTTTGTAAAGTTTCTCGGTGCCGATCAAGGGGAGCACCCTGAATTGAAAGGGGCTCTTGGCTACTGTAAAGCGCAGGAACTTCCTGAGTGATGGATGAATGGGAACGTGAAAATTTGCATCCTCTAGGTCCAAAGGGCCATAAAATCTCCTGAATTTAAAAGTCGAACTATGTCCTCTAAGGAGATCATTCAGAACGACTGCTTGGTGAGATAGGTATTGAGCTCCCTCAGATCTAGAAAAGGGAGCCACCTTTCAACAGTCTTTTGAACTAGAAACCGGGAGTAGAAAACCTCTCTTCTTTGGGATAAAGGGACCGGCTCTATTGCCCCTTTCTGCAGTATTTGTTGAACTTTTAGGCGCAGGACACGGAGATGTTTTCTTAAGCTGGAGCGAGTAAGAGTAGTTGGCCGTAATATTGCGTGGCAGGTGTATACGAGGAGTACTGATATTGCTGGTACCCACCTCTGTATGAAGGATGACCTCTATCCCTTGCTCCCTGAAAGGGAAACTTGCTGTACTGAAACGTCCCTAACGACCTCGCTGAGTCTGTGTCTTTCTTAATGTCTTGGAGCGCATCATCTATATGTTTTCTGAAGAGCGCCTCTCCATCGAAGGGAAGGTCTAATATTTTGCTCAGGACCTCAGGTCAAAACGAGGTTGCTCGAACCCATCCCTGATGACGTAGAACCACTGCTCCCGCCAGGGAACAGAGCGAAGTGTAGCAATATCCATTGCGCAATAAATCACCTCAGAGGAGGCCCTCTATCTTTCCTGTAGGATCTTTTTCGCTTCTGCTCTGCTTTCTTCAGGCAGTTGGTCGAGGTAAAGAGATAGATCACACCACATCTGGCGGTCGTAGCGGCCTAAAATGGCTAAAGCATTAGCCGCTTTGACGAGCAGGCTTGACATAGAGGAAAACTTTTTGCCAACATTGTCCAAGCGTCTGCCGTCTTTGTCCGGAGGCATGGTTAGAGGGGCTGCTGGATTTTTTGACTTCCGCTGCGCTGCCTGAGATATGACTGAGTCAGGTTTTGGCTGATTCACAAGGCAAGCTGGGCTATCCACTGGGCTTTATATTTCTTTTCCAATTGAGGAAGTACCGAGACCACCGTGGCTGGGGTCTCCATGACTTTAAGCCCATCTTCCCATACATGATTGACAATGGGAATGGTTCTTACAGACTTTTTAAAGGGTTCCTTAAAGTCATATAAGAAACACTAAAACTGCACAGAAGGCATGGGCAGATCAAACCTTTTGGCTGCCCATTCCAGCAGATTGTGGAAACCGCCTATGACCCCAGGTGGAGAATCTACGGGAACCGGTGAAGGGGAAGCAGGAGTAGGAATATTATAATCATCCCATTCCCTATGTGGGTCCGGGAAATCTGTATCTCCTTGGTCGTCATCCAAGATATCATCCTGAATAAGGGGAGCGTCTGGTGGTGGATCCTCTATCAATTGCAGTGGTGGCGGCAGCTGGGGGGTGGAAGACCCCGCAGGTGGAGCAGCGGGAGCTGAGACTTGTTCCTGAGCCGAAGATGGTGTCGGAAATCTCTGTTTATAGTCAGAGAGCATAAACTGCAAGACTGAAATAAGAGGAGGATGGTATACAGACCATCTCCTCTTGATAACCTCTATGGTAGTCCTGGGGAGGATCATAGTCGTGTTCTTCCCCAAATCCGTCTTCAGAATCCAGATCTTGGCACTTATCGTGCAGTTCTGAAGGGTATGTGCATAACCAAATGGACTTTCTTCATCTGAATCTTCTTCTTCCAGGAGGTGAGTTGGTAGCAGAGGTGTCACTTTGCTAGGAGAAGTGAGCTCAGGAGTTATATGACGCTTACTGATAATTTCCCCCGAAATATTTTCTCTCGCCGATGAGGTCGTCGACAGTATCGTCAACGATGTAGATATTGCCATAAACATGCCGTTGCAGTCATCATCATTGTCGTCGTCATCGCCACAGTCACCATATAGTCATTGTTCGCCATCGTCATTCTTGTCACTGCTGACCGGCCATAGCACAAGCTAGAATTCGTTTTCATCCCTGCACCCTGTGGCAGGCACCTCAGGGTTAAAAAAAATGGAAAAAAATCAAGCGTGACCGCTTGCCCTCTACGCACTGTTGCAATTCCGATATCGGATCAGATTTAATTCATAAATAAACATATGACATGATTCTTAACATATTTCATGTATGAAGACTCTTAAATCCTTAAAGTTTCAAAATTTATTGTTTTTTACTGGCATGTCAATCTTTATGAAGCGCATTAAACATTGTATTTACATGAATGCCATAAATTCATTTTTTATGAGCTGATATTCTCACAGTGATTGTTGACATCACATTGACATAATCATACTTTTACTGACAAGTTTTCCCTGCCCAATGTATTTCGGGCCCCAAGGCCCTTCGTCAGGGGCGGTACCTGAAATGACACAAAATAATGGAACTCTATTACTTCTAAATGAAACTGGCTCTTCAATTATGCATTTCGTAGTTTGTCACTATTTTAAATTTCTTAGATACCATAACTTAATTTTTAGAAAAAACCATAGAATCTGTTATAACATCTCTATGACGGACTTTGTACTACTTAACACTCACTTGTGTATATGTTTGAAAAGGTGGTATGAACTGAAAACGACAGAAATGGGCTGGTCCCAGAAGGAGACTGGATCAGACGCTCTGAGAGAAAAAAAGACCGTGATGAGTCATAAGAATATCAGGGGTTTATCGCTAACGACACGATGCAAGAACCGAGCACTTACTAAAAATAGGCGAGCAACTTTACTCAAAAACGTTCCAACTGATTATTTTCGGGCTGTTCCTGATCTCCTACTCCGGAGCACACCGACATCTCTCACTCGAATTCACCGCATGCATAGGCTCCGTTCCTACTGACAAAAAACCAAACGTCGTCTATAAACTTCGTGCACGCTTCTATGCAATTGTACCTATTTTACACTGTTGCCTCTACCAAAGTCACGGTAACACACACCTTGTTCAGGTAGCGAAATGCGGGAAATATTAACCTTCCTTCTAGTAGCCTGTTCGTGTCAAATGTCCAAAGATGCTACAAAACAATAACAAGAACACCAACGTTAGCTCCACTCTATTTTCTTTAAAAGAACAGCCTAACCACGCATCTATCGCCCGTACCTTGTGTAACGGCCACTCCAGTCCTCCTGCGTTTTCTCCCTCTCAGTACGTGCCGGTTATCCTGTGTGCGGATGAAAAAGAACGCCTACCTAGACGCGACGGCCTATTTTTATGACGCAAAGGTGTGGGTGAATTAAAAATAGACAACGGACTGAAAACCCGAAACGGGAAGAAAAACACAGGTGCCATGTTTAGTGTGTTTTGTGAGGAAATAAACTATAATAAGTGAAAAGAGTACAAAACATCATGTGTGTGTATTTATACCATCCAGAGACATTAACTAACATTGATATGACAAAAATTAATAAATAAACATTACAGTCCTCCAGCGTTTTTCGTTGTGCAATAATCACAAAAAACAAATAAGGTCTACTCGATCATTGATCCCTTTGGGATCTTGTGTCTGTAGTCTTTTTATCCAAAATATTTCTCTTTGTAACAAGGTTTTGGTCAAACTCTTGCCGGGTAGTGGAGCAACAACTTCGAGAATCTGAAATTTCATTTGAGCTATGGTGTGTCTGTTTTTGTCCCAGTGAACTGCCAAACTGCTGTTGATGTTCTTATTACGAATAGTACTTTTATGTTCTGATATGCGTGTCTTAATTTTTCTCTCCGTTTTACCCACATATAACAATCCACATGGGCATTTGATGGCATATATGACATTCACAGTGTTACAGTCTGCGTTGATTCTAGTGGGAATTGTTTCTCCCGTGTGAGGGTGTTTCACTGTATCCGATACTATAACGTTGTTGCAATGTACACAGTTTTGGCACTTTCTCATGCCTTTGTAGTTCTCCGTGGTTTTTTTCAATTTGGGTTTCAAAAACTCTTTAATGTTACGAGACCTTCTATACGCAAAGATAGGTTTATTTACAAATAAGTCTTTGAAGTCTGTTTCATTACTAATTGTTGTTAGGCACCTCAGGGTGCCTGCCACAAGGTGCAGCGATGAACAGGTGGCATCATAGGTGCCCCCTCAGTCCCAAACGGTGGCCGCAGAGGCAAGAGGGCCCTGCTAGGGGCCCCCATACTGGCTCTCCGACAGGCTTTCCATGTCATAAAGCCCAACATGGAAAGCCTGCCAGAGACAGAGTGTCGTAATCCCAAGGGCGGAAAGGCTGCCCTTTGGGATTACGGTCCAACCTCTGACTGGCCAATGGGCTCCTTGAGCCTTTCAGAAGCCAGTGGTTGTGACCGGGTGGTTCAATTTCCGACCACCAGCATTGTAATGGGGCAGTCGAAAATTAAACCAAGATGCAGCCCAGAAAGGCTTCAACCAACGGTCGGAGCCTTTCCAGGCTGCATCATAAGGAGGCCCTTTGTCTACGCTTGTAGAAATTGTACTGGAAATAGTATATGTATTAATTTATAATTTTGTAGTTTACTTTATATTATTTACATTTATATTAATATGCTTTTGGTTATTTAAAATCAATCCCTATTTATTCGTATTGGATGCCCAAACTCGAACTTGCAGCCTGCACCCGCCACCCTTGTGCGGCTGGTGATGCACTGTTGGTGCTGAACTGAACCTTGCCTGATTCTTACCTTAACTTCTGAAGACTTGTACGTTGATGTTACCCCAATGTATGATGAATATTTTCTTCCTTTCATAGGTTAAAATTGCTAAGTCTGAATATCGCACTGTGTCCACGGAAAAGTATTTCTCATGAAAAACTCATTTACCTATGACGAAGTTCTGTGGCTCTACAAAATAAATATAACCAAGTATTGTTTTTATAAATTGGTCTGGGATTTATTCATTGAGTGTGTGTCTCATTTACTGCCACTGTGTGTACAACAAATGCTTAATACTGCCTTCTGACAAGCCTAACTGCTTACCCACACTTCCACAAAAGAGAGCATTAGTATTTATTTTAGTTTCTGCAAAACCTCTGGGGAACCATTGGACTCTCTGCACACAATACCTCAATTTGGTATAGTATATAGAGAGCCAGATTCCTACATTCACTAAGTCTATGTGCGAGGCGTCCATCAGGATATACTCCCTAAGTCTGGTAAAGATGAGTCACTATGTATCTCCTTCAGACCTATCTCCAACCCCAATGTCATGCCAAACTATTTACAAGTATCCTTGCATCCAGACTCAACTAATTTATGCTCCGTCTAGTCGAGCCCTACCAAGCTGGCTTCATCACAACAGACAATGTGGGGACAATGCTAAGAGGCCGATTACGAGTCTGGCAGTCCACGGACCAGCAGACTCATGGAGGTAAAAAAAAGTAAATGACAGCATTTGTAAAGCGCGCAGCTACCTCCGACAGAGGTGTCCTGGCGCTGGGGGCCGTCGGGAAGATTAAGCAAGCTATTGCCCACAGTCACATGGTGCTGGGCTAACCTGGTGCCGGAGCCGGGGATCGAACCATGAACCCTGTGGTCCGGAGACAGGCACCCCGGCTGCTGCGCCACACCTCTTCCACAGTGCAGTGGTGCAGTGGTGAAGATCTCCCAATTGCCTTATTACAAGCAGGGTGGTCAGACCGCCATTACCCCACTGCAGCTGCCTGGAAACCGCTGTTCCCTGGTGGTGCTGCAGGGGTCAGGAAGCCGCAATATGCTCAGCAGTCCCGTTAAGCATATTACAAATTTCCTCTCCTCGTCAGTTTTCATGGCGGTTCCTCCTCCATGAAAACCGTGGCAAAAGAGGGCTCTACAGGGACACCTTGTGCCTGAGAGCAGGGAGATGCATGTAGAGGTGTACAACATGTGCCCCCCTGTATGCAAGCACCCCAGTTCCTGCATGGCATGGACTAAATATTCCTTGCCATGCAGGAATTGTTTTTGGCGTTCCCATTGCGGTGCCCATTTTCAGGGCACCATCATGGGAATGTAAAAAAGAAACATCAGACACAAGAAACACTCATAGTCTGGCAGGAGGCCCAATTACGGGTTTGGTGGTACGGCATCAGGCGGACCTGGCGCCGCACCGCCAAACTCGTAATCAGGCCTTAAGCGCCATCGATAAGTGCCATTGCTCTAATAAGGAGATGCTCCTACTATCTATTGATGAGGAAAAAAGTGTTAGATTGGGTCCATTTGCCCTATTTGATCACCACCCTAAACATTTTGGCTTTGGAGACAAGTTCTGCCGCTGAATCCAAAGTATCTATAACTCTCTTCAGGCCATGTTTTTGAGAGTGAATAGGATATCCTCAGAACTGTCCTCTAAACATAGGGGAACGCAACAGGTCAGCCCCCCTGTCCCTGTTACTTTTTGCCCCAAGCACAAAGGATCAGGAAGGATCCCAACATCACCGGGGTCCCCTTCGGAGCTACAACACCAAAATTAGCCTCTAAGCCGACAATGTGATTTTGGTGATTTCCACATCCTCCCTCCCTGCCCTAGTGATGGAGATCTTTAGAGCAGTCTCAGGGTTCAAAGTCAGTGTCCAAAAAACACAAATCCTTAACCTAAGGTACCCCAACACTACAAAATACAGCCTTGAACTCAATTTCCCATAGAGTGGAAGGACGCATATATTACCTGCTTAGGGATACAGCTAGCCCCTTCTGCCCCTAAGACATCTATGGCCAACTACCACAATCTTTTCACTCTAGTACGATCGGAGCTCATAAATTGGAGCCACCTCCGCCTTTCTTGGCTGGGCAGAGTGTCAGCTGTCAAGGGGACCATTCTACTCAAAATAGTATTTGTTTTCCAAGCTCTTCCATTAATACCCCCGCCACTCTTTACATTCACTTTAGCAGGATATCAATAAATGTGTTTGGATCGGGAAGAAGCCCTGCATGCAACAACAACTCTTTTATAGGCTACCCTAGTGAAGGAGGATTTGGGATCCCTCACGTCTTACAATATTACCAAGCTACACACCTCCAGTTCATAGTTGAATGGGGTAGGGCTGACTTGGAAAAGCATTGGCTCTTTATGGACCAGGTGATAGCGGGTACACACTTGTGGAGAGTCCTGTGGTTGCCCCGAAAGCACAGGGAAGAGGGCCTGTATTTCTCCCCTATCACTAGGAACACCTTGTCGATGTGGGTCAGGGTAGCAGTAAAGAGGAGTTTGACTGCTTTCTCCTCCCTGGTGACTCCCATTTTTTTCAACCCATATTTCACCCCAGACATACACCCAGAAATGTTTTCTTGATGGCATGAAGCATAGGATGTTTATATTACACTAATGGTAACATCCCCTCCGAAAGCATGAAAAAGGACTATGGCCTTATTAAACAAGGCCAAATACACTTTCTATAAATAAGACATTGGGTAACCCGCCCCTCTATCAAACACACATGCATGGCGGCACTGTTGCCCTTTGAGAGGTGGTTCCTTCTCAAGCACCGGGATAGACGCCTCATCACTGAAATCTATGCCCTCCTTACGCTAATATGGCCACAAGGCAAGAATGCAGGGTAAAAAAGATGAGAAGGGAAACTGGGCGGTACTCTTACACACAAGGAGTGAGATGACATCTACCACCAGGCATAAAACACCCCACGCTGCATGGCCAGCAGGGAGGTTGCCTTCAAATTTGCCGCCTACTGGTACCTGACTAAATACGAACAAGCTGGAGGGGCTGCCGGAATACATTCTTTTGCACCTAACGTGGGATTGCCTAAAGCTAGTCCGGTTCTGTGGGGCCTGACAGGACAACATCAATACAGCTTTTGACACATAAATCTTGCGATTCCCCATGTAAACAATATTAGGTCTACCTAATACTCTTACATTTCCCTTAAAATCTATTCAAGGCCGACAAATGGTCCTAGCCCTACGGGTGGCACACCAGGCTATTCTCTCCCTCTGGGAAGCAAAGTCCCAGATCACACAACTTGGCTTCACAAGCTTTGAATCATCTCGGGTATGGAGAAACTGTTGCTTGCGGTATAGTTCAAGCCGGAGACTTACTGTGAACTTTGGACCCCTATATAAATATCCTTGCAACGGAGTTCAACAAACTGACCTTCCCCACATATGTTAAACTGCTTCACTTGCTATCTGACCCCTCTGATACTCACAGTGGCCCTGACCTAATGCCTGAGGGCAGGTTAAGGCATACTGGTTTTTGGGCATGGGAGTAGGGCCGAGTGGGACATGGAGGAGACTGAAATTCTTTCATTTACAGCTTAGTCAGTGTTTGGGGAGTGGTTTCAGTGGGGGCAGTTTGGAATTTGTTTACAGTCAAATCACATTCAACATTGCCAGACTCTTGTCGATGACAAGCCTGTTGTAGAGAAGCTTTGTAAACGTAATGCGACTTCTGGTTTTCATTTTGTATTTAAACAATTAATAGAAATAATTGATCCATAAAGTATTTTTCTTGTTTAAAATCCAGCCTCTTACAAATGGATTGAATTCATTCCACGTTCATACAAAAATAGAGATAAGGTGCCTGTGCCTGCTTCACATTATGTGGGAAGTGAAGAAAGACTAATAGAAGATATGAAAAAGAAGGAAAGAAAAAAGCTTCCCATTTCATACAGTCCTTACAGGTGTTATGCATTATCACTTAATTCTTGATACAAAATAGCTGCCCTTAAAATATTTACCCCACTGAATTTGTGCCTAATGGCCTATGTAAAATCCGTAATCAAAAGTGACTAAGCACACGTATGTAATTCTTAATCGTTACTTATACAAGATAATTTGTTAATATTTCTTAATTTATACATTAAAACATTGTTAATTATGGAAACATTGAATATCAATACATAATTACATTTAACAGTTTGATCTCTGAATAACTGCTTTTCATCCATTTCTTGTGCAAATTGGACTAATCACCAAAAGAAATATTTCAACTAAAATGATTTCATTGACTTTCCGGTGAAAATTGGGCTAAAGTGACACCTGCCTTGGCGCTATTAACATACCCTCAGCTGCCCCAAATCAAGCAATAAGTTGGTATTTTATTTATTTTAATTATTCAAACGTGGTACCAAAATTTCCAATTATTAGTTTTCTTAATTTTGTAATAAGAACGGATTATTAGTGCACATCTTGAGTCCCGTGAGTCTCCAGCTACACTGAAGTTTCTTGACGATCTGGAAGCCTGCCAGCTATGTCAGCTGGTTGAAGGGCCTTCACATCTGGCAGGCCATCTGTTGGACCCGGTGTTCTCGAATAGCCAGGGAATCACGGTATCTCCCCCCTGTCCCCTTAGTTGGACAGATCATTTTCTGGTACAAATTGACATTAAGACCCAAGGTAGCCCCAGGATGAAACCCTCTCCCTCTCTCTGGAGACGCCCCTGGCATAAACTTGACGGTATCTCATTTGAGGCCAGGCTAAAAAACTCCCGTCCAGACTGCTCTGGTGATATGGAGGAGGCGGATCTAGCCTATAGAGAGTGGATTAATGAGTCCTTAGATTTTTTTATCCCTAAGAAACTATCAAGGCCCAAACGGGAACAATCTCATCCCTGGTACTGTGAGGAGCTTTCAGCCAAAAAAAAACAATGCAAAGTACTTGAGCGCATTTGGAGGCGGTCTTATGACTCCAGTGCTAAGACTAATTTTAAAACTGCAACCAAGGCATATCATAGGCTGATAAAAAAGACCAAAGCTGGCTATTATGCTGAGCTGATCAACTCCAGCACTAATCGCGCGAAAACCACCTTTGCGCTAGTGAAGGAGATGACTAAGTCACCTGAGGGGAGCAACTCCATAATTGTGTCTGATCTACAATGCGAAGAACTGGCCTGTTTCTTTGTTAATAAAGTTCAAGGAATGTATAATTCTCTCAACTCTGGTGGTACTCTGATGAGTCCTAAAGCTAACATAGACCCGTTGAACCTTCAGTATTCGCTCCATACCCTTCCATCCATTTCACAAACAGATATGGAAATCCTGGCTCAAAAAATCAAGTCTGGTTCGCCAGAAGATCCGGTCAAACCAGAGCTATTTAAACTTTTCCAGGACTCCATCATGACGGAAGGACGAGAGCTGATTAACAGATCTTTCCAGTCAGCTATGATCCCCAAAACTTGGAAACATGCCAAAGTTGTCCCCTTGTTAAAAAAACCCACTCTGGACCCTTCTAAGCCAGAAAATTTCCGACCTATCTCCTTGCTCCCGTACTTGGCTAAAGTGGCGGAGAGACATGTGAATTCTATCTTGCTAGACTTTCTGGAGACTAATGGGATCTTGGAGGAGTCTCAGAATGGATTCTGTGCTAAACATTGCACCGAATCGGCCTTATTGGCCGTTACGGAACAGCTAAGGGAGACACAGGATATGGGCAACACCGCAGCCGTGGTTCTGTTGGGTTTGAGTGCGGCGTTTGACACGGTCCCTCATGGGATCCTTCCTAGGAGACTGTGGGAGATCGGTGTCGGGGACAGAGCCTTGGATTAGTTCGTGTCATTTCTATCCGAACGCTCCTTCCAGGTTCATGCCCCGCCATACTCATCCAGCAGTTTTCCCTTAGGCTGCGGTGTCCCCCAGGGCTCCGCTCTCAGCCCCACGTTGTTTAACGTATACGTCCGCCCCTTGGCCGTACTGGCTGGGGAACGTAACATCAAATGTATTTCCTACGCGGACAATACGCAATTAATTTTTACTTTTTCTAATGACACCGTGGGTGACCGAGCCAAATTCCAGGAAGACATCCTGGCCATCTCTAGTTGGCTTACAGAGAATCGCCTCCAGTTGAACTCATCTAAAACTGAGGTTCTCCTTATTGGAAGTGACACTCAGAAGTGGGATGAGCAGTGGTGGCCCCCTACATTGGGCCCGCCTCCTATTCCTAAGAAAGAAGTGAAAAATCTAGGCGTTATTGTGGATGATTCACTTACTCTTGAATCCCATGCCAAAAGAGTGGCTGGCACTTGTTATGGCCGCCTCCGATCCCTTAAACCCATCCTAGGGTTTTTTGAACCTCCCATACGTCAGACAATTGTCCAGGCTATGGTTTTGTCCCACCTGGACTATTGCAATGTTCTCATGCTTGGTTCTAATTTGACAGTCACCAACAGGCTGCAAAGGGCTCCGAATGCCGCTGCTCGCACTCTGTTCGGATTGCCAAAACGTTGCCATACCTCCCAAGTTCTACGCAGGCTGCATTGGCTGCCCGTCAAACAACGCATACACTTCAAAACCCTCTGCTTTATTCATAAAATACTTTATCGCCTTGGCCCCCAAATTTTACAGGGCCTATGTTCCTTCTACATTCCAGCGTGGGCTCTCTGCTCTGCGGACCTCTCTCTGGCATGTAATATCAAGATTCGGAGGTGCAGAGCAGGTGGCCGGTCCTTCAGGTATCTCGCCCCAAAACTTTGGAATTCTATTCCCCTAAACATACGTACTATCTCCAACCATCTTCTCTTCCGTAAACACATCAAAACCTGGTTGTTTTCTTCTGTTTAGGATTTCCTGGTGATCTAGCACCTACACTTCCATTTGGCCGTATTATAATTAGGTATGTCCGCAAGCGCTGGGACGCCCTGTTGCTGGGGTAGCCATGCGCGATATAAATAAACATAACATAACATAACTTCCGATACCTAGTTATTAGTGTTTGGGCTATCATCATATCATCATAGATATATAAACAATGTCTAAACTGTCATATACTTTTTATTTTATTAGCTATATTAAACTGTACAAGGCTGTTATTGATGATAGTCTGCAATCTCTAATGCTGACAGCTTGAAATATTTCCTCTCAGAATTTAGACAGTACCTCATATGATCAGAATACATGCTCACACTCCCCTTCTTTACCACATTTGGGACATTTATTATGAACTGTAGATCATATTTTGTTCACTCTCGCTGGAGAATATTATAGCATCCAGCTATTAAACTTAATCATTCTATGAAAAAGAGCGCTCTTTAGAAATGCCACGGATTAAAATATTTCCTCCGAATGTTAATATCTAAAGAAATACTTTTCTGTCTTTCCCATTTGACACAGGTAGGATTATCACAGAATTATCCTTCTTATATAATTCGTTGCACAAAAAATAGAGGAAGCTATTTGTATTTTCTCCTGAAATCACGTTTCTAATTATATCAAATGTCAGGGTTATTTCAAGTATTGATCATTTATAATAATTGAACATTTATAAGTATATATGTATAAGATATTAATATTAACTTGTGGCTGATTGTTACTCAAAATGAAACACAACTCTCCAATTTAGGAAAATAAAGGCCTCTTTACGATGGCGGTCGGACACGAGTCCTACTGCCATTGATCAATACATCAATACTATGTGGTGCCACATGGTGCCTGGCACACGGTGCATTGATGTTTGGGTTGGGCACCACATGTGCACCCCTGGTCACTTAGCAGTGGCCCACGGGGGACCGGACCATGCTTGGGGCCTCCAAAGTCGTGTTCCGGCGGTTTTTTCAAGGAGGTGGAACTGCCATGAAAAGGTAGTAGGAAAGGAACATCCTAATGCCTACGGAGGTGTCTTTTGAAAGGATTAGTGTCCCACCACCAATGGGCACCTTGAGTCTGTCTGAGGCGGCACTCTTTCCGATGATCGGACTGCTGTCCTAGATGTTGGTGAGACCCTACCGCCGGCCTGTCAGTGGCAGTCCCACTGACATCATAGAGAGGGCTAAGTTTGAATCTAACCTGCAACATTAAAAAAATGAAATAACAGTAGGGGAAGGATAAACATTTTAATCAGCACAATTCTTCCATTTAATGATGGAGGAGAGATTTCCATATGGCAAATAGTTTACAAATGTTGTCCGTAAGAGGTATTTAGGGGTATACAAATAATAAACCTCCAGATATGCTTTCAGGTACTGATTGTAGCTCATCCTTATCGTTAACGGCAGAAATTTGTTTTTTTTTGTGTGGGAACAGTTAAGGTTGGAAGAGTCCATGCTTGATAAGGGTGGAAAGTTAAACATAGTAATGCCACCTTTCTGAATGGGTTTCAAGCTGGTCCATGATAGATATTTGGAGAGAACACAATAAAGGCATGCACAAATACTCCTTCTTCCCTCCTTATTTCCTCCATGCACGCTTAGGTCACATTCTTTGTTCATCCCACATGGTTCAAAAATAATTCACCAATGCCACTTATCTGGGGAAGATCTTTTCAGATGACAATTCACTAGAGATCATCCTGGCATAGGGCAGGGTCCCAACACCTATTCCTACATGGTGCATGCAACAAACACTGCTTGAGAATGCGGTCTTCTGAGACACCCTGAGCACTGCAATAGATTCCTATTATACTGATAATTAAAGCACGGCCTCCACACCACTTATAGAATGCGGGACATTCAAGGTCATGATAAGGGGAGTGTCCATAGTTATTACAATGGGTGCTATGCACCCTCTCCTCTCTGATTTTCAACACACAGAAACACAGTTAGGACACACTGAACATGAGTCAGCACATAATCATACGTGCCTAGAGGACCTCCAGAACACTAGGATAAAGAATGTGGAGATATTAAAAGACTAATCGACTCTATATCATATACACAGAAGATCCACTCCGAGGGTGACAGACCCGGGATATTACTTGCCCGCATAATACAGCCGCCAATATCTCCAAATCAGATCCTGACCATCATAACACCATATGGAAAAATTTCACTACACAAGTGGAGATTATTAAAGCCTTCCACTCTTAGTACACCAACCTCTACAGGGCTCAAACCACTCTGCCTTCCTCAAACAGGAATAACTTCCTGTGTAACCTAAGACTACCCCAAATCTCACAGGCAGCATGTGTGGCGTTTGAGGCCCCTCTGACACCGGGTGACTTACATCAAGCAATAAAGGAGATGGCACATAATAAAAGACCCGGCATAGATGGATTTCCCATCTTATTTTACTCTATCTGTGCCTCCTGGCTGGTTGCAAGTCTGGAGAAATTATACACTGGGTTACTGGAAGAAGGGACATTACTTTCGACCACCAGATAAGCCCTAGTCACCTTCCTGTTTAAACTTGTCTGGCCTTGGGTGATCTTTCATTGTATAGTCTACTCTCCCTCTTGACCTCTGAATATAAAATCCTCAGCAAAGTGCTGGCCCTACGGCTACACCCCTTGCTCCCTGGCCTGGTCCACATTGACCAATGTGGCTTCGTACCACCCTGGAGCACCTCTCAAAACATTAGACGCTTATATCAGGTGATAGAAATAGAGTATGATCCATTCTCTGATGACGGTTGCCTCTCATTGAACCTCTAACAGGCTTTTGAACTCAGACTGGGACTATATGTTTTTAGTTTTGCACACACTTAATATTCCCCCACCTTCAGTAATTGTAGTAAACCACTATATGCTACTCGCACAGTGAGAGCTAAAACGGGCACACATAACTCTATGAAATATCCAGTATCCATGGGTACTCGATAAGGGTGTCCATTGTTGCCTCAATAATTTTTTGTATTTGATACAAACAAAGTGGTCCCAGAACAATGATAAACAATATACAGCAATCACAGTAAATTATAAACTAAATCCAAAAGAAATTTGCAGCATTGTTTTTAATCACAACAAGCGAACGCAGTCAATTGCATATTATTCATAAAATACATAAATATGTATACACGATTAGTGCCCCTAAAGGAAGGGAAGGGCCAGGGTAGTGATGGAAAAGTGTGGGAAAGCTAGAAGAGTGACAAATTGATGGTCAATTTGACCTTAATACATAAAACTTCAGGCAACTCGTAATCGCAAATGGAAAGGGGAGACCTCTTGGTCACCCCGAACGTATGGCCGGGTGCCCCGACCGCCCGGGAAACCTTTGCAGGCGGGGGGCGTGTCCCCGGCCGGTATGCCCAAAGTGGCGTGGTTGGAGCACGCCCCCGCCGCCTAAGAGGGTTGTCCTAACACCCGCCTGGATGTCCGTGCACTTTTGGGCGGGGGGGGGATGCCGCCCCGCCTCCCCGCTGCAGGATAAAAGGCGCGGGGGTTCAGGCAGGCGTCCTCTTGTTCCCGCGCTCTGAAGGCTGCACCACTCGTCGCTCGTGAGCCCTCAAGGGAACAAGCAGAAGTTTTTTGACCCACCCACCAGCCCCTGTTGCAGAATTTTGGGAGTAAACAAAGTGGTGATTTGCAATTGATTGTGATGCCGAAAAGTCTTGCTAGGCCTTTTCTCTTATTGTAGATTGATTCCAAGATGGTGTATGCAACTGAATACTTGTCTCTAGGCCCTTTTTTCCTTTGTAGAAGTGTAATAAACTGTACGCAATAAAATGGTTTCTCTGTTATAGGACCTTCTCTCCTTTGTAGCAATGTTTATAGTTGTTGGGTCCTACTCTGGGACTTCCGCTCTACAAGGACGGGGGTAGCAGTGTGGGATGTATCTAGCTATGATATAAATTTTGCATAAAGTTTTTTCCCCACTAGTAGGTCATTAACTGTCGTATTTATTTAGTCTTCGGTCGGGCGGTAAGGGCATGATCGGTGAGCAGTGATTTCAAGGTCCCTAGTGGGGGCGCCACCCATTTTGGATGGGAGCGCCCGGGGGAGGCGGCCATTGGCCCCTCCCACGGGGGGGGCGGCACCCATTACGGATGGGATCGCCCAGGGGGAGACGGCCATAGGCCCCTCCCAGGGGGAGACGGCTATATGCCCCTCCCACGAATTTCCCGGGGGCCGGATATCCGCTGCGGCGGAAGAGAGCGCGGGGAAAGGGGGGGAGTCCACGCTGTCCTTCTTACGGTTACCCCGCACGGGAACTCGGATGACCTTAAGATGGCGCCGAGTGGAAGGGGGCCCCCAAGACAAGGGAAGTTACGGTTGGCTACGAGGGTAAAGCCCTCTGCGCATGTGCCACTCACACGAGAGGGCGGAAATTTGGTGATAGGGATCTGACACCGGTTAAGACCTTGCCGTTGGCCCCTAACGATAGGATGTACAAAATTCGTATGCAATGCAATATGTCATGATGTTAGACTCGGTTAGGAAAATCTTTGTATTAGAGATTTGTTAAGGTTAGCCTGGATACCTGTCTTTATCAAGTGTAATGAAAGTTGAATTTTGTACATGATAATTGAAACGTTTTTAATTTAAAGTTTTACATTTTGTTTCATATTTTAATAAATACGGCCGGGGGTCGCGAGGCCCCCCTGCCTTCCAAAAGTTCAAACTGTGTCTGTCTCCTACCATAGGGATTGGTGGTGGAAGGGGTGGCGGGCATCCCGGACCATATGACCAACGGTTCACAAATAAATCAAGACTATCTCATACTTCCAAAGAAAAGACAAAAATGACAGATACCACTAACAGGCTTTTGAACTAAGACTGGGACTATATGTTTTTAGTTTTGCACACACTTCATATTCCCTCACCTTCAGTAATTGTAGTAAACCACTATATGCTACTCGCACAGTGAGATCTAAAACGGGCACACATAACTCTATGAAATATCCAATATCCATGGGTACTCGATAAGGGTGTCCACTGTTGCCTCAATTTTTAGTATTGGCAATGGAACCTCTGGCACTGAAAATTAGGCAGGAAGCAGCTGACTGGTGTATCCCGATAGGACCACAGTCTCATGTAGTTTCCTTATACGCAGATGACATGCTTGTTTATACTCAAGACCTCAGTATGGACCTTAAACCGGTCGCCACCATACTTTATTCATTCGGGCCCTATCCGGCTTCCAAGTCAATCATGCTAAATCATAAGCTTTTTCTTTCTGTAACAACATACCCTAAGACACAATCACAATAGACATACAGACTATACCAGTTGCACACCACACATTCCTGTATCTGGGCATTCAGGTCTATGGATCACTCACTTAGTTATTGGACAGGTACTTACTTAAGACCGTATGATACACTGGCTCAGAGAGGCACAAATTTAGTAGCATACAATATGCACACAAATCACACAAATTATTGTGGAGACTTGTCTTCGTAGAAAAATCTTCTTTTATTCTTGATCCACACAGCGAACGCATTTCACCCCAGTGGGCTTCATCAGGGCTAACGAGGAGAATTCTATTCCACGTTTTAGCAAGTAGACTTTCGTGTTTTTTTGGATCTGGGTGGACTATCCCATCACCGTGGATGTCGCATGCAAAACAAACTACTGAACTTGGAATTAACGGACGTAGAGTTGCATTGTACTATGAATACATTTTGGAGCCTAAAACGGTCTACTTGAGCCGTACTGGGAGCATTGGATACTGCTTAATGAATCCCAATATGACAAGGATCCCTGTATCAAAAATTTATACTGGAGGATCACTCATCTACTTGCTAAAACGTGGAATAGAATTCTCTTCGTTAGCTGTGATGAAACCCGCTTGGGTGAACCGCGTTGGCTGTGTGGATCAAGAATAAAAGAAGATTTTTCTATGAAGACAATTCTCCACAATAATTTGTGTGATTTGTGTGCATATTGTATGCTACAAAATGTGCGCCTCTCTGAGCCAGTGTATCATATAGTTTAAATTTAGGTCCTGGGGCAGTGGACTTACAGAGGAGGGCATAAACTAGACTGTTTGGTGAGAATATATTTAGGGTCCGATTCCGATACGGGAAAAACCACTCCGAATAGCCGAACGGAGCGTTTTTCCCATACAAATCGTACCCTGCCCCCATACGTACGATGAAGTACAATTCGTACCAGAAGCAGGACTCCGTACGAATCGTACAAAGACCGTACGACTCTAATCTCCATACGATTCTCCCTCGGAACCCGCTGTACGTGACATCCGTACGGTTCAAAGCAGGTTTTCCCGACCCAGCAAGTATGATTTGTGTCGGGTACGCACTGTACGACGCTTTTTTTCGGGAGCGCAAAACGTCCAGAGAAGCAGAGTACGCCTCGAAACAGGTACGCAACGCCCCACTCGGGTACAGTGCATACACCCCATGATCGCAGGGATACGTTTCGTACCCCTGCAATCATGGGGTGTACACCCCGTACCCTTGCGATCATGGGGTGTATGCACCGTACCCCATGATTGCAGGGTGTACGGTGCATACACTCTGCAATCATGGGGTACAGTGCGTATACCCCATGTTTGCAGGGGTACGCACTGTACCCCCGTGATCATGGGGTGTACGCACCATACGGTGTGTATGTGATTGTGTGGTTGTCCGTACGAATCGCCCTTACCGGACGTGGACCGTACGAATCACGTCCTCATACCCCGGTCCAGATCGTACTTGTCGGGTCGTACGGCATGTTTACGGATCGTACGGAGGGGCTCCGGATATGATTCGGACTGACACTTTTTTTCCTGGATCGGAATTGGCCCCCTAGTGATAGATGAGCTAGTGCGGCTGTAATTGTGTTCCCTCAATGCCTTTGCTGTTTTTTAACTCACTTAAGGCCATTTCAGCACTCAAAGCACAGGTGAAAGTCTGGGTTATGCTGCCCCTCTGTAACAGGCCGCCTGGCCCTTTCTAAAATGGGTATGTTTCCCAAATTATTATATTATTTTGTCAATTTACCAATAATTAGCCCGCAATCTGTCTTTAAAACTCTAGACTCCCTCCTACTCGCCCTTATCTGGCGACATGGAATGCAGTGTTAGTCTCCAGAAACTACAACTACCATGAGAGGGTGGCGGACTGGGAGACCCTGACTTCCGGCCTTAGAGTTGCTATGCCATCCAGCAACTGACTTGAGCTGTACAGCAATATAATAATTATCGAAATCTGGAGCATTAAGACTTCCTTCTGTACAGGCAGTTGTAATTTCGCAAGTGCTCTTTTCTTTATACAGTCTACCCATGGCAGTTCTAATAATAATGGGTTTAGTGTTTTAAATGTATGCATGAGGATTATTTACTGGCGCATTTCAAAGAAATAAAGGAGTCCGGCAGACTAATCATCTTTGAAAACTCTACACTGCCCATTGTGGATAAGAGTAATTTGTTCAAAAACTGTATGGATGCTCTTGCAGTTCTTGTGATTTGTTGTAGGTTGCTTTCTAAGGTGTATTAATTTGTCTTCTTGAAATATCTATTGCTACACATATATAAGTATTCTGTCAGCCCTCTACAGGCATAAAAGACTTAATAAAAGGATCAGACAATATCCAATTGTGGAGATGGAAAAGGCAGGATTTTTTTCTATTAAGTTTAAGTCCAGAGAGTGATTTGAACGAATCTGGTTGTTCAAGAAATAAAAGCAGGTCAGCTTTTGTGTTTTTAACATATAGGAGGACACTATCAGCAGATAATAAAATTGTGTTTGTGTACAGTGAGATTCTTTTGGCCATCTCTTCGCCTCTGATCGGGTCAGCTAAGGGTTCCACACCGAGTGTGAAAATCAGGGATGAGTGTGGGCATCTCTTCCAGGTTCTTTTTTTCACCACTCACACTTCTGATATTATTTTGCAATATATTTACGTTGGCCATGCGCAAAGCAGCTTTAATCATGTGGTAATTTCGAAAAGGATGCATTTCACCGTTTGAACATTGGGATTGCTTGTTTATAGACTGATTGCATTGCTAACAGGTTAATGCCTTTTGACGTTGTTTAGTGTAAAACTTTATTAAAAAAAATATAAAACATAATCCTTGAGGGGATTTTGCCCCTCTATTCCATTTCTCCCAATATTGAGAACAAATAAGTCCAACCAATATTATCAAAGGTCTTTTCGATTCCATTGGAGTTTACAGCCTGAGTAGCTGGTTTATTAGATGGTATTACTGTCAGATATTAAATGCGATTTTTCTACTAGATGCAAATCCCAAATGGTTTGCGTGGATAGAACTGGGTAAGATGGTGGATAGTCTCATTGTTAGGACCCTGGCTCGAATTTTATAATCTATATTCCATATGGACAACAGCCGATAGGAGCCCATTTCTAATGGATCCTTGTTTCGTTTTGAAAAAATTATTTAAAAAGTCTCCTTAGATGTCAGGTATAAAGATCTCATTTCCCTAGCAGCTGCATTTGTTTCAGGGATTCTTCTCAGGAACAGATCTATGCTTAGGTCCATAGAACATCATCATGTAGGGACTGGGTCACCATACCACCTCAGTATCTTTGGGCCCGGTTCAAACTAGCTATAGTGCCTCACTTTCCCTCCTAACCTTTCCAGAGAAACAAGTAAGTTGTACACGCTTGGCTTTGTGCCACATTATATTTTCACATAGAGCCTGCCCATGTTTTTATATTTCGTTCCTTTCCAGGGATTTGTTCTGAACACACTACACAACATATCAGACATATCTTGTCATATAACTGAGAACAGGGGCTGTGAAAAAACACACACTGAGTGAAGGTCCTGAGGTAAGAGTGCTGCACCAGCAGAGATGTAGAGCATCCATCTATGCATGCTAAGGTATGGGGTCTGCCACTAATCACAGAGATCTATAATATATGCTCTTTTAGCTTTAGTAGGTAAGGGGTTAGGCTAATCTGTTTTATAACATGACAGAGCTTTTTATGATATAAGGTTTGTTAACCATTGCTGCTCTTGTTTGGTATTTGTGCTTGTTAGGTTACTTTATGCTGTTGTATTCATGTCTTTACCTCCTTTTCGTTTCTACTCTGTTTGTACAGCGCTCGGATACCCTCACGGGTCATGTTCGCGCTTTATAAAACTTTTCAAATAAATAAATGTGCAGGCTCTATGTGAAAATATAATGTGGAACAAAGCCAAGCGAGTTATGTAATAATATGTGCAAAATAAAAGCGACCTGCATATTTAAATTTTTAAAGATTACTCGCTAGTACACTATTCACTAAGATATACTTAATAAGTCAGTTATACAATCAATTTTACAAAAAAAAACATCCATTTAGACACTTATTTACCCATTTATTCGTCCATCGACCTTTAGATATACATATATAAAATAAAAATATTTTTCAGAAAGACACACATTCACTGGATGATGTCATCCGTGATGTCATCAAGGATGTCATTTGAGATGTCATCAGTGATGTCATGAGTGATGTCACTGACCATGTCATGAGTGATGTAATATGTGACGTCATCAGCAGTGCATTGCGGGCGCGCGAGTTATAGTTAGCTGAACTAACTATAACTGGGGAATTTCAATGGTTTTGTATGAGAGAAATGTCCAGCTAACTATAACGCATGTGTAACCTATGGTTTTTCAGTGAATTTTTAAGGTTTTTAAATGCTAATTCCTAACTATGACGTATGTGAAACCTATGTTTTTTTCAGTGAATTTGCAAGGTTTTTTAAATGCTAATTCCTAACTATGACATGTGTGAAACCTATGGTTTTTTAAGTGAATTTCAAAGGTTTTTGAAATGCTAATTTCTGTATCAATTATTATATTTTTATATATTTATTTTTCAACAAACTGCCTATGTATGTTGTAATAGATTGACTGTATCCTAGGCGTGGGCGGAAAATCCGTTCCGCTCGCGGATTTTGCGGATTTTCGGGAAATCCGCAATCCGCGAGATTTGCGAATTTCCCGCAAAATCCGCAAATCCGCGAGCAGCGGATTTTGCTCGCACTGCTCGCACTGTTCGCGTGAGTTCGCGCCCCGCGAATAAGTGCAAAATTGCAGAAATACGATCTTAGCAAAACTGAAAGTAACTACTTACCAGGTTCAAAAGTTCAGGCTCATCATTAGTAGCCATTTCCTGGAGTGCTTCCTGAGGGGCCCCTCCAGAGTTCAGTTGCCAGTTGAAACTATTATGTGACCCTGCTCTGAACCTCAGAATAGTTACACATATGCCACAAAGGTCCTGAATTACAGCTAAGGGAGACAAGCAGGAGCCAGGCTGGAAGTTAAAATCCATTAATCAGCCCCTAATTCATTATTGTCAGTTGGGGCAGGGCAGGTGTTGTAACTAATTTTGCAACAATGAAAGCACTTAGCAAGTGCAAAATATCACTAATCAGGGCGCACTAAGGAAGCAGGTGCCAGCTAAAAAAATATTCTGTGACACATGAATCAGCCCCAAATTAATTCAGGTCACTTGAGGCAGGGAAGGTGTGCTTTGCTTTGCCGAAAATAATGTACACTGGACAACCAGAGGGTGTGGTGATGAAACAGAGGGTGGCATGGGTGGGCCAGAGGGTGGCATGAGTAGTCAGAGAGTGGCAGTGGTGACAGAGAGTGGCAGTGATGAAGAAGAGTGTCCCAAACAGGCTGGACACGTAGAAACAACAAGTTCGCGAAACTTGCGACCCGACAGGTAAGTTCGCAATTTGCGAAAGTGTACAAAACCCTCGCGAACTGGCAGAAACACGGGCGAACACAAAAAAAAAAAAAATCCGCAAATTCGCGGGAATTCGCGGATTTTGCGGATTGCGAATCCGCAAATCCGCAAAATTCGCGAACGCGAGATCCGCAAAATTCGCTCATGCTTACTGTATCCTGCAATATGCAATGGCTCAGCTATTTTTTTTGATTTGTATAAAGTTGAACAGTATAGTCGACATCTTCAATCAACATATAAACAGTCAAATTTGTTATTTTTTTTTTAACGTGCGCGCAACGTGAGCGCACCTCGCGGGACCCCCTGAGAAGGCCTAGAGGGTTAGGGAGTCTCTACCCTGCCCCCTTTTCACGTTCTCCACTTTTGTTTTTGACTCACTTCTGCTTCGAGGGTGAGTGCAACGTGCGATTTTTTTTTTAAAGAAATTTTTTTTTTTTTGCCCTTTGGGGTCCTTCAAGAACCCCATGAGAAGGCCTAGGGGGTCAGGGAGTATCTACCATGCCTCCTTTTCACGTTTTTAAAAGCATTTTGACGGTCGCGCAACGTGCGAGCCCCGTGCGCGCACGTAAAGTCATGTGACTTGAAAACAAAGTCATGCGACTTGAAAACAACACTTTTGATTGGTTTACAGTAGTTCCTTTTCCAAATCTTCAAAAACCCCACCCACTTCCCTCACAATCTATTTCACTTCTTTGAGAGAAGCATCTTCAGGATTTTTCTACAAGTATTGAAAATGGCAGAGCAAAACAGGCAGTGGAATCTTCATCTGATTCGGAATTGGACGTTGTACCTGAGCAGCCACTTCCAAAAAAATGCAAAGAATCATTTATTTGGAAATTTTTTGAGTATCCAGAGGGGCAGAAAAAGGTAAATGCCCCAAAAGTGACTTACAAGATATGAGGAGATGCCAGGAAGCATTATTCATTTTCCATTTACACCATGATTAGGCATGTCAAAAATGTGCATCCAGTTAACTTTGCAAGGGCATCTACTCGTGCCCTTGCACCCAACCCTCCAGCTGCTGGCCCCAGCACCTCTTCGGCAGCAGCATCTCCATCAACCACTGCGTTGGATATCCGGCAAGTATTCAGCAAAGTACATATACGTTGCAATGTGTGCAACGAAATACTCTGTTATGGAGAGAAAAGTGTTAATTTAATTGAGTTAAAGATAACCCAACACACATGCTCCCGCAGTAAAAAAACTTTATTTTTATTTTTGTTCCGGTTGACCATTTTTTTGTTACCTGTTTTTTATTTTTGTTCTAAAAAAATCCAAAAAAATATAAAATTGTTTGAAAAAAATTTTTCAAACAAGAAAAAAAAAACAGTTCTTTTCAGAACTAACTTCACTTCTCCAAGAAGAGCTATATTTCTAATATACTGTGTCATAATTTTTTTTTAATTAATGTGTAGTGTACAAATGAATGATTGAAATGAGTGAGTGAAGGAGAGGAAAGGACTGAGCGAATGAGTGAGGAAAGGGTAGTATGGTGAGTGAGGAAAGGGGAGTCAAAGAGTGACTGAAACAAGGGGACTAAGGGTAGGGGAGTAAGGTAAGGGGAGTGAAAGAGTAAGGGAAGGGCAGTAAGAAAAGGAAAGTGAGGGAGGAAGAGTGAGAAAAGGGGAGCAGGGCACGGAGACAAGGAAGGAGAGTAAGAGACGGAGAGGGAGAAGTAGAGCAGAGTAAAGGGAGTGAAGGTAAGAGAATTAGAGTGACGGTGACGGAAGGGGTATGAGGATTGGAAAAGGGGGTAAGGGAAAGTGGGAGATGGGGAGTGAGGGAGAGAGAAGTGCAGTGAGGGATGGAGGGAGTTAGAAAAAGGTAGGGAGAGAAGGGGAGTAAGAAATAGAGTGAGAGAAGGAGAGCGAGGGGGAGTGAGGAAAAGGGGGCGGGAAAGTGAAGGGGTGAGAAATACAGACAAGAGGAAGGAGACATTGTTAAACTTGTTATTTAACTGTATTTGTTTTGTCTTTTTTTTTGCTTACGTGCGCGCACCTTGCATCTTTTTTTTTTTTAATGTTTTTTTTGCCTTCGGGGTTCTTCAGGGACCCCCTGAGAAGGCCTAGGGGGACGGGAGTCTCTACCCTGCCCCCTTTTCACGTTCTCCACTTTTGTTTTGAGCTCTCTTCTACCTCGAGGGTGCGTGCACCGTGCGCGCACCTCGCGCTTTAAAAAAAGAATATTAATTAGGGGGCCTTCAGGGTCCTTCAGGGACCCCCTGAGAAGGCCTAGGGGGTCAGGAAGTCTCTACCCTGCCCGCTTTTCATGTTTTCCACTTTTTTTGGGCTCTCTTCTGCCTTCGACACAAAATGGTGGCCAACACTTTCTGGTTTCCTCCGATTAGAATGTTGACAGACGTCTAACAACAAATCAGAATTCAGCTCGCGCACACCCAATTCGCGCACTGTGCGCGCTTATAAATATATATATTTTTTCTTCTAATTTTCTTAGTTACTACTGGAAGGATTTACACCATTTAACATGGGGAAAATACGTTTTGGGACCCCCCTTTTTTTCTCGGCACCCGCTTCACGAATCTACCCGAGACTTTTAGGGAAGAACCGGAGCGGAAAAGGCCATCGTCTTTGAGAAATTCGCGAAGATTCGTCCACTGGCGCCAAAGTTATTCCCAATAGAATGTTGCGGATTTCCTATGGAAACCGGGTCCTAACTATAACTACCTACTGGCGACCGCCAGTAGGATATATATATATATATATATATATATATATATATATATATATATATATATATATATACTTTAAGTCAACGTAGTAGTGACAAAGAAGTAACGCCAAGTCAGACTCACAGCTCACCTGATAAATAAATATTCAGATCACCAACGTGTGGTTTCAAACGCAATTGGTTGTCAAACACTGCAAATTAAAAACAAACTTAAATTTTAAGTAAATAATTTCTATATATATATATAATCAACATACATAAACATAAAATGTTAAAGGGACAAGTAACCAAAAGCCCTATAACATCAAGTAAAGCCAACAACCCATTCAAGGCTCACCTTATATATGCAAGGGAAATAAAATAGAAAGTAAACTCGAAAAGAATACTTATGCGAAGTAGCCAAAGTACATAAGACATGAAAGGAAAGAGGAAATAAAATATCTAATCTCCAACGAATTGATAAACAAATCACGAGACAGGTAACCAAAGGCCACCTAACACTAAGTCAAACTATCACCAGATTCAAGGCTCATCTAACAATGTTCGTAGTGTCCAAACAATCTATAAACTGTTGAGTATATTGAACCTCAAGAAAAGGTAAATAAAAGTAATAAATCTCCCAAAAATGTATAAACTTGTCTACAAGACTATACTATTTAATGGTAGTGAAGCAAAATGTAAATATCTGAAATTTACACAGTAAAGGAGAGTAATAGGTACACCCAAGTGATGTGAATAATGGTTATTATGTTAAACATCAAATGTAATTACATGAATAACACTCGTAACCAGTCCTGATAAAAGAGGTGGCGCCAAACCAAGATGGCCACACTGGAGTGAGGCTCCCGCCAGACCGGGCACTCTTTTCTATCCTGTAATATCCTGATCGGTGATATCGGTCCAAAACCCACACCACTGGCTACATTGCGGTGAAATGCACGCAACGGTGTAAATTTTGTCGAGTTTGCCCCTCCGGCTGCCTTGTAGATTGCCGGCGCTACTGGGGCGGGCAGAAGGGACGGAGCGAGGACTGCTGAGAGCCGGGCTCGCCCACCAGGAAAGACCGGAGATCTGTGGCCTGAGCGACGCTGCCGACAGACATCGACCCGAAGAACGAACTGCCCCCGTGCCCAGCCCGGGAAGATACTGCCGCGAGACCCCCAGCACAACACAGAAACGGTGAGCGCCGCCTAAATACTGCGACTTTCTCCACCGGGGGTGCGCTGGGCACCGCGCGCACTCCGGGGGGGCACTGACAGCCCGGCTGCTCACACGGAGGGCGAGACACTAAGCACAGCCGCGCTTCGCGCTGCACCACCTCCCTCGGTCTGGCCCTTACCGGAGGTATTCGGCGACGCCCCCTGCCCGCCTGGCATTCCTCGCTCGTCGGAGCGGCGCATTACGCGACCACGGGGCTGTGCAGCCTGCACAAGCCTGGTCGGACACACCAGCTGGAGCCTGCACGGAGACTCAACAGCCGCCCTGCCCACTGAGAGCTGCTGCGCTGGGGAGACACGAACCGCCCCTGTGACTGCTTGAACTCACCACTCAGCGTCTGGGGGCCACTCTCCGCTTTCGCACTGACCTGCTTCTGCCGCGGACCTCACCATACGCAGACTCCTGCGTGGGCCCCTGACCCAGTGGCCACGCGCGAGCCTGAAGCTGTGGCCTGTGTGATTTGGGCCTGGTGCTGAGCTGCTGGGGCGCTTGACTCTCTGGCCTGGTGGGCGCTGATGCGCAGCAGTGGAGGGACACCTCATAGGGAGACGCAGTAGCGGCCACACAGGAGAACTGCTTTGAAGGTGCCTGCCAGCTGCCACGATCTCTGCCACCTAATTTTCACGTCTTGGTGGCGGCGACCTCTTTGCCTTGAAAAAACCTGCGGACCTCGCTCATACCGACTGGACTGCGGCCCTGGCTGTCCCTCCCCTCGCCTGGTGGCGGCCCCCACTGGGCCAACTGCCCCTGATTTGCTCCTGCCTCCGAGGGCCTGAACTAACTGAGGACGCATCCCCACAACTCGGCCAGCACCTCGAAATCCTTCCCGGCGGATGCTGTAAACCAGAAGACAACACCTGACACTTGAAGCTCCTAACCAGTGTATCTACTCACGTTCATTACTGCCGGGTCACCGGTGGTCGACGTTCTGGCGTCCTCTTCACTTGCGACGGCTCGGACTCCTCGGCGCGACATGGGGCGCAGTGATGCTAGACAGTCCAAAATACCATTTGAGTCCAAAAAACCTTCCAAGGCGACACCGGAGACAGAGGGGTCCCCCACCGCCCCAACCCCTCAAGAGGAGGATTGGAAAGCCCTCCTGTTTGGCATGAGGCAAAGCCTATTAACAATTGATTCCAAAATCGACACCATTAACACACGCATGGATAGTGTCGTGGCAAAACTGGAACGTCATGACACTCGCATCAAAGAGACCGAGGATAGGATCTCTGTACTGGAAGACGGGGCCTCCTCGACCACCAAGCAAGTCACACACATGGACAAACTGCTCAAAATAATTGCAGATAAAAACGAGGATTTGGAAGCGAGGTCCCGTCGCAACAACATCCGCGTCCTGGGCCTTGCGGAGTCCACCAACACAGGGAAAATGGAGGTTTTCATGGAAAAACTTGTGGTGGAATTGTTTGGGATAGAGTCCTTCTCCTCCCACCTTATTGTGGAGAGGGCCCATAGATCTCTGGCTGCACAACCTTCTCCTGGGGCCCCCCCGCGTCCCATCATCGCCCGCTTCCTAAACTACAGGGACAGGGATGCGGTGTTGCGTCGTGCAAGAGAACTCGGAACTGTAGCATATGGCAACGCGACGCTATCCTTCTTTCCTGATTTTACCCCCTCAGTTCAAGATGCCAGGCGCAAATTTGCAGGTGTGAAAAAGAAACTCCAAGCCCAAGAAATCCCCTATGCCATGCTCTATCCTGCGAAGTTAAAAATCACTCACCGTGGCACACAACACTTTTTCCATAACCCGCAACAGGTGGAGGACTTTCTTAAGCAGCACAGGAAGGAGCGACTCCGAGATGAAAGGGAGGGACGTCGGTCCAGATCACACTCTCCGTTATCCCAGCAAGACTAACTACTGGAGCTGTATTCCCCGTCGCAAAGGTACTGGACACGGCCCCCACCTGGGCTGGACGCAGCACATCTCGGTGAGGTACCACTCCTGATTTACTTTCTCACCGATCTAAGACATAAACGAGTGCCGGATCACCCACCTCCGTCCCACATACGCAGACTGGGCCCTGTCCCGGTTGCCTGTGGGTGCAAGTAAGGAGGTGGAAGGCAGGTCTGGCGCCCCCTGGGTTCCGTCTCCAATGGGCGATCCCCACAACACCTCTTCCCCTTCAGGGGCAAGAGCGAATGTAGTGACTATCTTGTTTTTGATTCTATTTGGGTTTAGGGAGGGTGGGTGGGTGCTGATTGCCCGGCAAGTTGGGGTTGCCGGTGTGGGTGGGTGGATTCTAAGCTTTGACTCTGCGATCCTTAATATGCCTGATATAATGGGAATGTCTGGGCGCTTCTGGGTTGCGGGACAAGCGATGCTCCGGCCAGTTGGGGATGCCGGAATGGGGGGTGTTTAGCCTGGTTTTGCTCTGTTGACTGCACTGTTGCGGCACTTCCTGGGGCGGGAGGGAACTATGGAACGGGGCTGGGAAATGTCCAACTTAGTAAATTCACCGATGCCTGTCTGATGATACATGCTACATATGCATGCCACACTTATTTTCCACTGTGGGGATGGGTGACGTAACAGATACGCTGCCAGCACTCCAGGTGATGTCATGGAATGTGCGAGGACTAAATAACCCTAGAAAAAAGCGACAAATACTGGGGTACCTGGACCGACATGGAGTGTCTATAGCTCTGCTACAGGAGACTCACTTGGTGCCGACTGGGTCCCCTCTGTTCGCATCTAGATGGGCTTCGTGCAGGGTCTTTTCATCCTACTCAAACTACGCTAGAGGCGTCACAATCCTGATACGGAGGGGGGTGGGATTCACCCCAGCAGGCACGGACGCTGACTCTGGGGGGAGATACTGCATGGTCTGGGGGAAGCTACACTCTCATACAGTACTCTTTGCATGCTACTACGGCCTCAACACAGATGATCCGTCTACACTTCTTACCATGTGGGGCAAAATTCAGACGTTGGGCATAGCTCATGTAATACTTGGGGGAGACTTCAATACTGCTGTAAAGCCTGTTCTTGACAGGTCACACCCACAATCGATACATTACACACACTCCCAACGCTCCTTATTAGGCATCATGGAGGAACACCATTTGACAGATGCCTGGAGGCATTCGCACCCCTCCTTGCGTCAAGGCACTCACTACTCGGCAGTCCACTCCACCTGGGCTCGCATTGATTACATATTCCTGACCGCAGGCCTCACACCCTGGGCGGTTAAAACTCTACACCTAGCTCGTACATTTTCGGATCACTCACCAGTCCTCCTCTCCCTGCGCGTCCCCCACGATGTCTCCCCTTATTTGAACTGGCGCCTCAACCCTGCGCACCTCACAGACTCGGCCTTTCAGACGGAGCTAGAGCAGGACATACAAGAATTCTTTGACCGTAACATTAACTCAGTCGATAGCCTTACTACCGTATGGGAGGCCTTCAAGGTCACTGTGAGAGGATGGTGTATCTCCAAAGGAGGGGGAGTCCTCAAATCCCTGCGTGGAGAGCTACGTAGGTTAGAATCTGAAATTCACACGCTTGAGAGAGATATTTCTCGCGGGACAAAGGGACATGATGTGCGAGCTCAGCTCAGAGACAACATTAATGAATATACCGAAGCTGCGGATATGGAGGGTAAATTCCTAGGGAAACCCTACATGGCACGCGTATATGGTGAGGGAGACAGGCCGGGCAGGGCACTGGCCTCGGCTGTTAGGCCCCCTAGGCACCGCAATTATGTCACCTCTCTGCTCGATGACCAGCAGGTGCCACAGAGAAATCTCCCTGGACAGCTTCGCGTACTCACTGACCATTACAAGACAATGTACACCTCCCAGAGGCAGACCCCACTGGACCTGTGTGCATACATTGACGACACTGCGATTGCATGGTTGGGCCCGACACAACAGAAGTTCTTACACCTCGAGCTCGAGCTGGATGAAATAAAAGACGCCATTATGTCCATGAAATCTGGCAAGTCTCCTAGGTCAGACGGTCTGCCGATAGATTTCTATAAAACCTACATTCATCTGCTTGCCCCCATACTGAAACGGGTGTACTACTCAGCTCTTGAGGAAGGCATTTTGCCAACTAGTATGCGGGAGGCATTGATAGCATCACTGCTTAAGCCAGGTAAGCCGTCTGAGCTTTGTGACTCCTACCGACCCCTGTCATTATTAAACGTTGACGTTAAAATACTGGCGAAAGTACTGGCGACACGCCTGAATCTTCTGATGGAAAGGCTGGTCCTCCCGGACCAGGCAGGCTTTGTCCCAAATCGTGCGACTTCACACAACCTCCGCACCCTACAGGCTGTAATGCAGGATATTGACCCTAAGTGTGAGGCAGCTGCAGTTTTCCTCGATGCCACCAAGGCGTTCGACTCCCTGGAATGGGACTACCTACTGTCGTTGCTGGAACGGATGGGAACTCCATTTAGCTTTCTAGATTGGATCAAGCTATTGTACACTAAACCACACGCTTCGGTCCTACTGAACGGGTCCCGTTCGGCCCCCTTTGAGATATATAGAGGAACCCGGCAGGGATGCCCGCTATCCCCAGTATTATTTGCCATAGCTATTGAACCCCTCGCAGCCAAGCTTCGCCAACATCATAATCACAGGTCACTGATCTATCCGGAGCGACAGTTGCTCATTTCATTATATGCCGACGACATGACTTTATATGTCCATAAACCGCAAGATAATCTGAACCCCCTACTGCGTGAGATTACCAAATTTGGAGCCATCGCTGGGGTACAGATCAACTGGTCTAAATCAGCCCTGTTCCCCCTAACAGACAACACTCCCCAGTTTCCTCTCGACTACCCACTGTTATGGGAAAATGACGAGATAAAGTACTTAGGAATCAACGTGACCAGGAACCGTGATGCCCTAATCAGGGCGAACTACGGTACTGTCCTTGACAAGTTGACGGACAGCGTTACTAGGTGGATTCACCTTCCACTGTCCATGGCTGGACGCATATCCATGATCAAGATGGTTATCCTTCCTAAGATGCTGTACCTCTTCACTAACATTCCCTATAGCCCAGGTTCGCACTTCTTCCGCGCCCTGGATTCCCAGTTGTCAAGACTTGTGTGGGGGGGGAAACAAGCTAGGCTAAAACTTGGGACGCTCATGTTGCCCTACCACCAGGGCGGATTTGATGTACCAAACTTTCGGCTGTATTACGACTGTGCACAAGGCCACTTTGCTGCCTACTGGCTTCATCCACCACCCTTTATGGCACACTTGGCCGTGGAAGATGGGTACATGAGACCTGAAAAACCGTCGGGCTATCTTTACACGGAAGCCAGTATGACTGACCGAGACCCCTCCACGGTGGATTGCACAGTACGTGCCTGGCGTAGGATTGCGGAGCGTATGGGTGTGGCCCTTTTGTATTCCCCATTCATGACCCTAGCGTATGACCCTAGATTAAGTATCACACGCGAAGAAATAGGACGCAAACTGCTCTCCAAACTAGCCCTTCATACATGGGGAGATTTGTACGTACAGGGACAGTTTCGTACAGCGGACCAATTTTTTGGGGAGCACGCACCCTCTGTTATGGACACGTTTCTTTACACGCGATTATGACAGAATATCAAAACTGTTACACCCGGATTTCCGGACGAGCCGGAAGTCTTAGCGCCCTTGCATGCACTGCTTCAAAATGACACCCCGAAACACGTAGTCTCCTTGCTCTACAAACACGCGTATGCGACCTCCACACCCCCAGATCTACGAGCGAGACGTGATTGGGATGCAGACCTAGATTCCCCTCTCTCAGACGAACAATGGGAAGACAGCTGCTCACACACGACTTCAGTGACAGGAAATGCCCGCCTCCGACTGGTCCACTATAAGTTTTTGCACCGCCTCTATTACACCCCCGCCAAGCTGTGCCGTTTCGGACTGAGTGACAATGATCGATGCCTCAGATGCAAACGGACAGGGGCAGACTTTATTCACTTGGCATGGTCGTGCCCAGCTGTTGCCCTATACTGGGCGCGGGTGTTCGAGGCCATGTCTGCAATGATAGGGACGGAGGTCGAAATGTGTCCCAAAATTGCCCTACTAGGCCACTCCATACCGGCGAATAAACATCACCGGAAATTCTTCGCACTAGGTTTCCTGCTTGCGAAACGCCATGTGGCATGTAGATGGGGCCGTGGTCGCGCCCCCAAATTCAAATTGTGGCTGACTACTATGTCAACTTGGCAGGATCAACTCCATAATTACGCCGACTTACTGCCCCATAAATTGCGCCCCAAAGACCTATGGGGCCCACTCTCCGCCTATCTGCTTCGGGCCCAAACTAATGCTGAAGCTGGACTTGATGATCAGGAAGATGCAGGATAAGCTGTGCAACCCTCCGAGCTTCTAGGTGCGTCCCCTACACTGCCGACTGGTGCTGCTGTACCTCCCCCCCCCCCCACCCTCTAGGTGCACTACGGAGTAGGAGATATTGATACCAATACAACTCCACCTGCGGTCCCAGGCGCCTTCATGCACATTTATAATAGCGCACTCCACCTTCTCCCTGACTGACCGTAAGATGGGCATCTGACCCTCTCTGCATCAGCGCTCTACGCCCCTCTCCCCCCCCCCCCGGAGCTTTGCGCACAACATGGCATTTCACAATGGACTGTCTCACCAGTACACAGAAACGGGCACAGGTTACACACACACACCCCCCCTCCCCCCCACGGGACATTCACGTCGGTCCCTTAAGACACAGAGTACGCTCACCTCTAGCACACCTAGACCCGTGCTGGAGGAAGCATTGCACCTTACTCTGCGCTAAGAGATCCTATTCACCACATCCCTCGACTGGAGATCATACAGGGAAAGGGGACTGACAGCCTTGGTTCTCGTAGTTCGTTATAGTAAAGTTTGGAGTTCAACAAAAAAGAGAAAATGAGACCTCAAGTGTTTAAGAATTGACATTACCTGGTTAGTTGCCTGCGGAATTACACCTCCTTTTACAGCTTTATACGCTTTATATCGCGGCCGGCCCAGATGGGTTGTAGGCAGCATGCTGTGTTAACTTATTACTTCTATCATATGGTTATGAGGTATGATGAAACTACATACTACAGCTGCCGGCCTGCTTCCTCAGGTTGTAGGCGTCGAAGCTGTGTACTGATTACGTGACTTCAATAAAGGTCTTCAAAAAAAAAAAAAAAAAAAAAAAAAAAAACCAGTCCTGATAAAAGTATAAATAACCTTACTTTGAATTACAGACATCGTGTCCGTATAGATAAGCATTCCCTAAACCTATCATGCACGAGCAATGAACCAACTGTCATTTCCTTCTAGTTTTAAATTGAAATATATGCATTATAACGAACGGGTACATCCTATCACTCACACGAGATAAAAGAAGTAACAGATGTACAAGGACAAAAAAACTCTTAGGATCCCTTGCCAACTGAAAAGTACAATTACTCCTATTATCTGCTCTAACTCACAAGAGCCATAGGAAAGTCCCTATCAAAATCATTGACAATTTACCTATGTCAACATAAAATAAGCAAAAAAACTTTTAAAATTATCTATCGAAGTCCCCAGTTTTAATGGGAGCCTAAATATCCTTAGGCGGAAAATGCACATTGCGCTCCGATTTTAGTGCTGGTAGCATGTTCTGCACTGACGCAAACAGTACAACAAGGTGCACAAGATTGCATAGGTATACACCTGTTACAACGCAACTTTTACAACTACCTACCATTACAACGCAACTTTTACAACGCATACCATTACAACGCATTGCGCTGGGGGGCGCTCTAGGATAGGGAATAAGTTTAATTTACTATCCAACACCTTCCCTAGTGTCCACGGGGACTGGAGTTGGAATAGTAAATTATACTTACCACTATCCAGCACCTCTAAGCGCTATGCGTTGTAATGGTATGCGTTGTAATGGTCGCGTTGTAATGGTAGGTAGTTGTAATGGTATGCGTTGTAACGTCATACATCCGATTGCATAGCCATTCGAGTTGATGTTGCTGCTGCTCAAGTAGAAAATCTACTCTGAAATCAGCCACTGACCATGAATGCTGGTTACCTCCGAAGCCGAAAATCTAGCAGGAAGTCCTCCTAGGAACAAGAAATCGGGCTAGATGCCAAATCTCGCTCTTGCTCGCCCACTAGCATTCTAAAGCCTCGCTTTGTTCCCACTGTCATTGTATTCCTCAAACGAGGGAAAAAATCGCCCACACGACTGGAAGATTTTGGTGGGATCTCCATGTTACATGAGTAAACCGGAGTCACCAAATTTCTCGAATATCACTCGTAGAATTCAAATTCCGCCTGGGCCTAGTTATATCTCTTTCTAATACTGCCTTAGACCCATGTGCCATTGTTTTACCTGTGCCTTTATAGTTGCTTGAATGCCTCCTAAATAATTTTGTTGATGTCGATCCCTCATTCTCTGGGGATAATTGTGTTATTGTACTTTTGAGTGTTTCGCTGCATAGGGCATCATGACGTGCTGCTGGTTGCATGAGCATGTCAGTATTCTTTTCCTAACTTTGTTATGGTTACCACAATGTCTTGTTAATTTGAGCGATTTTGATCTAACAGTGATTTACTTAAATATTCAGTATCTGTAATTGCTTTGTGTGCCTGTGAGCTACTGATGAATAAGTCAATTCTGATATGTATGGCATGCACATGAGAGTAATATTAATAATCTCAGACACCTGGATGGGCACTGCTCAATGTATCAGTTAATCTCCAGTTTCACAACCAGGTGTTTAGCTTATTTGACACTTGACCAGCTGGTGTTCCCAGACGTTGTGGTAATGATATGTCGTGCTCCACATCTATCACACAATTAAAGTTACTCCTACTCCTTAAATATCCCTAAAACATTTTGACTGTGGACACACAGTGCCATAACTTTATCCAAAAAGTTAGCCTGGCAATTGTTGGGCACATACATAGTTGTCAACCTCGATGGAGCACCGTCATACCTCTATTTAAGTATTGTACACCCTCCTGCTAAGTCATTTATATGCTTTATTATTTCAAATGCTGTCTGGTGGTTAATCCAGATAAGTGTTCCTCTTGCATAATGGGAAGTGTAGTACAGTGGTCCTCTCTAGCGTTTCTTTAGTTTCTCTTTTCTTTTTGATTTGTTTCAGGAAGGAACGCAAAGTCTATCCATCTCCTCTATGTGAATGTTATTTATTTAATAGAATACCTAATCATCTAACATTTTATGTTAGTATTCTGGATTTGAGAATGACCATTTTTGTTTAGGGAATGAAAGGAGAGGTGGGACAATATGTCTTTGCCCCTGTTTACAAATGCATTTATCTTTCTACCTATATAGTTGATTGTGTCCCACCTTTCCCTTCGATCCTGCTGCAGTTTCAACCGTATTTATATTTGTTAACAATTCTGCAATTAACATAGAACTACTCCCACCCAGGGTTTTGTATTCAAACCTCTACGCCTACGTTAGGTAGCATATTAAAAACTAGAAGATGAAAACTATAGCTGAGTCTACTCAGTGGGAAGATATTCGAAGTATCTCCTGTTTAGTCTAATATTGTTGGTGATCCCAATGACATTTATAGTTAATATTTTCTTCCCCCGCCCCAAGTACATGCCCATCAATCAATCTTTAAACCCAATCAATGTTACAAGAGGTTTCCATCAAATACTTTTCCAGTGGCTGAATCTGAGACTTGTGATGATGTATATGTTGTTCAAGCAATGATCTCTGCAGAAGTTGTTGTCACCAAAGGTGCCGGATTGTCTTGGTTTACTTCCATGTTTTGATCTTGAATCTTATGGTTCGTGGTCAGAGCAAGAGCCATGTGCTGAGTTACTTTTGGCTTCCCCCTGCTCACTGACTTGAGCAACTCTTCTTTGGCTGCTGCTATTTGTTCCTAGGAGGGCTTAGGGCTGCTGCTCACTCGCTGACTTCCACGTTCTTGTTCTACTTTCTTTCTTGGAAAAGAAACATTCTATTATTTTCGCTCTGTCTGCTTCCCAGTTTGAGCTCCATCCCCAAGCTTCTTCGGATTCGGAGATGAAAAAAATCTTTATTTGTGATTACATTTAGGGTAACAGGGAAGACAAGCATTTACATTTGCCCCAATTGCCTGAGCTTACCGTTTCATTTAGCCTAGACAACTCAGGAAAACAGGAAATATGGACACCTTGCTACTGTTCATTAGCACCAGACTAGCCTTCCTGGAGCTTTTCAAAAGCATATTTCTGTCTGTGTAATTCAATATATCACTCCACTATTGGCAAAGGTGGTGCTTAAAGGGTAGGCCAAACCACCAGTACTGTTTGAGCTCTCTCATTAGAAAAGAACTGTGATAAGACTGATGGAGCTCTCTTCTCCATAAGCCAATTTTTAAGGAAGGTCAACATGCCCAAACTTTCAGTTTTTACAGACATTCCCACAAACCTGTGTTGTTGTGGTAGGATCATCCCTCTGCATCTTTAGCTCTATGTTTGAGGCTCCTAATTCTGCTCTATAGATAACATATCTGTTTTGGGATTTTTAAAACTAGTGGCTGTAGTACTGCAAGTTTTATTTTCAGCGTTCATGACTCTTTAAATTCTTTTTCAATTCATCTGATCCAAGGTTAAGATTTACACCAAAAACATTGATTTTCTTCTGTAAAGCTCCCCTGAAGTATTCTATGGTGGGTGGGCTATCATCAAGCTTGGCTGCCCCTCCTGCAACCTGCAAGTCTGTGCTGTGAGTCATCACATATCACTGTCAACTGCTGGTGCGTTTCCAGCCTTTAACAATGTGTGGAAATTATCTCTTCCCTGTGGGGTATTTGCCATGGGAAGGTTTCTAGTTGTGTGTCTATGGGCCAGCGAGAAGCTTTGTTACTGTGGATATCTAACTTATAATGAAGGGCTGTTGATCTCCCCTCTCTGGCATGTCTCCATTTACCCCAGTGGTACACTGCTCTGATAGCAAACGGCCCCAATTTGCGAGGAGGGGAGATGGACACTACAACTGCCATCGGCATTCCCTAGTATCAGAGCCTTTCCCTTAGTACAATTGCTGTGTCCCTGCTCCCATCTGCAGGACTTCGCGGATCTTCTCGCACCTCTTCTCAGAAGCGATTGTGTTTCCCCTCCTAGGCCAGGGCTATCCACACAAATTCCTCTCTGCCAGGGGGACAGGTCCTTCATGTGCCAAGTCCCCACACCTTGGGACCATTCTTTTCTCTGGTCTCAGGTGACACTACTGTCAACGCCTCTGCCTCTGAGCTGTCTCACCCGCCACAAGTGCCATGTTCTTGGTCTTCTGAGTGCTGTGCAGTGGGTCAGTGTGCGGATTGTTTCTTCATTTGCATCCGGCTTGTCTTCTCCAGCAGGCTTAGCCCAAGTGAATTCCCTCTTGAATATTTCCTCTTCAGTGGGGGATGAGCAGTTGAAAGAGCAACATTCCTGTTTTGTCACTCCCTTGAATCACTTCAGTAACCTACATAGCTGCCAAGAATTGTACTTGGTGATACATAGCAATGAGGAGCTCATTCAAGCAAGTTCCTCACCACTGGCTCCAGGCCACGTCCCTCATTTCTGACTTTAATTCCCTCTTTTCTTGTGTCTTCTATGCAAAGCCTTCTCACTCCTGGTTGCTAGTACACATTCTGTGTGAAACTGCCATCAGCAAATAAACACAACAATTCCACTGACTGAATACTAAATTTCCTAAGTAATGCAATAGCCTTTGGAGCCCCCATCTCTGATACTTGGAAGGCGGCTGAAATTGTTACAATTTAAAAAAAGGTAACCGTTATGACCCAGCAAACTATCGCCCAATTAGCCTAAAAGACATTTTACAGAAAATCTATGCTAGGCATATTTTAAATCGACTAAACACTTGGATTGAGGACAACAATGTGCTGACAAAATTCTAGTCTGGTTTTAGATCAAAACTCAGCACAAAGGATCAGGTTTTTAGATTCACATGTCTTTGTTAGAAATACGTAAAAATAAGAAAGGGCCACCTTTACGTTGCTTTTGTGGATTTAAAGGCAGCATTTGACCTTATTCCACGGGACTTATTATGGCACTCGTTGAGACGCCAAAGGGTACCTTGTGATCTACTAAAGCAAATAATAGGATTACATGAAGAGAATTATGCAAAAGTAAGATGGGTCAGAGGGGCGAATTATCTGATGCAATCCCTATAAAAAGAGGTGTACATCAGGGATGTGTGCTGGCACCAACCCTATTCTCACTGTATGTCAACGACATCCCCAACTTTTTGAATGGTTGCCAGAACGATGCACCCAAATTGGGAGGGGATTTGGTGCCAGCACTTCTATTTGCTGACGACCCCATTCATATATCGCAAACACCAAAAGGATTGCAACTCCTAATAGACTCCTTCCATTCCTAATGCATAAAGAAAGGCCTTGAAATAAACATTGGTTACACGAAATATATGGCCATAAACCCTCATAAAGCTTTAAAAAAACATTGCATTAAATAGCCAAAAGTTGGAGTATGTGCAGAGTTATAACTATTTGGCCATATCTCTGGATACAAAGCTATCCTGGAAGTCGCAAATGGAAAAGAACAGGATAGCTTTACTCCAAAACTCTCTGCCCATAATAAAAAAGCACAGGAGTAGTTTCTCCAAAGCAGTTTCCCCAGCCTTCGAGGTGTTTAAATATAAAGCTCAAGCAGCCGCACTCTATGGGGCCAAACTATGGGGTCCTTACTGCATAAAGAACTTTGAAATAGGGCAAAACACATTTTATAGAATCCTTTTAAGCCTCCCTGCGTGAGCTCCATTAATTCCGATTACCCTGGATTTGAATGTCAAACATACTGACCATCAAGCATTATTAAGACCTCTATTATTTTGGATCAGAATTTGGTCCACTACTGCTACACTACAAGGTAGGCTTAGAGGAGATCTTGAAGTTGGGCCAGCATTGGAGTATTCTGTGGCTTAGACACGTTTCCTCGTCGTTCAGAAAATTGGGCCAACCGCGCTGTCTGTAGACTCAAAGAAACTGCTAAAAACAACCTTATGGGCCTACATCCAAAATAGCGTGTTACATGGTCTATCAAACGAATCCTTAACAACTAGGTTCCTTTTGTTTAAGGACGTTGCAAATTTTGAGCCCTTTCTTGATGAGTTGCGTCCACAATTAGCAAAAAGTTAATATCTGAAGTTTAGATATGGTGTACTATATATAAATGCAATCACGTCATGTTGGGCTATTAACAACACTGGAACAGGGAATGATCTGTGTTCTTTATGCCCAAACAATGTTAAAGAAACCGATTTGCATGTATTATTCTTTTGTCCTCTATATGTGAAGCCTAGAAAGAAATGGATTAAACCAATCTGCATAAACATGGGAATTAGGTCTTGCAGAGAGGCAGAAAGAATTTTTAAAACTGATACATCACAACCAATTGTGTTCAGTGTCAGTGAATGTTTACTTGCCATAAGCTTCTAAAGGGCCAAATCAGGATTGAATTTGTAATGAATATGATTAAGTATTTCCAGGGCATTAACAAATGAATTCAGAATGAGAATGTAGACACAATAGGTATAAGGGAATCTTGCTCGTGGGAAATGTTAGTAAGAAACTATAATCATTAATTGTTTTTCAATGTTTTAGGGATGAAAGCACAAACAAATAACAAAAATAACGTGTTTTAAATTAGAGTTAACACTATTTTTATCTTTTGATGCCTATTTTAAACATAATTATGTTTTTAATGTAATGGCGACAGGTCATATACAACTGCCGGTATACAGTCAAAATATCGAGTTTTTAATATCGAGTTACATTAATATCGAGTTAAAAAAAAGAATGGACACAATATCGAATGGACAGAATATAGACTACAAAAATATCTTTTAGAATAGCATAAATATTGAATCAAAAAATATAGAATGGACAAAATATCGAATGGACAGAATATAGACAACATGAATATAGAATGACAGAATATAGACATCAAAAATATAGAATGACAGAATATATACAACAAAAATATAGAATGACAGAATATAGACAACAAAAATATAGAATGGACAGAACATAGACTACAAAAAATATCGAATTTGAGGTAAGTTAATATAAATTTTTTATGTTAGTATATGTGGGAAAAGTGTATATTTATTTTATAATTTATTTTAATTAAGTAATTTTATGGTATTTAATTTTTGCGTAATATAATTCTGTAGCGGGTTGTGGGTTTATAGGGGAATAGGGTGGGAAGTAATTTATTTAAAATGAATTAAATATGTTAATTTATTTATTGGTATTTATTTAGAATTCATTGTTAATTGATAATTAATTGGTAATTAATTAAAATATAATTGTTAATTATTTTAATTAATTGATTAATTGATAATTATGTTAATTTTATTAATGTATTTTCTGTAGCGGGTTGTGGGTTTATAGGGGAATAGGGTGGGAAGTCATTTAAATGTAATTATTTAAATCTATTTATTGGTATTTAATTTGAATTAATTGATATTTAAATTTTTAATTGGTAATTAATTAAAATATAATTGGTAATTTTTTTAATTAATTGATAATTATGTAAATTGTATTAATGTATTTTCTGTAGCGGGTTGTGGGTTTATAGGGGAATAGGGTGGGAAGTAATTTAATTATAATTAATTACATTTTTAAATTTATTTTTTGGTATTTATTTGGAATTAATTGATATATAACGTTTTAATTGGTAATTAATTCAAATGTAATTGGTAATTAATTTTAATTAATAGTTTAATTGTTAATTATGTTAATTGTAGTAATTTATTTTCTGTAGCGGGTTGTGGGTTTATAGGGGAATAGGGTGGGAAGTAATTTAATTGTGAATAAATAAATCTTGTTATTTATTGGTTTAGTTTTGTTGTAATTTTTAATAAATGTTTATTTGTTAAATAATTAATTGTTAATTGGTAAATAATTTGTATTAATAGGTAATTATTTCTAATTATTATTTTTTTTGTATTTTTAATTGATTCATTATTATATTATACAAAATTGTTAAGTACTTTTAATTAATTTGTACTTGCTATTATTATTTAATTGTTTTTTATTCATATATGAAGTATTTACTTTCTCTACTGTTGCACTCTCTGGAGTGTGCATAGTAATTTTTACCTCTACGCTATCCAACACTTTCCCTACTGTTGCACTCTTTGGAGTGGGAATAGTAATTTTTACCCCTACGCTATCCAACACTTTCCCTACTGTTGCACTCTCTGGAGTGGGAATAGTAATGTTATCCCTCCCGCTATCCAACGCTTTCCCTACTGTTGCACTTTCTGGAGTGGGAATAGTAATTTTTACCCCTACGCTATCCAATGCTTTCCCTACTGTTGCACTCTTTGGAGTGGGAATAGTAATTTTTACCCCTACGCTATCCAACGCTTTCCCTACTGTTGCACTCTTTGGAGTGGGAATAGTAATTGTTAACCCTACGCTATCCAACACTTTCCCTACTGTTGCACTCTCTGGAGTGGGAATAGTAATTTTTACTCCTACGCTATCCAACGCTTTCCATACTGTTGCACTCTCTGGAGTGGGAATAGTTCGTTTTACCCCTACGCTATCCAACGTTTTCCCTACTGCTGCACTTTCTGGAGTGGGAATAGTAACTTTAACCCTCCCGCTATCCAATGCTTTCCCTACTGTTACACTCTTTGGAGTGGTAATAGTAATTTTTACCCCTACACTATCCAATGCTTTCCCTACTGTTGCACTCACTGGAGTGGGAATAGTAATTTTTACCCCTACGCTAACCAACGCTTTCCCAACTGTTGCACTCTGTAGAGTGGGAATAGTAATTTTTACCCCTACGCTATCCAACGCTTTCCCTACTGTTGCACTCTCTGGAGTGGAAATAGTAATTTTTACCCCAACGCTATCCAACGCTTTCTATATTGTTGCACTCTCTGGAGTGGGAATAGTAATTTTTACCTCTACGCAATCCAACGCTTTCCCTACTGTTGCACTCTCTGGAGTGGGAATAGTAATTTTAACCCTCCCGCTATCCAACGCTTTCCGTACTGTTGCACTCTTTGGAGTGGGAATAGTAATTTATACCCCTACGCTATCCAACGCTTTCCCTACTGTTGCACTCATTGGAGTGGGAATAGTAATTTTTACCCCTACGCTATCCAACGCTTTCCCTACTATTGCACTCTCTGGAGTGGGAATAGTAATTTTAACCCTCCTGCTATCCAACGCGTTCCCTACTGTTGCACTTTCTGGAGTGGGAATAGTAATTTTTACCCCTACGCTATCCAATGCTTTCCCTACTGTTGCACTCTTTGGAGTGGGAATAGTAATTTTTACCCCTACGGTATCCAACGCTTTCCCTACTATTGCACTCTCTGGAGTGGGAATAGTAATTTTAACCCTCCTGCTATCCAACGCGTTCCCTACTGTTGCACTTTCTGGAGTGGGAATAGTAATTTTTACCCCTACGCTATCCAATGCTTTCCCTACTGTTGCACTCTTTGGAGTGGGAATAGTAATTTTTACCCCTACGGTATCCAACGCTTTCCCTACTGTTGCACTCTGTGGAGTGGGAATAGTAATTTTTACCCCTACGCTATCCAACGCTTTCCCTACTGTTGCACTCTCTGGAGTGGTAATAGTAATTTTTACCCCTACGCTATCCAACGCTTTTCCTACTGTTGCACTCCCTGGAGTTGGAATGGTAATTTATACCCCTACGCTATCCAACACTTTCTCTACTGTTGCACTTAATGGAGTGGGTATAGTACATTTTACACTTTCCGCTATCCTACGGTAAAAAAATTGTAAATATTGTATTAATATTACGTTTATATATATATATATATATATATGTATTAACAAATTAATTTTGCAAAAAAAAAATGTAACTTACATTAATTATTTATTAATTTTAAGGTTATTTAAGTAGTTTAAGTATATTTAAGTTAATTATATTTATTATTTCATAAATTTTTCATTAATTTAACTCCTTCGACGCTACGTTCCGTCACGCCCCTCGGGTGGGCTGTGCTCATGACGGAACGGTTCCGTCACGGCCCGGTCGCCGTGCCTGCGCGGCGCTGATTTCGCACCTGCGCGGCGGGTTTCATTAAGAGGGCGGGGCCGTGACGGAACCGTTCCGTCACAAGCACAGCTCACCCACAAGCCGTGACGGAACGGTTCTGTCACCTGCACAGGTGAGCCGCGTGCCCGCCCGCGACCGTTAGCGCTGCGGCGGAATAGCCGCCGCAGCGAAAGGGTGAAAGCATTTTTAAAAAATCTATATTTTGACTAACTATATTTTTTACATCGATATTTTTGATTCGATATTTTTGTACGTACCTGTTTGGAGATAGGAGGTCGATATTTTGGTATTCTATATTTTTACCTCGATATTTTTACAGTGATCCACAACTGCCCTTCTTTTTTACGCTCTTCTATTTATTAACATTGTAATAGCATTGCTGCAGTATTTGCTTATGGAATCTGTATGTGTTCAAATGCATCTTTTATGGTTTAAAAAAACAGAAATAAAGATTTTGAAATGAAACGAATACTAATTTAACATATCTTGAAGCTGTGCAATAAAGTCAAGATCCACAGCATTTTGCACGGATGAAGAGCTTGGATCGTGTTACATAAAGCGAGCATTGCAAGTAGTAAACTAAGACCGGGTTTCTGCCTCAGTTTTGGGCTGACTGCTGTCTTAAATAGTTGAAGAGCAGGAACAACTCTATTCTACAGCCTTAGAGAGTGGTATATTGTTCCTGCAGCTTGTCACAAGAACCTGTTACAGCAGTGTGCTGCTTTTGGCTGTAAACGGAGCAACACTGGATGAAATGTGTAAAGTAAACAATAAAACATGGCACAATGCCAACAGCAAAGAAACATAACAGTCCTGTTTTAACCTGGAAAAACGCAACAAAACATCTAAAGTAGAACGTAGAACACAATCCTCAGTACAACACAAGATCAGGGCTTTAAGTGGGCCGGGTCTTGTAGGTGCTGAGCACAAACAGTTCTAAAAACCAGGTGCCAAAACAGGTCCTTAACTGGCTCTCCATTTCTGCCCACACTCTTCGGTTGGAAAAAAAATTCTTCACTCTACAGCAGTACCACTGCTCAAAGACTTTGATGTAACTTCAAAGAGACTCGTTTTAGTTCTTTCACGTGCTCATAATTTCAGAACTGAAGCCAACGACTGAAAGCCATAGTTGTTGCTTATTTATTATATGCAACTAACAATCATTGACAAAGCCAATAGCCCTGGCTTGCTGTAGGGTTTAATGTTACTTGTTGTATAATATATCTGGATGCGATGACAGAAGAAGAAAAATACCAGTGGGGCGGTACACTATGATAAGCACAGATTTTTAGTTTACGTGTTTTAGGCCACGCCCTAATTTACATCGGCCACGCCCCTTTGAGAGACGACCCCCAGTTTTTTCCTCCCACTTAAAAGCCAGCACAAGATCACATTACAATGAAGTACAAAAACAAATGCCACACAACATAAATGTACAAACACTGCTGCCACAGACTGCTACCGTGAGGAATCTTCTTTTATAATACAGACGTACAAATGTGTTTGAACCAAGCACTACCTCAGTTTAGCACCGACATGAAATAGCGAAAATTAAATATGTTTTAGAACCCATCTCACTGACTTCCCCAGTTTGTTGAAATAACTGCCTGCACGTTATCAGTAACTGACCCTCTCGCGACAAACATCAACCATCTCATTCGCTTCATGCACTCAAACACTGACAAATCACGTTTGGGGTTCAAGTCTTAAAATGCAGCCTTACAGTGATCCAATATCTAATTTCAAAAGGCGCAGAACGTGTGCTAATAATCCTTTACTGGTAGGGGCATAGCTTCGGTGGTTTAGGGAGTTAAATCCCCCTAATACATGTATTATGTGCTAATTAGTTTGGTACCGGTGATTTCAGTCGGGGGGAGGTTAGGGTGTTACACCCCCTAATACATGTATTTTTTGATAATTATTTGGGTACCAGTGATTTCAGGGGGGGTGGGTGGAGTTAGAGTGTTACAACCCCCCTAATACATGTATTTTGTGATAATTAGTTGGGTACAGGTGATTTCAGTTGGGGGGGTTGGGGTTTACACTCCCCTAATACATGCATTTTGTGATAATTAGTTGGGTACCGGTGATTTCAGTCGGGTATGGTGAAGTGTCTGTCGGATTTCACCTGGGATGTTTACATACACAGACAAAAACGCATCCACACTCTTTTTGTTTGGAAACACTTCAAAATTGTTGGTTATTTCACAAAATAATGTACTTTCTCTCCCTTCCTACCCTACCAATCCACACCTCTCCTTTTCCGCTGCCCCTGAAGCCCTCTCATGCAACCTGTTCATCGTATAATGTATTTAAACATGTCCCAGCCTGCCCCCACCCCAATATTACTGACCAAGCTACGCCCTGTTTAGTGAAATAGGGTCCAATATTGTAGGCCCTGAGCGCTTGTCCTACAGCATGACATCGGTCAAATGCAGAAGTTGTTACAATGGTCTGCGGAGGCAGCCTGCAGTATGGGAGATGAGAGGAAAGCCTTATCTCCCAGAGGGTTTGGGCAGACCAGTACATTGCACAAGAAGCACTTGTGGAAAGGTTCAACCTTCAGGCTAAGTCAAGGGCTAGATGATTAACAAAGTGCCTTCTAATCATCAAGTTACTAATTTCAGCAATTACTACAGCAGGTTAAACATTAAACTCGGTGAACACCATGGACATGAGGACTGAGATGTTACTGTACCCACAGCTATTTGTGCCTGTGCCATTCTTATAGGTAAACTAATTAAGCACGGGCAAAGTGAATATATTTTCAAATGTTGTACTAACGGTCTTTTTTCCTATGCTATTTGTTTTCAGCATTGTAATACCCCTGCCACGGATTGGTACTGCAGTCTGCAGGCACTCGGGCATTGGCCGAAGGGCCGGTGTCTCAGTGCCCTCTGTGGGCCATTTTTTCCCCCTTTCCCAGTCCACAGAGCGCACTGGACAGGGAAAGGAAAGCAGCCTTGCTGAGCGACCGTTCAGCGATGATCAGCTGTGGCCTCTCCTAGACCCCCTGCCCTGCCAAGCAATCACGCTGATTGCCTGGTGTGCTGGGGAGGGGTGATTGTGTGCCAGAACCGGCCTCACAGGGGGCCAGGTGCTGGTCAGGCCATTGAGCCATTTTCACCTAGGCCCCCCTGGGGCCCATGCAGCCCTGAAACAATGTTTGCATTAACTCCTCACCCACATCCCTTCTCATTCAGGGCATAGTGGCCGGGAGGTCTGCGGTCTGTCGTAGGTGGAGGGGGAGGGCGTTCCAGGTCTTGGCTGCGTGGTGGGAGAAGGATCTGCCCCCGGAAGTGGTTCTGTGGATGCGCGGGACAGCGGCCAGGGATAGGTCGGTGGAGCGGAGTTTCCTGTTGGGTACGTAGAAGGCGAGTCTGTTGTTGAGATATGCTGGGCCGGTCTTGTGGAATGCTTTGTGTGCATGGATCATGAGTTTGAATGTGATTCTTTTGTCAACGGGGGCCAGTGCAGGTCTCTCAGGTGCGGGGTGATGTGGTACCGGCGTGGGACGTCAAGGATCAGGCGTGCTGAGGCGTTCTGGATTCTTTGGAGTCTGTTGATGAGTTTGGACGGGGCTCCGGCGTAGAGGGTGTTTCTGTAGTTGAGTCGGCTGCTGACGAGGGCATGGGTGACGGTTTTCCGTGTGTCCGCCGGGATCCATCTGTAGACCTTGCGGAGCATAAGGAGGGTGTGGAAGCAGGAGGAGGAGACTGTGTTGACTTGGTTGGTCATGCTGAGCTTGGAGTCGAGGATGACCCCTAGGTTGCGTACATGGTTGGTTGGTGCCGTGGGGGGTTTCCAGTGATGCTGGCCACCAGGAGTCGTCCCACGCTGAGGCGTTGGGCCCAAGGATGAGGATCTCCGTGTTGTCCGTGTTTCAGTTTGAGCCGGCTTGCCTCCATCCAATCGGCGACGGCTTCATACCCTGGTGCAGGTTGGATTTGGCGGTGAGGGGATCCTTGGTGAGGGAGAGGATCAGCTGGGTGTCCTTGGCGTAGGAGAGTATGTTGAGGTTGTGTAGTCTGGTGATGCGAGCGAGGGGAGCCATGTAGACGTTGAACAGCGTCGGGCTGAGGGAAGATCCCTGCGGGACGCCGCAGATGGTTTTGGTGGTTCTGGATTGGAACGGGGGGAGGAGGACTCTCTGGGTTCTGTCAGTGAGGAAGGAGGTGGTCCAATCCAGGGCCTTGTCTCGGATCCCTGCGTCGTGGAGGCGAGTGCGAAGTGTGTGGTGGCAGATAGTGTCAAAGGTGTCGGAGAGGTCCAAGGGGGTGAGGGCTGCAGTCTCGCCATTGTCAAGTAGGATTCTGATGTCGTCTGAGGCAGCGATGAGGGCGGTTCCGGTGCTGGGGTTGCTGCGGAAGCCTGACTGGGAGGGGTCCAGGATGTTGCTGTCTTCTAGGTAGCGGGTGAGCTGGGTGTTGACGATCTTTTCCATGACTTTCGCTGGGAACGGGTGCAGGGAGATGGGCTGGAAGTTCTTGAGGTCGCTCGGGTCCACCTTGGGTTTTTTCAGGAGGGCGTTGATCTCAGCGTGCTTCCAGCTCTCCGGGAAGGTAGCGGTTTCGAAGGAGAGGTTGATGATGTTACGCAGGTGGGGTGCAATGAGGCTGTCGGCTTTGTTTGTGATGTGGTGGGGAAGAGGATCAGACGGGGAGCCTGAGTGGATGGTGCTCATGGTCTTGATTATGTCTTCGGTGCTCACGTTGGTCCATGTGGTCAGAGGGTCGTGGACGGTGGGGTTCGGAGTGTTCGTCGTGGCGGGGTCCATAGGGTTCAGCCAGGGGTTGAAGCTGTTGTGGATGTCGATGATTTTGCGGTGGAAGAAGGCAGCGAGGGTGTCGCACAGGGCTTGCGATGGCCTTTCATTCTTTTTTGCCACATCCAACCACCCGTCCTTGCACTCTTCCTTCATTTCTTCATATCAGTCGTTCCTTTCGTCCTCCATTTCACCTTCCTTCATGTTTCCTTCCTTCCTGAATTGTCCAATCAACTTATTAGGCCATGGAGTCCAGCAACAACCCCCACTTCATCTGCTAAAACGGGGTTTCATGATGCCTCTAAGTCAAATTATTGGTCGGCCCAGTTCTGCCTACCTGCCCCACTGAGGTGCTGCCCTGCACTCGCCCAGGGAGCAAGAGGGAGCTTGTTTCCTCAGCGGCACATGTCACTAGCTGACTAATAATGTCCCATATATGCCATAATTCCTGTTACCACAGATATAAAATAATGGATTTTGCGTTTTTTAGTTGTTGCAGATTTATATAGCTCGAACTCGATCCAAAGCGCTTTAGATGAGCACCAGTTACATTACACAAGGACACATTCATTATTTTGGTAGGTGGGGGAGATTAAGTGATTTGCCCAGAATCACAGAATGTCGAGCCAATGCAGAGGCTCGAACCCAGTTCCTCAGCTCCAAAGTAGGCAGCTCTAGCTGTAAGGCTACATCCTCTCCCCAATACATACTGGGTGCAATAAGAGCTTCATCCTCAGATACATTTGGGCAGATCAAATCTACCGATACTTACTGGGAACAAGCATTGGCATAGCCAATAGATCTCGCTGTTGGGACCTTATAAGTATTTAGTTATGCAGCACAATATCCTTGGTGCAACAACATCAAGTGTTGCATGCCTAAACACTTATATGGTCCCAAAGGCAAGACCTATTGGCTATTCCAATGCTTGTTTTCAGGTGCTCCTGCCCTGGAGGGCTGGGGAATAATTTTGTAATAGAAAGGGGCCTTCTGCGTTTTTCAGGTGCTTCTGCCCTGGATGGCTGGGGAATAATTTTGTAATAGAAGGGGCATTTTCTTTTCAGGAGCTCCTGCCCTGTAGGGCTGGGGAATAATTTTGTAATAGAAAGGGGCCTAAATTTGTAATAGAGAGGGACCTCGCTGTTTATCAGTTGCTCAGCTTGTAGGACATTGTCGCCTTGGCCCTATGTCCTTCCCAAGAACAATATCCTCCCACTTACATTCCTGTGTGTTTCATGAAAGGGCACACCCGCAAATGTTGGCCACTTTTTTCGTCAGTGCCCGGGCCAAATTGTGATCCTAATCCAACCCTGACCCCTGCCCATGAAGAAAAGTTTATACGCAACCAATTATCACAAACATCCTTTAGGGACGCATTTTAATGTGGTTGTATGTGTTGTAGTGTTTTAGTTACTGGTTTTGGGCCGCTGAATAAACCTGGAACAAAAAATTCACACGCATATGGTTATTTCCAACCTTTGTAAACTTTAGGAGTGCATAGAAATTAGCTTAAAAATCTATAAAACAACTGCATAGTTTATCGATAAAAAGCACTGATACGTCATTGCTTAAGACAGTCTTGCAAAATTCGCTAACATGGAGTTACCCCAAGATTGCTCCAAGAACACGTTAGACGCAGTGCTTACCGTTGTGCGCCTCATAACCCCAGCCTGACGAGGGCATCCTGCTCCGAAGTAGAAAGGCGACGACTTCGAGCCCTATAGGACAGAGGTGACAGGAGACGCAGGAAGAAACGGCCTTTGCTGCACTTGTCAACTGACTTGAATCTTGACATCCAGTGGGGTTTGCTGCTGGCTGCTTCCCTTAACCTGCTGAATAAAACCATCAGTAGGAGCCAGTTTACTCTTTGCTTCCTTGCACCTAGCATGCACGATGTAAATTGTTTTATTGACTGCAGGAAAAAGACATTTGGGAAGGTCATGCAATAAACCTTCATATGGGGAACTTAAACTGCATACGTTTATTACCTACCAACTAATATTTCACACAATCCGAACCTAGATAGATTCAGTTCATACATTTACAGCATGTAATGAGCAGCAGATGGGCTTTAAGTGGGATGCAAAAAGTAGGGGGAGGGGGCTCCAAAAGTGGCGTGGCCATTGTAATTAAGAGTGGGATTTAAAGACGTTAACTACATTTCTGAGTTCCACAGGGAGCGCCCAAACGGTATTTTGTTCCCACTCTAAGTCATCTGTTATTGCATCCAAATAGCTAATGTAACAACTAGCATACGCCTAATTACATGCGGATCCATTGGTGTTGGCAATATTTATTACCCGCTTGAAGATAAAGGACTAAAAACAATAATCTTGCTATGAAGAATTAATATTGAAAATGTTTAAACCTGAAATCATAAAACTGGGAGTAATACATGACTGAGGCCTGTGAAAGGGGTAGTGGTCTTCAGAGTGTGTCAATCACCTCCATTATGTTCACTCTTTTAGGCATGTTTGAACTTTTTCTCCCGGAGGCTGTATTACAGCCTCAGGGGCACAAAGGCTATGTGCCCCTGCTTTGTGTGCCCCCGGGGAACTTTGTATTATAGAAGGGGCCACAGACGCTAGTGGGCACCTTCTGTACTACTTGCAGAGCTGGCACATGTAGCACCAGCGCTATCTCGAGTGGACATTCTCTTATTTGCATAGGGCGTGGCCCCATGCACGAGGTAATCTCTTTGACTTTGCGCCCCACCATATTACGGATGCTGGCGCAAGGACAAAGAAACGGTCAGGAGACGCACTGAAAGTGCAATACAAAAAGGTGGCGCACTCTCAGCATGCCTCCCTGATGGCAGCCCTCTGAAAAGAGAAAAAGGGGTCCCATGGACCCCCAGACATTCCCTTGCTGGCGGGTGCAGTCACTCACTGCACCCACCTGCAAGGGGATCTCTCTCGCCTCTTGTAAGCTAGGCAGATTGCCACCTGCATTGTGAAACACGCAGCAGCTTTTAAAAACCAGCTCCGGATTTCACTCGAATACACTACCCCCAAGACAGCACATGTTCACAGCTAACATAAGGGCAGCACACTCAGCATAATAGGGAGCACTTTCTCTGTTTGCACCCAGCGCACCTTTTGATAGGTCTGCCATGGCCCAATCAGGGAAAGTGCACACAGTGCATAATAAGGTCCCATATCGCCTCCATCCGTATCTTACACTTCATCTGTTTCCTCTTCAGCACCTTCTTTACTCTCCCTTCTTAATGCACTGCTTGAATTGTGTTCCCTTTATCACCCCCAAACAGAGAACACACCAACTCACCTGTAAGCAATGCATTTTCTTTTATGTTTGCCTTGTCAATATTTTGACAACTGTGTAACTTCTTCACACCGTTTGCACAGAATCACAAATGCAACTAGAATACGTGACTATTGTACTGTGCAGTCGGCAGAGAGGTCAAGGATTCGAGGACCATGTATTCTGAACATATTTCTGACCCACTGACAAGCAATGTGGGAAACTCCTGTTGTGTAAACTGAGTTTTTGGCTCAGCTCTACAAGATTTGTTTTCACAACCACGGGTGACACAAGTGGACCTAGTTCAATGCACCAGCTCTGAATGTGAAAAATAGGTGGCTATTGTAGCCCTGCAGAACCCCACCCAGTACATAAATGAAGTAGTGTCAAAGTTTTTGGGTTACTGTAGGAGGCTGGCTTAGTATATGGTGCTCACTTATGTAAGTGTAGAACCCTGCTCTAATCCAGACAACTCTTATGGTGCTTTTAGTGGTCATAGACACCTCTAGAAAGCTCTCTAAGTGTTAGCTGTGGAGAGCAGCCTCCAGCCTTAGTCCTGAAGGAGTGTAAAGCAGCTTGTTTTACCAGTACTTAATCTTATGGTGTAGGCTAAGTGAAAAAGAACCACAGAGTGTAGTTATAAAAAGATGGATTTATTATAAACACTAAAACATTGCAATATCTCCTACCCAGAGATATAACCACAATACACACAATAGTTTGATAATAGAACACATAAGTAGCACAAATACACAGTGGGCTCCAGGGGGAGTCCAAACCATATACCAAAATAGTGGAATGCGAACCACGACCTAACTCAAGACTGGGCCCAGAAGACGTAGAAGAGTTGTGGATCTAAGGACTTACCCAAGGTGAGCATCTAGGAACTCCCTGGAGGTCGTGTGCAGTGTGGGAACACGACTGCATGCTCAGTGTAAGTCAATCGGTAAGTTGTGGTTGCAACTTTAAAGAAGAGGGACCCTTCCCAGCAGACCCTGAAGAAATCCCATGGAAGATGGAAGGTTGCAGAGTCAACCCATCCGTGGATACCCCAGGAACCAGGATACCTACACCAGGGAAGCCGGGTGCATATATGTGAAGTGAGGTCGGAAACCACCATAGACCACAATTGAGGGATTCAGTAAAGATGCTGCTGGCGAAGAAGGTGAATGAGTCCAGTGGAACCCAAAGGTGGATTCAAGATGAGAGGAACCTGCAAGCAGAGGGGACAGAGTCTAAGTCACTCAGGAGTGACCAGGAGGCATGGAAGACAAATGTCCACCAATGTCAGCGGTGCAGGAGAGTTAACGGTGCCCTTGAAGTTGCAGCCGTGTGGATCCAGCAATGCTGTGGAAGACCAGGAGCCGTTCACGAGCTGTCCCACGTCTGGCAGACGCACCAACACGCCTTGGCAACAACAACCAACGTAGTAGTAGAAAAAAGTGCAGTGTCAGGACCACCAAGGTCCAAGTGACTCATCACAAGCAGGTAAGCCACAGCATGCCTGGAGCAAGCAGGGGAGCCCACAGGAGACACAAAAAAAGACCCTTGAGAGGACCTACAAGTCAAAGGCACAGGAGTCGCAAGAGGACCTCGAGCAGCTCACCAAAGGATGAAGGCCCACAGTGCAAAGGATGCAGTGCAGGCGAAGATCTTGACAGCAGACCAGTCAGCTTTGTTGCGTGTCTGTAGATGCAGGGGAATGACTCCTTCACTCCAAGGACTATTCCTTCGGGTGTCTTGGATGACCACAAGCCATGTGAAGAAGCTGTATGGAGCACAGGGACAGAGGTTTCAGAAGACTGGCAGGCCAAGACCAGGAGGAGCAGGAGTCTTCCCAGTTGCAGTCTTGGTTCCCAAAGCGAAGTGCAAAGTGCCCAAATGGTTGAAGTGGTTTCAGACTTGAATCTTGTCCCATGACGAATCTAGAGATCTACCCACATGTAAGCCCTTAAGTACCCTAAGGATAGGGTTGGGTAGTTTCAGGTGTCCCTCTCAGAGGAGAGACTGGACAGTGGGGAGGATACTCCCATGTTCTTTATCCAGTTTCACACCAGAGATGGAGCCAACGGCTCCCTGAACTGGTTTCAACTGGAATATATAAGGGGGGCACAAAATGTGCCCTTCAAATAAGTCTAGAGGTACTGGCAAGTGCCCTCACCCTGTCCCCAAACACTAAGTCCTGTCTGGGAGGTTGTCACACCTCCCTGTGACAGGAAACCTACTGTCTTGCCTTTCTCTACTCAAGCCTGGCTCAGTAGCAGGAGGGCAGAATCTTATCTCTGGTCGGTAGCAGCCAACGTTTGCTGTCCAGGACTAGAAGACTGGTACTGGGAGCACTGATGGCCCCTGGAGGAGCTTTTTCAGTGCATGGAATCATACCTCCAATACTGTTTACGGTGTTGGGGTTTGATTCCAACATGTTTGATACCAAACACGACAGGGTTCGTTACAGCCAGGTGATAGATAGCGGTCGCATAATGACGCATGGCCACTCTATATATCGTATAGTCTGATGCACTTACAACCCGCGAGAATAGACTCCAGAAGTTGTAGAGGTATCCTGCTCATGCAGGCACACCCTCACACATATAACTAAGCACTGTGCCTCCAGGATTGAAAGGCCTCCCTTAGGGGTGACTTATATGTTTTAAGTGTAGTGACCTCAGATATAAGGAAACATATATCTGTTGTAAGTGGTGCTAGCACCAGCTTACACAGGCTGAAATGGCAGGCCTGTGGCCACAATCTTAGTGGTCTCTTATGGATGGCATAATACATGTTTCAGCCCAATGGAAACGCTTGGTGTACCTATGCCCTGGGTACCTTAGCACCATATACTAGGGACTTACAAGGGTACCCCAGTAGCCAATCTGGAGTGTACCTAAGTACTCACCAGGTCCAATTTAGGGGAGCAGCACAGAGATGGGGGTCCTGATAAGCAGGATCCCAGTCAGACAAGTCAGTAAAATATAATGACAACAGCAAAAAGTGGGGGTGACCTTGAAAGCAGATCCTACTTTTCTACAGTTACTAACAAGAAGCAGTGGTAATCCAAACAATCATTCATTAACAATTTACACACTCAAGATCACTCAAAATGGAATATGTATTTCAACATATTTATTTTAAAATAGCTATTTTAGAATGCCATGGTCTGGTGCACATAATACTGGTAACTTCACAAAATGCAGCTAACCAACTAATATGCATCAGGGTGGGGGACAAGTGGAAGGCTGCATTTAGAACTCCATTCTACCATTTTGAATATTGTGCCATGCCCTTCGGATAGAGCAACGCTGCAACAGTTTTCCAACATTTCATGGACCATACTTTCTCATACATTCTTAACCACTTGGACGCTAAGGGAATTAGGCCCATATAATGAGATTTCCATTGAAATGAATGGGCAGTGCATGACAAGTTACCCTTGTTTCCTAGGGTTTGCTAACCTCCACAGACAATTTACTGAAAATGTTGCCAAATTAACCTGCCAAATTACCCAAATCCTAAAGAAAGGCATGCTTCGTCAAGGTTTTCAGTGGGATGATCTAGCTGAATAGGCCTTTCTGAGATTAAAGAAAGCTTTTACGCAAGCACCAATCTTGCATCACTCAGAACCCAGCTAAAAATGTAATTGTGGAAACTGATGCATCAGGCCAATGGAGCAGTGCTTATGCAACACCAGGAAGATAACGGTCTTGAACAGCCTGTGTTCTATTCGTCCCATATCTTGTGTGATACAGAAAATTATTTTTCCATCCTCGAAAGAGAGTTCATAGCCATGAAAACAGTTGGAACTCAGTGAAGACATTTCTTAATGGGATGTCAAGCACCTTTTGAAATCTGAACAGATCATCAAAATATCCAATGCCTCAGAAATATGCAATGCCGAAATAGCCATCAGGCCCTTTGGGCATACTTCTTTCGCCAGATCAACTTCAATATAACCTAGTTTCCCAGAACCAAGAATACTCTAAAAGATGCACTATCATGCAGATATCCAGAAACTTTACTACACTTTGATCAGGTTTTTTTTTGCTCCCAAACGAATAGAACAATCCTTTCTGGAGGAAATCAAACCTGAGCACCCTAACGTTCTCCAGAGGAATGGAACTATTTACTAGGACTAACTGTTAAAACGAATGATTTAGTGCTCAAAGGAAGCGTACTATTTATTTCTCCTAAATCACTCTGCCTTGAGATTTTCAAGACGTGCATTGACTCACCAGTTGCTGATCACAGGGGTGTTAAATCCACTCTAGGACTCATGTTTCGTTCCTTTTGGTGGGCATCTATCAGAGTAGACACCATGGGCCTTATTACGATGTTGGGCCAACGGGTACCCTTGCGGTCTCGGGACCACCCGACATCTGGTCGGCGGTCTTGACACTGCAATTACAATGGAACCGCACATGGTGCGGTCACCTACTCCTATTAGTTTATGGGATCTTGTGCTGCAGCCGTAAACAGACTGTAGCACAACTCCCATAGACAAATGGGTGAATCTGTCCATCCCAGCACTGCGTGGCAGGCACCTCAGGGTGCCTGCCACACGTTTCAGGGATTAACAAGGGGACACCCCTCTGCCCCCAACTGGAGATTGCAGGGTGAAGAGGACCCTGCTAGGAGTCCCCTATGTTGGTTCCTAACAGGCTTTCCATGTCGGAAAGCCCGACTAGGAAAGCCTGTCAGAAACCAACATCGTAATCCCTACGGCGGAAATGCAGTCCATATGAATTACGGGCGGGCCTCCAACTGGAGTCCATTGGAATCCACATGACTGGCCGGTTTCACTTTCGGCTGCCTGCATCGTAATAAAACCATTGAAAGTGAAATTGCAATGAGACTCAGAAAGCCTCCGACCTGTGGTCGGAGGCTTTCCAATTCTCATTGTAATTAAGCCCTGAGTAGTATGCAATTCCTAGTCCAGTGTGCGATCAAAATAAGGCCTTCCATTCTAAACTGTTGACATGGAAATCTATGCATTCATCGATAAAAATTAAGTTTCGTACTTATTAACAGAATCTCTTGCTGTGAACTCCACATCAACCTCAACTAGCAAATATGTAGGCAAGCAGGCACCGAGACCTAGACTTGGGATTGCTAATTGATAGGTCACAGATGGTTAGCTGGCAGGCAAACACTTGGGCAGGAAACTCTTGATAAATCCCACAGATTGACCCTAAAGGAAAATTGCCCTAATAAAGGACACATGGCCGGAGGGGTTACATGTACCACTAAAAACACCATAAAAAGTCAGTTGCCACAAGAGCTAGGAACACATATCCAATCAGGACCTAGCATACGCAGCGGTCAGGTACTTCCAATGACAGACATCTGGACACATTATCCACTGGCCACATTGTGTCCACGTGAGGTCGAAACTCACCTGTGGTAAACCTTAGACAATTAATTTAGGACTCCAAAGGCAGCTACAAACATTCCTCACCATATACAGTATGCCGGAAACTTTTATAACCCACCATGTTTTGTATGAAAGAAGGACACAGACTGATTGTAAATTGAGACAGTGCTCAGACCTTGTGCCTGTAACTGTCCTCCCAGCCGTAATGTTTAATTAAACAAATTGTTCCTGTTTTGCCATATGGCTCTTGTCTTCTGTATTTAAAGGATTTCAAACTCAAGTAACATTTTGGCGAGCCAGATAGGAGGGATTGGGACTTTATACCTGACTGCAGCTGAAAGAAGGAAACCCCGCCCGGACAGATTCAAGATTTCACAACAAGAAATGTGGGTAGACACTGTAATTGAGTGGAAGTTCTGCTGTATCCCAGGGGTTGAGGTCCGTCCTGACTACATCCAAACCTAAAACATAGTCTAAAGCACTTGGCGCATGGTAAACTGGGGCGTTGCTGAGCTCCTTCAACTTGTAATAGTGCACCACATACGATTGCCCCAACAATTAAACAAACCAAACTGAAAAACTTTATTTGAGTTGTATTTATCTAAATTAGTAAAATAGCCATGGATTCCCCATTGAAGCATATGGAAACTACGTTTCCCAAACAGATAAAGAGAATTCATAATTTCTGCCAAGAGTGGCACTTACACAAACGAAAGGCACACATATTTCCCTGGCCTAAGAGGGAACATTTGATCCAGATAAAATTGAATACTAAAATACATATAAAGACTAAATATGAAGGACACAAGAAAGTCAATGTTAGAATTATGGGCCGTCATTAAAAAAGCTAAAACCGATAGCCCCACAATGACGATAGCGAGCAAGGCATCAGCACCTCCCCCACCAATATGCAAGGATGGATGTACTCACACCAGCTCCCCCTGCATTTGGAGATTCAAATCCAACAATAGTAGATGCCAACGAGCCCTCCACCGGAAAAAATGACAGTTCGGTCTAGGTCTGAGAAAACCAAAACAAGGCGAGCCCCGACGCCACCAGCGCAGCCCAAGCCCCGATGGAAGGTCTCAAAAAGCTCAACTCCCCCTTCACCATTACTCAAAACAGGTACACTAGTCAAGTTTTTCTATAATATTTTGCCTTGTGCAGGATGTCTTCTTTCATCTGGATGTCATGAGGCAGATAATATGTCCACCGGAAGGGGAGGGAGGCAGTCTTCGCCTGTGGGAGGCTGACTCTATGTGCATGGTCCATCTTTAGCTCCAAAGTGGAATCCGGGACTGAGCAGAAAACCTCTGCGACGAAGCCTCTGAGCTCTGTGTCATCAGCCTTGGAGGATGCGCCTCTGATCTGTACATTATTCCGACGAGATCTATTTTCAAGAACCTCAGCGTGGGCCTGGAGGTATAAGTGCTGATCATGAAGGCAGAGGATTTTCTGCTGCAGCACCTCAACATCCTCACGTGGCCACTGTCCTTTTCCACCAAGGTGTCAACACGATCCCCCAGGGAGCCCATCTCTCTCTTGAGTTACCGAATATCGGTGGAAAGGTCCTTTTTGACCTCTTGCAGATGTTATGTCATGTTAACGGGTTTATTAAACGCAACAGCTGCCCCAGCAAAGAGGCGTCCCGGCACTGACCAGCGGAGAGGTGACAGAACATGACAGGCCCGGGACCTACAGACTGGGGAAAAGAAAGGTTTTTAGAGATTTCCTAAATTCGAGGTAGTTGTTGAGCCCTTGAATATGGGGCAGTAAAGAATTCCAGAGGATGGCCGCTCTATTCTGAAAAGAGCGACCCCCAGCACGAGCCCTCCTGTCTCTAGTAACCACAACCAGATGTTGACCCACTGAGCGGAGCTGGCGAGTGGGTGCATAAGGTGAAAGCATCCTCCCTGAGAGATGTGAACAAGGATTCAAGGAAGGAGTGGGTCACCGGCTCTTCGGATCCATCTTTGTCCTGTGTGTGGGGCACAGTGAGCACCAGGGCTCGACCTCCAGAGGTACCTTTGACCGGCCTAGAAAGCATATCCTTCAAGTTGCAATCTTTTTTTGGATCTGGCTGCGGCCATTATGAAATGACTACGGAGATGTCCCTCAAGGATGCAGCACGTGCCTGCGGTAATGTACTCAGCGCTGAGCAGGCCTTGGGTCGCAGGGGGTTTAGGGGTGCAAGGTGTCTGAGCCACAGTGGTTCCCACCCCTCTTCTCAAGGTGGGTCGCACTGGAGGTGCATTCAGGCAGATCCAAGGCCAAGGCCCCTGTCAAGGTATCAAGTCAGCAATACGCCTACACCCCAAACCGCAAGTCTGGTGTCCACACTCGGTGGGGGGCTCCACGAGCAAGCCCAGGAAACCAAGTTGGGGGAACACTGTTTCAATGTCCGCACCTGTCCTCGTTGTGACGGTGTGTTCGTGTCTGCCACAAAGGGGGTGATGTCTGGCTCGCTCGTGTCTCCATCACTCAAGGTCTCTGACAGCAAGGCTACAGCCCTCCTGGTGATTCCAATCCATCGCCACTCTCTCATCCCCAGGGTGCGTAGTATGATGGCTAGGGGCCTAGGTGTACTCAGGCCCAAGTGCTAAAAAGTCCAATCTCCCAGGCAGCTCCGGCCTCGGGCACCTCCATCGGTCGCAGACAACGTAAAAGTACAATGGAGCTCCTCTTCCCCCTGACCGAGCTCACCTCGGTTGTCCATGTGCTTTCTTTTAGCACCCTCCAGTGCCTGGGGGCGTCAATCTAGATCCCAATTGCAGCGAGGAGGCATCCAGCATGTCTGCAGATCTGTCTCAGCGGTTTGCTCTCCATAGATCATCTCAGTCAGTTAGGCCTCCGGGTAAGCCAGGCGTGGCCCTCATCCACAGCCGATCTCAGGCCTCCCCCTGGCTGGAACACTTCTCTGTCAGAGACTGCAGCTCCAATGAGGTCCCCTACTGGGCTATTCAGGCCGCCCCTGCAGCAGGTGCAGGATGAAGGCAATTCAGTCTCTGGTCCGCACTGCTGAGCAAACATTTTGGTGCCGGCTTCCAGCCCTCGGTCTCCATCTCTGCCAGCGGGGCCGCTCCGATGGTCATTTGGACACTTTTTAGGGGCTGAAGCAGAGCACAGCGGTCTCTGATACTCGATAACCTTAAGGACAGCCGTTTCAGGGCAATAATGCGGCGTGTAGCAGCAGGGGTTTGCGGTAGCACTGGGGGGACGGGAAAGGATGTCTTACTCAGTCGCCATCTTGGCCACGCCTCGGCGGTACAGTTTAGAACTGGGAAAGGCCAGCAGGCCACTGAGCTCCCTATCAAAACTTTCCTGTAAGTGGCCAGCCTGTATGATGTCTCACGCTATCATTCTAACATCCTGCCTAATCTAAGATGGCCGGCATGCCTTCTTCACCTTCCAGTGTTTTCCCAATCTAAAATGGGGGGGCTTGTTTTTGATGTAATTTCCTGACTCCAAAGTATGAAAGCGAGGCAGTCCTTTCTTCCTTGCGTTGCATCACTTCCTAGTGTTAGATGTGTTTCCTTGCTCCCAATTCCTATTTGTATCCTGGAGCTTTTAGGTTCCAGGGCTCCCAGTTTCTTCTCCTGTTTACTTGCCACCTGTTCTGTTCTGTCTTGCCCTGGGCTCCACCCACGGAGTCTTGCTATCACCTGGTGAGTTTTTGACCTTGTTCTTTTTTCTCAATCGGGGACTCCTTCCTGATGACACTATCTCCTTGGCGCTTCTTAGTGTCAACTGCATCATGTCCACTGTAAGGGGCCGCCCTTAGTCCTAGCAGATAAGAACAGTCGAGGACGGGGTCTTTCAGTCTCTTCCTTGTCAACATTGTTCAGACCAACGTCTAGATCCTGACAGTAGGTGGTAAAGTGGCAGTCTTATCATGTGTACAGGCAGTGGCACTACAGAATCCTTTCCATATGTCCATCTTCTTTTGTAGCACATTCTTTTTACTTTACTGCAATAATGATCAGAATCCCTAAATATAAAATGGCTATCCCATTCTTCCACCAGGAGAGTCTCTTGTTCTCCATAAACCACACTCAAATCTAAAATGAGGTAGCCTCTCTTCTACCAAGTTCCAAAGGGGCTCTCCTTCCTGCTAAGGTTGGTGCCTGGTAGTCTAGGATGGCCCTGAGATTGAATGGAAGCAGATCGTATAAGAGCTCCATTTGGCATTCCCAACTCAACAAAGGTAGTGTTAAGGCTGTGCTTTGGTCTGACAACTTCTCCTCACCCTTACAGACGGCCAGCTGATGACAAAACCCTGCCTGCATGGTCACGGAGAGCAACTCGGGGTCCTCTAAAGAGGAGGATCATTACCTCACACCAGAAATGTGCATTGATTCTCTGGAGGTGAGATGAGAAGCAACACTCGTTGTAAGGCAGTTTTGGCTCAAGCAGTACAAGGTACATTTTTAGTTACTTACATACGTTATCATAAATCTGATTTTCACATTAGATTTTGAAAACTTAATGGAATATCATTTTGATTAATTTTGCTAGCATTTTTTAGATACAGATATAAACTGACGACTTTAATGATACCTAGGCCTGTTCCTTGAAAATTCAATTTAAACCAGACCCTGTAAGGGCAACTAGTTCAAATATGGAGTGCCCGACCCTTTTGAATATTAAGCACCCTGCCCTGAGGACTTATAAGGCACACTCTAGAAGTGCCTATTGATATATACAATACGTTTTCATACATGGCAAAGGCACTTATCCTTTCCATATGTCACTGTAGTGCCTTTAAACTGCAGCCCAGCCAGTGCAGTCAGAAGTATTACATACATCGTTATTATCATGGGGTTCTCTGAGTTAGGTGAACTTTTGCATGTGCAACCATGAGGGAACAAAGCTTCAGGAAGTGGAGCCATCTCTGATTAGAACTATATCTGAGCACCTGTGACAATTAGCAAACAAGTTACATCTAGAGTATGGGGTAAAGTAGAATGTGGCCTTTATTGGCCTTAGTGACCCACTACAAAATCAAGGCTTTTGTACCCGCCCTTTTGGACATGATCGTAAATCATGGTGATTATGGAAACGTAGCTCAGTGTAATACTAATGCAAAATAATATTTTATTTAGTGATGAACATGAGAAATTGGAATAAATTAGCTAATGATGCTGCCTCTCTCTTCTTTATTTCCAGTGGCCAGCCAACCCCAAGAGACCATCAGGTAACAGGCAGAGAAGGCATCCAACCTTTGCAGCAGTCACCAGATACTACCATCAGTGAGGAAGAAGGGGCAGAAACTATAGATACTGACATTGGGCCAGTACAAATTTGTGCAAGGTCCCAGACCAAAATACTCCGGGGGAGGGTGAAGCCGCACAAGAGGGAATGATGAACCTGGCCACCACATACCAGAAGGTGTCTGAGTATGGGGCTTCTCCTGGCTATGAGGAACAACAATATAAGATGTCTGAAAAAGTGCCATTGCTCACATTTGGGTCTGACTTTATCCCTAGTACCATCAACTAGGCTTCAAAGATACCAATGCCTGGTGCTGTCTCTCCCATCACCCCTTGCCCCCATCAAGACTGCAAGCCCATAACAGCTTACTGAGACACCAGTAAAGGCGCCTTCCTGCCTCTCCCATCAATGTGTATCTCAGTATGTTTCCCATCTGTCCCACCAGGGCACTAGCAATGTTGCTGCTGCACACCAAGCCCTGCAAACTTCAGAGGCAGTCCACCAGAGGGAAAACATTTACTTGCTATCATCTGGAATGTTTTCAAGCCCTCACCTACTTACTTGCAGTCGTTGTCAGCCTATGTTGGTCTTTCACCACTGGGCCTTCATCGCTTCAAGTGTGTCCACAACCTGAGGTGATATCAGATCATGCCAAGCCACCACCATGCTCATGCTGCTACCTCAAACACAGGACACTATCGAGGATACCATATATATGTTGAGGAAATTAATTTCTATTTGTTTTGTGCTCTTTACCTTACATTTTGATGTGGGACAATTTGGCTCATGTTAGGAATTTTCATCTGGGCTATTGAGTTTACTCTGCCTTCTTTTTTGCTTGGACAATGCAAATAGGCTACACTCTCACACCCACAGCCGTATCTTCTTTTGTTTGCTCCATCCAAGTTTAGGCTGATACAGGAACTATTTTAGTTAAGTACTCCCTTATCAAGAATAATTTTGACACAATCTCTACCACATATCACTGGACTCTATGCACCTTAACTGGCCATATGTATATTTATTAGATACACATTTGTTTTCAGTTAAAGCTTTAACTTAAGTATTTATGGTATACTTTCTGTGTGAGCCGGCCTGTTGATGGACATGTGTGTGGTGAACTGATGGTACTTAGCGCACAACTAAGATAGACCCACACTCTGCCACCCAGTTATAAAAGACTCCCATCCATCACGCGCACAAGATGACTAACAACAGGTTGGTAGGAAAAAAGTATTTTTCCTCAACTGAGGGCATCAACACACATTTACAGTGGTGGGATAGTTTGACAAATATGGAAGGGTATGAAGTTTGCAGAGGAATCAGTAAATAGTGAGTGGATCGTTCATGGGGTGGGGATTACAATCCACATTACCAGAACAGTCATCTTCATCCCTGGTTAAGAACCAATGAACCTACTCTGGGCTCAGAATAATGTTGTGCTCTGGAAGCAGGTAGGAGGATGTGACTGGTGAGCTCAGAAGTTCATTGTTCATCACCAGTTGTCTGAGATATAAATCGGCCATGCACCCTGAGATGGATCCATTGTGAGTGAGAAACTCTATGAGCTCCATGACCTTCATATACCACTTTTCATCCTCCTGTTTTCACACTAATAAAGGTTCCTGGTGCAACTTGAAAACATCTTGGATTATTTTGTCTAGGTTCTCCAAGTTTCCCCTTCAATCTAAGGTGGCTCTGTTGATGGGTCACAATGTACCTTAAATGGGTGTCAATGGTGTGCATGATACCCCATTTCATGGCTATCAAACCACACAAATACCTGCTGGTTGAATAACACATGCTCCCATACAGTTGGCCTTACAACAACCAACCCCACCCACATTCAAGCCTATCCCACAGGAGACTCAATTGGGATGCCTGAAGGCTCGGTTATGGGTGGAGGTGAGTCCGGTTTAGCTAATATTATCTCTGAGGCCTTGGTTTGCATGCTTGGGGACTTACAAACTAAAAGATTGCCTGATGCCGGAGAATGCTGGTCAATAGTGACGCGGTATGTGAGTGGATCAATAATCTCCTTATTCTCATGACTGCACACCATCCTCTGGTCAAGCCGTCCACAAGGGCTGTAATGAAGAAAAATATGTTAGACCTTTGCCTTTTGTCAGTGTGTAAAAGTGTATGAACGTAAACCATCTTACATGATCTTAGGACACTTTTAATATGTTTTCAATATACACAACACATCAACAAAGACAGACTATGACACTGGTACATATTGGTTGCTGCTACTTGGTATGGGCCTATGAACATCAGACAGGATTGAGTCCAACTTGCCATTCCCATGGACGCTTCCTGTCTGATTGTACCATGTGATGTCAGCTTTAATTTCAAATGGGGCTGTGCTATGTGCAAATTCTGCATCTTCCTAAACTAGCATTATTTCAGAACTTATACATCATTCCTCCTGGCCTGCACACTACGAAATTCACAATCTAATTTTCACTGATTTTGACATAACAAGACTCTTTAGCACATATATAGTCAGAAAGAGAATCATAAGGTAATTTCTGTTAATTAAACCAGTTCTCACAAAAGTAAATATTTATTGAAAACCTGTTGCTTTATCTTTCATAACAATCTTACACCTAATAGATTACATCAAGCAATGGGACGTGACCAGACTATGGACACCTGCCACTGCTGCCTCAAGGGGGTTGTGGGTATGCAGAGACATGCAGAAACTGGAAAAAGGCTAAACAAGATCCATATAAGTCATGACTGTGAGACTTGACAACTGTGATGAACCTACAACTTGTGTTGATGTTCTCAAATGTAAAAGGCAGCTTTAGTACATTGCTAACATACAGACAACATCAAAATTATACATCCTAGTGGCACACATGACACATATTACCTGGGTAGGCTAATGGGTAGTGCATTGAATGGCCAGCACAAAAAGATGGGTCACTCCAATTGGGCAGGGGGAAGGAAACATGCTTTATATTTCAAAGGACGTGTCAGTGTATCATATTAATTGTACTGGCGTGATACCTACATTTTCATATGACGTGAGACAGTGGTAGGTACATAGAAAAATTACTTATCATTCAATGACAGTATGCAATTGGGTCATGGGTGTAAAAAGTGAGGGGCAGAAGACTTTTATATCTACTTAGCAATCATCCATGGTATAATACATCATGTTCTGACTAGGATTAGTCTGCTGAATTAAATCAAAGATAACCTGCTTATTCAATGTTACATTCCAAAATTGTCATGTACAAAACGGTCATGATTATATTAGCATTCATGCACCAGTACAACCCTGGGATCTATAACATCTATATGATCCATAATGACAAAGTCAATGTGTACATTGTGTTGTGACAACTTAGACATCAGATGCTTACTCACTCATGATATCTACTGGTTACACATACCTAACAAAGGCCTCTTTGTGGGTGGGTGACTGGTTGATAGATTTACTGTTACGAAATGAGAACAAAAAGAGACATGCATGGATAATTACACATTGACATAAATGTTTACTTATCATGCTCTGCCATCAGTGCGTTGTGAAAGGCAAGTCCATAGTGGTGCAGAGTTGTAGCACTGAATATAGACTACAAAAATATTGACCTACCAAAATAACACGGTCAAAGTATTGACTACAAATACTTATAATTAATATATTGATTCAAAAATGCCATGTAACAAAAATATCTAAAGTTTAAAAAGTATCTAATACATAAAATATTAATATGGATTTATTAAGACAAGGGGCCTGATTAAGAGTCTGGTGGTCTTCCAACCGACAGACTCGCAGTGGAGCAGGAGTGGCGTATCACCGTATTGCCATTTACAACTTACAAAATCTTATCAGCAGTTGACCACCTGACGGTGGCGCAGGAGCGCTACAACGTAATATGCTGAGCAGGGACTGTCGCAGAACCGCTCAGCATATTTTGAGTTCTTGAACCTCCAGCCTTTTCATGGCGATTCTTGCCCGGCTTTGGAGAAGCGGAGGAGGCATTACGCCGTTGTTGCAACACCAAAGTCATAATAAGGCACAAAGGTATTTTATATATATATATATATATATATATATATATATATATATATATATATATATATATATATATATATATATATATATATATATATTGATGATATGAATTTAAAAACATCACGTGTATTTAACTAAAATGAACTTAAATGGAATATATTTTTTTAATATATTTTATATAATTAAATGAACATATTATGAACTTATTCGTTTAAAATATGTATTTTAAAGTACACAATATTCAAAAATAATATAATTTGTTTACAAAAAAATATTTAAATTACAAAACATTGAGCAAATAAAAAACTACAATAATTTTTGCAAACGTCTTTATATAAAAATATAATTACATTTCTGCAGAAAACAATTCATTGCTTTAAATTAAAAAACTATAAAATTATGTATTGTTAATCTATGAAAATTGAGCGACCATTTTTAATACATTTTAGTTTGAAATAAATGAACATATGTGCTGGGATAAAATGCATATTTATGGGTGTGTCAGATTTACTATTTCCACTCCAAACTGAGCAACACTGGGGAAGGGTTTGTATATTAAGAGACTGATTCCGATCTCAGTCGGAAGGGCACCAAATCGGGTTCGGCATTAACGGTTCGGATTCGGAGGCTGAATTTCCGTCCGGTTCGTACACGGGTCCGGACGTCGAAGTACGATGCGAACAAGTGCGAAATCTCCGTCCGAATCGTTTCCGGGTCCGAACCGCTCCGAACTTCTTGGCCGTAAGCTAACTGTGGCACGCAATGGAGGCGAATTTCGACCCAGCCAGTACGATGCTCGATTCGGACAGCCGGATCGAGTCAGAGCTTCCGGCTCGCAAAAGCTCCCGGAGTTGGGCTTTGGGGGTCCGCATCGGACCCCTTGTTACCGGCAGCCTTACGACCCGGACACAAGGGGAGACCCATGGGTCTCCCCAACACAGGCATGTACGGTGCGGATGGCACCAACGTGTACCCACTGTAGGGGGAGCACGTGTCCGCAACGTACCCATTCAGTCACTGGGAGACCATCCATGCGTCGTACGATCGGCTCCCATTGACTTCTATGGGAGTCCGACCGAACCGAGTCCGACAGCATATGGCCGCATCGTACTCGCTCGGTCGGACTGCAGGAGTCTGGCTCAGTCGGAAAACACCAAAGATCCGGCTCGGTCGGAGTGCTTTTCAACCGCACTCGGAATCGGCCCCTTAGTATTCCATTTCAAACTAAGAAACACTGTTCAAAAGATTCAACTCTGGGGGGTGGGGAAGTAGGGGTGAGGTCAGATGTACTGTGTCCACTTAATAGTAGGCAACACTGGGCAAAGTGGGGAAACTCTGGGGGTTCATATTTAATACCCTACTCCAATCTAAGCAACACTGTGGCAGGTATCAGACTTAGACAAATCAAAACTACAATACCAACAACACACTATACAGCAATTGGAAAGTGCTGGATCCCTGGTTGAATTGAGATGGGGGATCAGTTTTACTATTTCTGCTCCAAACTAAGCAACATTCTCAAAAATGTTGGATGTGGGAGGAGTTGGTCGGGATAGAAATTAAGTATTCCCAATCCATAATAAACAACATTGGCAATAATATTCCTTTCTGGCGGGTGGGGGAGGTGGCAAACAAATTAATTAAACAACACAAAATCCTTTAAAAGGAATATAAATAATTTAAAATACATAATACATGACATTTAAATTTGTATTAACAGTAATTTTCTTTACCAAAACGTAATTTTACATTTACAATTAATAAAAATTAAAATATTTATTTTTTACAAAAATAAAAATGATGCACATTTTTACAAAATCTGAAAATTATTTCTTAAACAAACTCTAATTCTTTTTAAAACAATTTTAAGAGTATACAAACACAATTATTTGAATGATTTTAAAGATATAGGGGGTCATTAGGATGGCCACAGTGGCGGGCACATCCTGTATTTTTAGCATTGTGGCGGGCGGTGCTCTCTGCACCGCCCGCCACAATGCTAAAAATGCATTTCAGCATTTGCATTTACAAAGCGACAGGCACCGCGCGGTGCCTGCCGCTTTGTAAATGCAAATGAAGGGGGGTACCACAGGTACCCCCCGTGTGCACCCCCCACCTCTCCATCACGCTGGGGGCCTGCAGGGGGCCCGCAGAGTGAAGACCGCATGCCTTTCCGTGGCGGGATCGCCGCCGCGGAAAGGCACCTAAACGCACACATCATAATATGGCTGGCGGTGTCTGATAGACACCGCCTCCATATTATTCCTTTTCCTATTCCGCCCCGGTCGCCTTGCAGCCGGGGCGGAATAGCGGCGGGCGGTCTGTCTGTCCGCCGAGTTCCCCCCCGCCATACTAATATGGCGGTGGGAAAACTAGTGTGGATGTCGGGCGGATTGCTCGCCAGGCCGGCGGTGGCTACCGCCAGCCTGGCGAAGGCAATCCGCCAGACATCGTAATGACCCCCTTAGTTTGTAAAACACTACTCACACAAGCCCTTATAATACCTTACTACTTGAAACATAAACATCATACAAATATATATTTTTTGTGTTTAACCCCTTGCATGCTGATGACGAACCCCAGCCGTCATGCACTACGGTGCTCGTGTGCTGATGACGGCTGGGGTTCGTCATGGCCCGCCCCTGTTCGTTTGTTTACCGCACGGGGGCGGAAACGGGCCAGCAGTGAAGGGGTTAATCAGCTCTATGTATAGATAACAGCATATACAAATAAATAACAGCAGAATACAAAACCAAGCCACCAAAAATAGTAAAACAAAATACATAGTACTAAAGCTGTTTATATTTTATGAAAAATTATCAGGAAGGAAAGGAAGAAAAAGTAGAAAAGAGGGGGAAAAGTAAAAGGAGGAATCAGTAACTAAATACATGTATCAGGATTAGAGAATAATTAGGAGAATAAATCTTTAAAAAGAAATGTACGGTAAGAAAAAAAACCTGAAAATAGAATAGTGTTATAAAAAAAAAAGTTCAAGTTTATAGTGGTGTAAAATTTTTAGAAAGCACTAAACTAGTATTCTGCATAGCTACGTTATCTAAATAGCAACTAATATAATTCTCTATTCAGTTGTGGCATGTAAGAGGAGACAAAAGCTATAGCTAATCTATGGGAATGACAAACATTATACCACCAAGCTTTAAATGCAATGTTAGAGGAGCATTTTCAATTATTTGTAACTTGATGAAAAGCTAAAGATAACATAAGGTCAAACAAACTATGCACGATAGATGCATTAAACTCACTTAAACTCCCTAGAAAAAGGGAAATTGGAGACAGAGCACAGTGTATATGAAACATTTTGTAAGTTGTGGCCAGACTTTCTCCCAAAATAATGCAGTAAGGGGACATAGAAAGAGAAGGTGCATTAAACCTACTTAAGGATGACCACAAGACCAACAAGCGTTAATATTAGTGCTGGAGAATTTGGCAATAGAAAATGGAGCGTGATACATTCTGTGATACAAAAAGAATAACGATTGGGTAGTGGTGGCAGTTCAGGAGACCTTAAAAACTATAGACCAAATTTTATTCTGAAAGGTTAATGACCAAGCACATCCCAAATCGGCTTCCAGTTCTAACTTAGTTTTAGCTTGCAAGAGATTGGGTGAAGAAAGAAATTTGTAACTAAGAGTAGCATTACGGGTAGACGCCATTATTCTGCTTAAAGGTGAATCCAGCAAAGAGAAGGGAGGATATGAAGGTAGTGAATGAAGAATTTACAAAATGATATCTATAAGAATGCCAGAATGATCATGGACACTGAAAAACTGCTTGAAATTGAGGAAAAGCGCAAGGATTGGAATCATCAAATAAGTGGAAAACCCATATTATACCTTTTTGCCTCCAGGATTTCCAATTTATGGGTTTACTTTTTATGGCAACAAGCTGATAATACTATAAAGGAAATTGCAGAAAAGACTTGAGAGAAATAGAATGACAATCACAATTAGGTTTCAACAAATTAAAGTGTTTTTCAATAAAAGTAGTAGTAGTGTTCTTAGAAGAAAAAGAGAGAATGTCTGTAGGAGAGAAAGGTGCAAGTAAAATTTGTTCGATATCAAACCACAAATGTGTGAATGAGGAAGGTGACATAAGAAGCCATTTCGAGCACTGTCTCAAACAAAAGGTCTAATGATGAGTCCAAAATAGGGAACAGTTTCCCCTACATCAATCTTTGCTTTTTAAAGATGCAACTGAGAAATCCTAGCTATTTTCTAATGCCACAGAAACGAAGAATGGAGATGATCCAAGCTTTTAAAAAAATGTTTGAAGAATGTGTATTGGAATCATGGCCAAGGTATACAACAGAAAAGGTGAAACCATAATTTTAATGGAGTCAAGACGACCCCACCACGAGAATAATAAAGGATTGCAGGAAGATAGTAATTTATCAAATCTACTAATTCCTTCTTTCATGTTTGTGTTAAACAAATCTTTAAAAGAATTGTGAATTAAATACCCAAGTATTTCATTTTAGAAAAGTTCCAATAAAAGCCATCAGAATGTTTAAGCAAAATTTGAGCAAAACCTCAGTTTTATCTGAATGTATTTTATATCCTGGTACTACAGAATTGAGATATTTCTTGAAGTAAGGCAGGAATCGTACAAACAGGATATGAAAGGAAAAGAATAATATCGTATAGAATAGAAAAGAAATTGGTCCTAGATTAACCTCTCCCATGCTGGTGACGAACCCCAGCCGTCACGCCCCGTGGTGGGCGTGTGCTGATGACGGCTGGGGTTCATCACGGCCCCGCCCTGTTCTTTTGTTTACCGCACAGCGGTAAAATCGCGGCCGCAGCTAAGGGGTTAATATAACACGCACTTAGGTCAAAGAATTTATATCTTTGATTCGTAATAATTTAGGTATGCATAAAGGCAGCACAATGTGCTAAATACATATAAAGCTTTCAAATGTGTACCATCAAACAGAAAGAATAACAGCACCCACTGATTCTTCAGGCGACTATATGTTTTATTCATGGAAACATATTCAGAAGGTAAACACATTACCATGTAATACAGTGATATTAGAGAGGTTGCTCCAAGGGAAGAGGGTGAAGGAATAGTGCTCATGTGTGAATAGATAAAAGTGTAACGTTCCTGTCTGAAGATGGGTACTCCTCAGAATTCGAGTGATGCAATAAGGGGTCCACCCCTTGATCTCCCCAACTCCTACAATGACTGCACGGAGTATTGGGACAATCAAGTGAGGGAAGGATAGGAAGGGAGCAGCAGGGAGTAGAACTTGAAATACAAATACAACACCATGAATTACATAAGTGCATGCAACACTACTCTCATAAATTCTCGCTAGGAAGTCCAATTACCTCGGTCGATATACCACACAAGCAGACTCTGTCTTCCTTCAGATAACATGGTATTACCTCATACTGGATACTAGGAAGGATTAAACAAGCATGTCAGCATTAAGCAAATAAATGTAGCTTTCGACACAAACAAACCACCTGTCCTGATACCCCTACACACCTGCACGGCATTGGTTATTGTCTGTAGGTTAATCTGAAAAGCGTGAAGGGCTTTTTTATTAAAGAGCACTTTTCAGCAGTTTCCTATTGTCCCGTAAGTTCTCAGCCCTATGCTATAATGTTCTGTTATTGCAACTAAATGTTTTGCCTGAATACACGGTGAAACAATCAAGGCTCCGTGTATGGACCTGCGGATATTTAACTGGCATGAGTGATACCCTCCCTCTTGGAATCTCCCACAATCCTGTGGGCGTGAAAGTCACGAAAGGAAAAGCGGGAAATATACTGTACAATCCTCAGTGAACTATAAACAAAACTAGGATCCTAAGTTGCTCACTTCCTTGTAACCGTGAAAAATCAAAAAGCGGGTGGGGGTTAACGCCTTCTGGTCCGAGCGTGTTAAACTCGAGGTCAAAATAACAAAGTAAGGCTCTTACCTGGGAGCGCCTTGGAGATAATAATGGGATGAACTCTCCTTTCCTCGGATGGGTGTTTCCAAACAGGAGCGCCCGGTCGGTGATCAAAGGCAACGCAGAAGGGGAAAGCTGAATGGTTTCTCCGCCTCTCTTCTCCGCTCAGGCGCCAGGATACGCCTCGTAGTCCGGACTCTGTTCGAACGATTTCCCAACAGAGTCGAACAGTGGTCCATGAAATTGACACCTCCGTGCGTCTTCTTGCTTTTTCGGGAAATCACAGGGGACAATGATTCGACAGGATCGAATCCGGAATTACACAGTTCACAGTGTGCGAGTTGCTTCCATTTATGTAGGCTATGCAGGCGCAACGTCCGCCAAACCTCACAAAAAGAGATAAAATCCCTTCCATTTTGTGAAACTGTTAGGCCAAAATAAGTAGACTGGTTGGGTTGGCCCATAAAGATTGCATACAGTTAAAGGAATAGCACATGTACCCAAGAATTAAGAAGCAGACTCCAAGGGTCAATTGGCTGTCCGCCTGTGTGTGTACAGAGACACAAAAAACTGTAAGATGCCTTTTCACAGAAGTGCCCAGCTGACTGGTAGAAAGTGTGTTATCGAAGAAGATTAGCTCAATATGACTTTTATTTTAGGACTCTGACTCGTTTTGTCAGTGGACACCTTGTTGGTGTGTTCATGAAGCCCTCACCCACCAACCTAGTTGGTGGCATGCTCCATCATCGGGCCCACCCAGTAACACCTAATGTGTTCCGGGTGTGCTTCGACGCCTGATTACAGCGGAGCTGGTATTTTACTGAGAGTGCAGTGTGGGGTGTTAGAGAAGTGACAGTTAAAACGGCTTGGCGAGGGTCCCAGTACCCAAGGGTAAATTCAATTTTAATAACTGGGCCGCCGTCAGTGGTTAAAATAAGGCTAGGGGATGTTAAGGTGGTGAGTTACGACCTCCTACATCCATGTGTTGGTCGACATGTTTCATCCAGTGCCTTAAGATTAATCTGCAAAGAAACCAAACAATAGCCGGGCAGTTTGAATTTACGTAGTAGTACACAGCCTAGTATAATAAATTGCTAGGTTGGACAACCATTTGTATTGATTGACTTTTTAGTTTTATAAAAGATTTTTAAGATTTTTTGGCATCAAAAAATACAACACAACATTTATAAAGATACACAGATACATAATCAGTGAACCGAAAAGAAAATATCAAACACAGTACTCAGACAAGAAAATTGTCACAAATAATTAACATGGACAACTGTGATAGGCCTCAGGTCAATCAATCATTGAGGCTCCAATCCTGAATATAAACTAAACAAGTGGACTGTTAGATTACAATAAGCCTCCTTGTTAAAACCTACACAAGATACACAGTGGATTTGACATCAAGTGCTATGGCTAGGAATAACATAAGAACAGATCAACAATTTGCAAGTGTATTAAGTTGATTCCTAGCGTGCCCTAATGATTTGGTATCTTGGAGGTAAGAACGTCGACGCATTTCGAACCCAACAACATTAGACGGGTTCTCCTCAGGACATGGACTGGGGGGTCGTTGTCACTGTGAAATAATTAAAAAGCGGTATCAGTGAAGGGGCTGACTTGTATAAACTCATCGCATGGACTCAACCACTCAGAAATTAAAAGTACCTTAATTGTGAGAAGTTCGGATCACTCCCTGTGACAAAATGGCGTAAGAGGTCTTAGTTAGAAACAATACACCCATGTCTCTAGTGTGCTGCATGTAAATCGTTATATAAGACCGAGGCATACCTTGACAGTGTGCAGTGATTGCCGCTGAAAAAGGGATGGTGCCGGCCCGGATCAGTTGTTCATTGTGCAGATCTATAATCTGGGGAAAGGATGGGGACTTCTTAATATGGCTTGTGATACCACTGAGAAGCTAGGACGGTCGGAAAATTAGCAAATGTCCTACCTTTTTGAACGAGGCAGATTTGTCCTAACTGCACGCGTGAGGAGGCGGCAGCCGCCGCACGGGCTTGTGAGCTGTTGGTATAAAGAGCGAGTGTTTAGAGGGACGTGGTTTAAAACTTGTCCAAGATAGAATGTGTCCCTGCGAGGTGACTTACTTCTCAGCAGAGTTTACAAGACGCTGCGGTCCGGCACACAACGAGTTCTGGAAGACAAGCTTGATGGACCGGGGGTCGTGTCTACCTGTATTTGAACAGACTACGGTCCTGGTGTGTTATGGGAAACGTTGTTTAGAGCGGCCAAATCTTCGTTAGATGGGTGCAGATGTGGTGTGCAGCACGAGACACGTGTTGGGGTGTTAAGGCGTCTGTAGGTTTATTGGTTGCTAAGAATGATGGATAATCTTTTCACTATAATTCTCACAGAGTTGGTACAGTGCGATCACAAGAGCAGCAGCAGACAAAAACAGACTAACGCTGCAGACAGACAGGTCATTATAGATTGCTGAATTCATTCAGATCATTCAATCCCGACATGGCGGTGTTAAATTTTAAGATGAGATACGCCTCTTTTTGTGCCAATCTTGCATCCGGGTCCCCACCTGCACCCGCGATGTTTTTGATACTTGCCAAGATAGTCCACTTGAGATCATTGACCGAATGTTCTTTTTTCAGGAAGTGGGACACAAGAGGTGCTGTCAGTACTTTGTTGTTTATCCGAGATCTATGTTGGATTATGCGTTGGCATACTTCTTGTGTTGTTTTGCCTATGTATACTTTCCCGCAGGGACAGGTTATGGCATACATTGCGTATTTTGTTTTGCAGTTTGTGAAGTCCTCGTGACGCCAGTGTTTTGTTCCATCAGTGAAATGAGTGCCTTCCATCGTCAAGCTGCACACCGAGCATGTTCCACACTTATGATGTCCTTTGACTGGGCCCATGTTGAAGAGGGTACTCTGTGTCTCTCTTTTGGTTGCCGCCCGGGTCGAGGAAATTTGCTGTCCTATGCTGCGATTTTTCTTTAATGCAAACAAAGGTTTGCCGATCTCCGGAATGATTTCCTCAACCAAATGCCAGTTGTTCCGGATGATTTTTTGTACCGGGGTCGTGTGGGGTCCAAATGTGGAAACACATACCATCCGTTCCATTTGTGGTTTCACCCTCTTCTGTAGCAGGTGTTCCCGAGGTGTCCATCTTGCCCTCTTCATAGAATGTTTCAAGAGCTTGGCTGGATACCCTCTATCTTTCAGTTTGTTGATTAGGGCTTCACCATGAGTGACAAAATCTTCTGTTCTTGAACAATTCCTTCTCACCCTAAGGAATTGTCCGTAGGGGAGGTTATTCTTGAGACTCTTTGGGTGGTAGCTTTTGTAGTGCAGAGAATTATTTTTGTCGGTTTTTTTCTGGTACAGAGTCGACTTGAGACCTTCAGGTGTTGATTTGATCTCTACATCCAGGAATGGCATGGTTCTACAGTCATAAGCCAAGCTGAATTTTATGTCTGGACGTCTGTTGTTCAGCCAGTCATGGAATTCTTCCAGAGATTGTGGTGTACCATTCCAGATACACCACACATCGTCTATATTCCTCATCCACTGCCCAATATGGGCTATGTACGGGTTGTTATTGTACACAAACTTCTCCTCATACTGGGCCATGTATAGTATTGCCATCTCTGGTGCGAAGGGGCAGCCCATCGCTGATCCCTTGATTTGTAGGAACATTTCTTCTTCAAACACAAAGAAGTTCTTTTTTAGAGCCAAGGCCGCAAAGTTAACAATCAACTCAGTGGGTACCCTATGAGGGCGTGGTCTGGTGTCCAAATACATTTCAATGACATCCACTCCGTCTTGCTGTGGAATTTGAGTGTATAAGGACGAAACGTCCATTGTGACCAGAAGTTGGGTACTTGGGTCGAATTCAAGTCCTTCGACCTTATTTATGAAGTCCATGGTGTCACGTAAATAAGATGGTACTTTTGTGACAAATTCCTTCAAAAACACGTCAACAAATTTGGAAATAGGCTCCAGCACTGAATCACATCCCGATACTATCGGTCGACCTGGTGGTGTGTTGGGGTCTTTATGTACTTTTGGAAGAAAGTACAGGTGTGGAGTTCTTGGATATCGTTTTACTAGAAATTCCGCTTCTTTTGGACCAAGGATTCCATTCTCTTTCGCTTCCTTCACCATCCGTGATATTTCATGGGTGATCTCCGCCGTGGGATCTTGTGTGATGCGGCGGTACCAATTGAGATTATAGACATGGCTCCTGCCTTCTGCTTTGTACAGTTCTTTTGACCATAGGACCACGGCCCCTCCTTTGTCTGCTGGCCTGATAACTGCGTCCTGCTGGTTTTTTAGGGCACCAATGGCTTGTCTTTGATCTTTTGAGAGATGTGCTGGTATGAATCGTCTCTTCTTCTCCAACACATTAAGTGAGGACAGCACTTTTTGTTCGAAGGTGATGATGTTTTTTGCCATATTGTTACTCGGTGGACAAAAGGAGGATTTGTTTCTGAGACCTGAGACCTCTGTTTGTGGATGGTTCGCAGCGTCTTTGAAGAACCATTTGAGTCGGATTTTTCTGAAGAACTCAATCACCTCCAGTTTTACTTTGGTGAAGTCTATGCGTGTGTCAGGTACGTAAGAGAGGCCCAATTGAAGCAGTTCTTCCTCTGCTTTGGTCAGGATCTTGTTGGAAATGTTGATGATTGAGGAATTTTTTACGACTTGTAATTCCGCTTGCGCGTGCTCATTTCCCATTGCGGGGGTTTGAATTTGCTCCTCTGTTGTTGTTGGCCTTGTCCTAAAAAAGGCCTCTTCTGTTGATTTTTGTTGGATGACCCTTCCCCTGGATCTGATTCAGTTGCTGATTCTGAAGAAGATGTTTCAGAAAATGTGACAAATCTTCTCTTGGATCTACCTTGGTAGGTGTTCAGATATCTGGTAGATTCAGACCGAGTGTAAAAGTCTTCTTTTAGATAAGGATACACAGTCTCCAGATCAAACGCTTTTTTGTCTTTTTCAAATTTCGTTGTTTTGAAATTTATGGTGTTGTCCTTAAATGTTGTTAATTCTTTCTCGATTTTTTCCAAGAGAAGTTTCGCCTCTGATTCCGTATGGTTGTCCTTGATGTTTTGGAGTTGTTCCTCTATCTCTTCAATTTCTTTTTGGCAGATTCTGTGGGCTGTTTCCACTGTGTGCACCATAAGATCTCTGCTGCACTTTGTACTGATGCAACTGAACCCTTTCTTATAGACTGGGTCGTCTGTGAAGATTACTGGTACGTTCTTTATTTGTAAGCCCCACGGGATCGTTCCGGCTCTTAAATTGGCAAGTAGAAATTGGCCGTGTAATTCTGTCCGGATGTGCTTTTTTTGTAACCTTAAAAGTTTGTCTGCTACGTTTTGCTGCTTAGCTGTGCCGCTCAATGTGACCGTTGTGAAGAACCAGCCACAAACAGAGGTCTCAGGTCTCAGAAACAAATCCTCCCTTTGTCCACCGAGTAACAATATGGCAAAAAACATCATCACCTTCGAACAAAAAGTGCTGTCCTCACTTAATGTGTTGGAGAAGAAGAGACGATTCATACCAGCAAATCTCTCAAAAGATCAAAGACAAGCCATTGGTGCCCTAAAAAACCAGCAGGACGCAGTTATCATGCCAGCAGACAAAGGAGGGGCCGTGGTCCTATGGTCGAAAGAACTGTACAAAGCAGAAGGCAGGAGCCATGTCTATAATCTCAATTGGTACCGCCGCATCACACAAGATCCCACGGCGGAGATCACCCATGAAATATCACGGATGGTGAAGGAAGCGAAAGAGAATGGAATCCTTGGTCCAAAAGAAGCGGAATTTCTAGTAAAACGATATCCAAGAACTCCACACCTGTACTTTCTTCCAAAAGTACATAAAGACCCCAACACACCACCAGGTCGACCGATAGTATCGGGATGTGATTCAGTGCTGGAGCCTATTTCCAAATTTGTTGACGTGTTTTTGAAGGAATTTGTCACAAAAGTACCATCTTATTTACGTGACACCATGGACTTCATAAATAAGGTCGAAGGACTTGAATTCGACCCAAGTACCCAACTTCTGGTCACAATGGACGTTTTGTCCTTATACACTCAAATTCCACAGCAAGACGGAGTGGATGTCATTGAAATGTATTTGGACACCAGACCACGCCCTCATAGGGTACCCACTGAGTTGATTGTTAACTTTGCGGCCTTGGCTCTAAAAAAGAACTTCTTTGTGTTTGAAGAAGAAATGTTCCTACAAATCAAGGGATCAGCGATGGGCTGCCCCTTCGCACCAGAGATGGCAATACTATACATGGCCCAGTATGAGGAGAAGTTTGTGTACAATAACAACCCGTACATAGCCCACATTGGGCAGTGGATGAGGTATATAGACGATGTGTGGTGTATCTGGAATGGTACACCACAATCTCTGGAAGAATTCCATGACTGGCTGAACAACAGAAGTCCAGACATAAAATTCAGCTTGGCTTATGACTGTAGAACCATGCCATTCCTGGATGTAGAGATCAAATCAACACCTGAAGGTCGCAAGTCGACTCTGTACCAGAAACAAACCGACAAAAATATTCTCTGCACTACAAAAGCTACCACCCAAAGAGTCTCAAGAATAACCTCCCCTACGGACAATTCCTTAGGGTGAGAAGGAATTGTTCAAGAACAGAAGATTTTGTCACTCATGGTGAAGCCCTAAACAACAAACTGAAAGATAGAGGGTATCCAGCCAAGCTCTTGAAACATTCTATGAAGAGGGCAAGATGGACACCTCGGGAACACCTGCTACAGCAGAGGGTGAAACCACAAATGGAACGGATGGTATGTGTTTCCACATTTGGACCCCACACGACCCCGGTACAAAAAATCATCCGGAACAGCTGGCATTTGGTTGAGGAAATCATTCCGGAGATCGGCAAACCTTTGTTTGCATTAAAGAAAAATCGCAGCATAGGACAGCAAATTTCCTCCACCAGGGCGGCAACCAAAAGAGAGACACAGAGTACCCTCTTCAACATGGGCCCAGTCAAAGGACATCATAAGTGTGGAACATGCTCGGTGTGCAGCTTGACGATGGAAGGCACTCATTTCACTGATGGAACAAAACACTGGCGTCACGAGGACTTCACAAACTGCAAAACAAAATACGCAGTGTATGCCATAACCTGTCCCTGCGGGAAAGTATACATAGGCAAAACAACACAAGAAGTACGCCAACGCATAATCCAACATAGATCTCGGATAAACAACAAAGTACTGACAGCACCTCTTGTGTCCCACTTCCTGAAAAAAGAACATTCGGTCAATGATCTCAAGTGGACTATCTTGGCAAGTATCAAAAACATCGCGGGTGCAGGTGGGGACCCGGATGCAAGATTGGCACAAAAAGAGGCGTATCTCATCTTAAAATTTAACACCGCCATGTCGGGATTGAATGATCTGAATGAATTCAGCAATCTATAATGACCTGTCTGTCTGCAGCGTTAGTCCGTTTTTGTCTGCTGCTGCTCTTGTGATCGCACTGTACCAACTCTGTGAGAATTATAGTGAAAAGATTATCCATCATTCTTAGCAACCAATAAACCTACAGACGCCTTAACACCCCAACACGTGTCTCGTGCTGCACACCACATCTGCACCCATCTAACGAAGATGTGGCAGCTCTAAACTACGTTTCCCATAACACACCAGGACCGTAGTCTGTTCAAATACAGGTAGACACGCCCCCTCGGGCCAACAAGCTGTCTTCCAGAACTCGTTGTGTGCCGAACCGCAGCGTCTTGTAAACTCTGCTGAGAAGTAAGTCACCTCGCAGGGACACATTCTATCTTGGACAAGTTTTAAACCACGTCCCTCTAAACACTCGCTCTTTATACCAACAGCTCACAAGCCCGTGCGGCGGCTGCCGCCTCCTCACGCGTGCAGTTAGGACAAATCTGCCTCGTTTAAAAAGGTAGGACATTTGCTAATTTTCCGACCGTCCTAGCTTCTCAGTGGTATCACGAGCCATATTAAGAAGTCCCCATCCTTTCCCCAGATTATAGATCTGCACAATGAACAACTGATCCGGGCCGGCACCATCCCTTTTTCAGCGGCAATCACTGCACACTGTCAAGGTATGCCTCGGTCTTATATAACGATTTACATGCAGCACACTAGAGACATGGGTGTATTGTTTCTAACTAAGACCTCTTACGCCATTTTTTCACAGGGAATGATCCCAACTTCTCACAATTAAGGTACTTTTAATTTCTGAGTGGTTGAGTCCATGCGATGAGTTTATACAAGTCAGCCCCTTCACTGATACCGCTTTTTAATTATTTCACAGTGACAACGACCCCCCAGGCCATGTCCTGAGGAGAACCCGTCTAATGTTGTTGGGTTCGAAACGCGTCGACGTTCCTACCTCCAAGATACCAAATCATTAGGGCACGCTAGGAATCAACTTAATACACTTGCAAATTGTTGATCTGTTCTTATGTTATTCCTAGCCATAGCACTTGATGTCAAATCCACTGTGTATCTTGTGTAGGTTTTAACAAGGAGGCTTATTGTAATCTAACAGTCCACTTGTTTAGTTTATATTCAGGATTGGAGCCTCAATGATTGATTGACCTGAGGCCTATCACAGTTGTCCATGTTAATTATTTGTGACAATTTTCTTGTCTGAGTACTGTGTTTGATATTTTCTTTTCGGTTCACTGATTATGTATCTGTGTATCTTTATAAATGTTGTGTTGTATTTTTTGATGCCAAAAAATCTTAAAAATCTTTTATAAAACTAAAAAGTCAATCAATACAAATGGTTGTCCAACCTAGCAATTTATTATACTAGGCTGTGTACTACTACGTAAATTCAAACTGCCCGGCTATTGTTTTGTTTCTTTGCATAATAGTGGTCCAGGCCGGTCAGTGACAGGACCCAAGCCTTTCCCAGTTTCCCCTAAGATTAATCTGGCTTTCCTCAGGACCTATTTAAAATAGTGCTGGTGCAGGCTAAAAAAGGGGGGGTTGTATCCTTGATGTAGCTAGGCGTTTGTTGCACTAGGGGATTGAGGAAAACATCACAGTAACGTGAGAGGGGCTCGAGGAGGGAGTTTATGCCAGACACTATGGGTCTGCCCAGAGGGGGAGTTATGCCTTTGTGTACCTTTAGTAACGTGTAGAAGTATGGTACTTTGATTTTCTGTGGGCATAAGTATTCTGCTTCCTGTTTGGAAATATGTTCTGCATCGCTGGCTCTCTTGATCAGTGCCTGGATGGTTGTACTCAGTTTGTCGGTGGGGCCCTGTTCCAGCCTTTTGTAGTTTCTAGTGTCGCTGAGTAATCTGCGGCATTCTGTGTCGTAGTCTTTTTTGTCCAAAAGGACAATGCCTCCCCCCTTGTCAGCTGGTTTGATAATGACAGAGGGGTTGTTCTGGAGGCGTTGGATTGTGTTTCTATCTTCTTTGGATAGATTGTTGAAGTAGTTGGTTGGAGTCCGTTTCTCAACGTCGTTGTACACTGCTAGTTCAAAAGTAGTGATCTCAAAAAAAAAAAAAAAAAAAAGTAGTGATCTCAGGGGGGACAGTGGAGGGCGGCGGGTTGAACGTAGATTTTGTTCTCAGGCCAGTGATGTTTGGGTTCTCATCAGTGTGTTGGCTGTCCATCGTTGAATTTTCAAAGAAGGCTTTGAGCTTTAACTTTCTGAAGAAGTCTGCCAGTTCCACGTGCAGCTTGAATTTGTCAAGTTTTGACGTAGAGACGAACAACAGTCCTTTTTCTAGCACTGATTGTTCTTTGGCGGCCAGTGGTGTGCTGGATAAGTTGAATACCATGGATGGTTGTGGTGTCTCTGTCAGTGTTTGCTGGTTCCTGGTAGTTCCTTCGCCTTCTGGCAGGTGTTGGTACACACTGGGTTTCCTTCTTCCGCCCAGTGTACCTGAGGTTGCGGCGGGTTTTGTCTTCTTCTGCCCCTTGACCTTCGGCCCTGTCCTAAAAAAGGAATGTGTGTACCGGGGTTGCCTGCGAAGAGTGGCATAGGTCCCTGTGGGTACATTGGTGGATATCCAAAGTATGGGTTTTGCATGGACATGGACAGGACCCTGCTGGTGGCTACTGCTTAAGTGAGTCCTTGCCCCGAAGTGCTGTAGCTGAGGTCCTGAGAGCCCTTGAAGTGACCAAGAAGAAACTCTAGAAACTCTGAAAAGTTGGGACTTTTAAATATTTGGGACTTCTAAGACCTCCGGGGCATCAGCTGGAACTCACAGCAAAGGTGTACAATTCTAAAATCTTGTCCAGATGAAGGTGCAAAAACTATCCACCTAGTGCAAGGACGTCAGACGCAGCTACATTTTAATTCCGTTCTTTCTCTTTTCCCACCAAAACCAATGGCTCCATCAGGATCTCCAGCAATCTGGCTTCCAAAAGATTTCAGAAGATACAGACTGCAACTTTGTCCCACAGGAATATTTTGACTTCCATTTCAAAGCCTAAGTCAGAAGGTAAAACCTTTGACTGGGGGCAAACCTGCTTGGTGTTTTCGACCCACTCTCTATCACCACTGGGCTGAACTCACACCTCGGTCAATGGTCAACAGCGAACAGTGAGTACTGATTGGCGCATTTCTTTTTCTTGGCACTTTTTGCCTCAAATAATTATAAATTCATACTTATGGTTCCTCTTAATGGATAGCTGTCACTTTTATGTCATTTTACTCATTACATTTTTCTCTATTTTTAAAAATTGGTTGTGGGTATTTCCTTGTGTTTTGACGTTTTAATTGTTTTATTACTGCTAAACATTGTAAACATTTCCCTAAATTAAAACTGTCTCCCCTGTGCCATAGCTATCAAGGCAGGGAGCCAAGATTTGAATTGAAATTATGTTTTACTGTTTCAAGTTAGTGGCCTTATTCTAACTAATGAGTGATCTAATCAAGGACCAAACACCCAATGGCGAAGCTCCGCATTCATTGCTTAAGAATATCAAGGGCAGTTGTGTCAAAGCAGCAGAAAGGTCCAATAAAATAAGGACTCCCTGTCTGACTTCACCCACTATTCTATGCAGATCATCTGTTGCAGAGACCATGAGTTGTTCCATTGTATGACCGGGTCTAACGCTGCCCTGAATTGTGCTAAGAATCTCCTGATCTTATACACATTTTAGTAGTTGTGCATTGACCTCCCTTCCAAGTCTTTAGCTAAAGAAGGGCGTGAAAATGGCCTAATATTTGCAAGGTTTGAGTGTTCAAATAAGACTTTTTCAAAAGGGGCCACCTGCATGCATATTTAAAATTTCAGGGATGATTGTTCTTTTCAAAGAAGAGTTTAGTATATTAAGAACTTTGAAAGGCCTTGAATTTCCCATTTGCTGGACTCAGAATCTTTTAGTAGTATAATTTCCTTTTTAGTTTCCTGCATTAGGTGATTATATTTGTGTAATTGTTTGGTATACATTTTTTTTTTGGAGGGTGTGATTTCTTCCAATGCTTTTCTAGTTTTCTCAATATGACTATTTTTTTGGCTTTTAAAGCAACAGTAAACCAGTTGCAAGCTGTTCATTTGTCCCTAATGGTCTTCTCTCTTGTGGGCCCAAGCATATTTAAGACTTTATTGAGAAGCTTGTGGAGGGTGTTCTCTAATTCATTTGAGTCAGTGTGGTGAGATGACATTAATAAAGGGGGACTGAGTTGAGCACTTTATTTGGCCTACAGAGACCAGCCAAACACTTCATGCTGATTGTACCTATTTTTTAAGACTGCTATAAATCGCCGCATACTTGCACTATAAAAAAAAAAACGATTGAAGCATTCTGCTTCTTTTATTCATTTTAGTAACGTCTTGCACCTTGCATTAGTTTTAAACTTACTGTTATACTGGGGCTTGTATTCCTGTGTATTTTGCTGCTATTTTGCTTTCTGGGCCGATCATACCGATAGTCCCTTCTTCCTTTCGGGACTTCGGGGCAGCGCCATCTTGGTTAGCGCCCTAGTCCTTCTGCGCTACTATTTAAACACGCAGATGCCAGCGCGCAGTCCTACAGAGACCAGCCGAACACTTCATGCTGATTGTACCTATTTTTTAAGACTGCTATAAATTGCCGCATACTTGCACTTAAAAAAAAAACGATTGAAGCATTCTGATTCTTTTATTAATTTTAGTAACGTCTTGCACCTTGCATTAGTTTTAAACTTACTGTTATACTGGGGCTTGTATTCCTGTGTATTTTGCTGCTATTTTGCTTTCTGGGCCGGTCATACCGATAGTCCCTTCTTCCTTTCGGGACTTCGGGGCAGCGCCATCTTGGTTCACAGCAGAGGAGACCAGGTGAAGTCTTTGGTGGCCCTGAGACTTCGAAAATGTAATGTAATGTAATTTTATTTTTGTAAAGCGCGACTTACACTCCACGGAGCATCTTGGCGCTAACCACTCATGTCTAGAAGGTGTTTGGCCGGGGAGCTAGTGAGGCACCGGTAAAACAGTATCTGGTATCTCTAAGGATTAGGTTTAGACTAGGGCTAAACAGGCTGTGTCTGTGAGTTTAAAAATCCATGTCTTTAGAGCCTTTCGGAAAAGGTTCTCTGACGGGATCTGGCGCAATTGAAGTGGTAGTTTATTCCAGGCCCTGGCACCCAGCACTCCAAGGGACTTTCCTCCTTTCGTGGCTAGTCTGAATTTGGGAGTCACCAGTAGGTTCAGGTTGGAAGATCTGAGTGAGCGGGAGGGCACATATCTTCTGAACCTTTTTGACAGGTAGGTGGTAGGACCTAAAGGTGATTACTAGGATTTTGAATAGCACCCTTTTATGGATGGGCAGCCAGTGCAAGATCTTAAGTGCTGCTGATGCAGACGACTTCCTGGGCCATCTCAGTGCGAGGCGGGCGGTGGCATTCTGGACCATCTGCAGTCGATGCAGTACTGCTTTACTAGAGCCTGCATATAGACTGTTGCAGTAGTCCAGACGAGATGTAATAAGAGCCACCGCCACCGTCTTTCTGGCTGTCAACGGGAGAAGGTCGAATAATCTTCTGAGGCCTTTGATTATGCTAAAGCAGGACCCTGCCACAGCACCTGCTTGTTGCCTAAATGACAAGGCCTCGTCAAACCTAATCCCAAGGTTGCGGGCTGTAGTAATGGTGTTTGGGGGGACTTCTGCATCTTGTGGCCACCATGATTTGGGGGAAAAAGGTTTTGTTGTCCGAATGGTAAAATTTCGGTCTTGCCCGAATTACATTTGAGATGGTGTTTTCTCATCCAGTCGAATGTGGCGGTAAGGCAATCTCTTAGATTTTCCTCTGCCTTTGTTGTATTGCTGTCTAGTACGAGGATAAGCTGAGTATCATCAGCATAAGATATAGTGCTGATGTGAAAAGATGTGATAAGCTCTATCAGGGGGGGTCATGTACAGGTTGAACAGTACTGGGCTCAGGCTTGAGCCCTGAGGTACCCCTGTTTTTAATGCTTTCTCCTCTGAGCGGTATTTCCCTAGTACCGTGACTTGCTTCCTGTGGCTGAGAAAGTTTTTTAGCCATTCAAGCGCAACTCTTGCTATTCCTGATTCTGCTAGGCGGCCAATCAATACGGAGTGAGAGACCGTATCAAAGGCCGCCGATAAGTCGAGCAGAACTAGAACAGCCTTTTTTCCTTGGTCCATAGCAGTCTTCAGGGTCTCCACAGTGTGCAATAGTGCCGACTCCGTGGAGTGTTTAGCCCTGAATCCCGCTTGGTTGGGATGCAAGATGTCATTTTCCTCCAGATACCTAGTCAGTTGTTTATTCACTGCTGCTTCCGTAAGTTTAAAGAGAATTGGGAGCAGTGAAATAGGACGGAGGTTTGAAAGCGTAGTGGGGTCTACTAGGGGTTTCTTTTGCAGAGGTTTGACAGCAGCTACTTTCCACTCGGATGGAATGACGGCAGTAGCCAGGGATGAATTAATGATGGCATTTATGCTCGGGTTTATTGTGTCCACAAGAGCATGTAGCAGTATGGGATGGCAGGGATCAAATGGGGAGCCGGATTTGCTGGATAGAATAGCCTGGCGGGTTTCTTCCAGACTAACATGGGCGAATTTGTTAAGCTGGGTCTTCTCAATGTCAAGTCTTATGGCCTCTACGAGGGGGAGTGCTGGCGGATCTGGGAAATCTTTGGTGAGATCAGATATTTTCTGTTCAAAGTAGTTAGCGATTGAGTTACATAATGGGAGCGAAGGGGGGATATCTTGTCTAAGAATCTTAGGATTCATGAAATCATCAACTATTTTAAAGATTTCTTTTTGTTGGTTGTTAGAGGAGGTTATGGCTTCTAAAAAGGGGTTTTTTTGGCAATTTTAATCATTGCATGGTACTGCCTTCTAGATGTTTTATAGATGATGAGTTCTTCCTTTCCATATGCACGACGCCATTTCCTTTCCAGCATTCTGACCTCTTTTTGTTTTTCCTTTAGGGGGAGGGAGAACCAGGGAGCGGACCTTTTATTCCGCTTTTTGCTCACTTTACTGGAATCCACTGGCCCGCAGAATCCTGTGACCCATTTACAGAAGCTATTATAATCTGTCTCCGTGTTGCCAGTCAAAGGGGGTTTACTTTCCTCTGCAATTAGGTACAGGTTAGGAGTATCCCTAATCTTTTTCCAGTCTTTCTTTGTATGGACTTCGATTTTCATATGGTCCATTTTGATCCCTTTCCTTTCTACAGTCAGTTTAAAGGGGACCAGTAAATGGTCAGTCCAGGTCTGGATACGGGGGGAATCAATTTTCATAGATTTGGTATTAGTGCAGATGCAGTCTAAGAGGTGGCAAGCTCAACTCAAGCCCTTGGAGAAACATTTAGAAAGCAGGATTCAGAGAGCAAAGTCCAGTCCTCTCACTCCCAGGCAAGAAGCTGCAGACAGCAGGCTAACACAGCAAAGCAAGCATCAAAGTGGCAGTCCCTATTGGAAGTCTCACAGCTCTCCTTCCTGGCAGAATGTCCTTAGTCCAGAAGTGTCTCTGTTACTTATGGCATCAGAGGTCCAGTACTTATACCCATTTTGGCTTTTGAAATAGGGAGACTTCAAATAAATGTCTTTGTAGTGCATAAGACCATGCCCTTATTGGCCCTGGCTCCAGACACACTACAGGTGAGTATGCAGTTCTTTGTGTAGGGACAAGCACAGCCCTACTCAGGTGCAAGTTTCAACTCCTCCCACCACTCTAGATCAGGAAGGTCCATCTGCCTGGTGATGGATCATTGGGAGATGGGGGGTCACACCTCAGCTTCCTCTTTGTGTGACTGTCTAGAGGGAATTCAGAATGCCCAACTGTCATCTATTCTAGGGACAGGCCAAATGGTTAAAGTAAGAAAATGCCAACTTTCTAAAAGTGGCATTTTCAGACCTGCAATTTAAAGACCAACATCACTAAAATATGTGTTTTTAGATTGTGAGTCCAGAGACACCAAACTCCAATTTTCTATCAGCTACCAATTGGAAGATACCTATAAAAAATGCTACAGAGTAAGTCCAATGCTAACAAGGGATAGGCCTTGCTGTTATGAAAAGCAAATGTAGCTTTTTTTCACTACCAGGGCATGTTATGTTATGTTATGTTATGTTATAATAAACTTGTAGCGCGCACTAATACTCCAGAGTGTCCTGGTAAAACTCAAACGCACATGTCCTACCTTTTAAATACACTGCACTCTGCACATAGGGCTACCTAGGGCTGACCTTAGGGATGCCTTACATGTATTAAAAGGGAAGCTTTGCGTCAGGCAAGTAGGTGTACTTGCTAAGGCGACAAGTCAGTTAAAAACTGCGCACACAGGCTCTGCAGTGGCAAACCTGAGACACGTTTGGAGGGTTACTCATGTGGGTGGCACAATAAGGTTTGCAGGCCCATTAGTAGCATTTGATGTATAGGTCCTGGGCACATGTAGTGCACTGTACGAGGAACTTACTAGTAAATCAAATATGCCAATCATGGGGAAACCAAATGCCATTACATTTAAGACCCAAAGCACATGCACTTTAGCAATGTTCAACAGTGGTAAAGTGCCCAGAGTCCAAACACCAGCATAAACGAAGACCAGCAAACAATCAAAAACAGGAGGCTAGAAGAAAAAAGGCAAGCAAACTACATCAAAAGATGCTAGGTCTAACACAGCCCTAGATAAGCAGAATACTCTAGACTCTTTGCTTTTATACCCACTAGCCATTAGGTTTGATTGTAATAAAATTATGACAGGAAAGAAAAGCCCTTCAGGTAAAGCTCCAGGCCCTGATGGTGTACCACTTTACGTGTAAAGATCTAATGCCTTGCGTTCAGCTTGTAGCAGCAGGTTACCTACTTCATGGCATACAGCCATAAAAAGTCCTGGTATTAAAAAAAGAAATCGCGATGACCATTGATGGTAAAGCCCGGTTTCCTTGCTGGATTCTTAGGTCAAGGTTCTTGGTTGTATTATGCAACATAGAACAACCACTGGGGCACCCAAATCTAAGATTCTTTCTGAGGCACAGTATGGATTTAGGGAAAGATGTGGGACAACAGAACAGTGCCTAAATCCTCTCCTATTAGTGAGCAAAGCAAAAAATTATCAAAGGGGTGTCTAATTTGTTTAGTCTTGATGGACCTCAATAGCGCCCTTGACCGAGTAAATAAGAAAAAGCTCTGGAGCCTTTTATCCAGAATGGGTCTGGATGGGGACTTGGTCAACTCCTTCCTTTGGGTGTTACACACAGAAGTTCGGCCTCTGTTAGATATAGAGGAGTGTACCAAAGCCTTTTCACTTGATTGACGGGTCGGTCTAGGATGCATGCTTGCTCCTATCTTGTTTTTACTGTATAACAGTAACCTTAATTCATGGTTGATAGTACATGGTCAGGATATGCCCCTGATAAAATATAAACCGATACCAAATCTAGTATATGCAGAAGAAGCATTTCTTCTGTCGTGGACCCATAATGGGCTTAAATGTCTCATCAATAAATGTGTTCTTTTTATGGACAAACTTGTTTTATAAACTAATCTATCTAAAACCTTTGAAATGGCCCATGGTCCCAAGAATGTATATATCAGATTCATTTAGATTAAAGGCAAAAGTATTGGGAAAGTAAGTAATTTCTTGTATTGAGGAATACATTTTGACTCGCTCAAATCTTGGTCTCTCTGTCAGGCACCACAGATCTGTCTGTCAGCGGGCATCTAGTTTAATTTTGCTCAGTATGTAAGGAATAAGCCTATCCAAGATCTATTGGAAATATATAGACAAAAGGGCCTGCTAACATTAACCTTGGGAATGGGTATCTGGGATTTCTGATGAGTAAATAGCTCACAAGTTGACGAAATCGATTTTGTAGATCCTTCTTGGATTACAGACAGTAGTTCCCACTATTCTACGAAAGAAGAACTGGGATTCAGTTATGTTGAGGATAACATCAAATTAAATCTGATGTTACTATGGCTGTCAGTTTGGGATAACAAACTTGCCGGCTTAAATAGAAACCTTATTGAGGACAGTTTAGCTTGCGACTTTGGTTATGAAATTCCTTGGCTCTGCATTATTAAAATAGTAGCAGAGGACTTAGGCATATGAGAAACCACACATAATTGTTTTTCAGCATTAGATTCTAGAAAACACAATCATTTTGGAGAGCCTAGATGTTTTACCAGGGAAGCAGAGGAGCTTCAAAAACATAGAATATGGAAATAAGTAACTTTGCAAACAATTGCATATGGGGCCTTATTTAACTCTGGCTGTAACATGCTAGGATAAGATCGCTCTAACCAGATTTTTTTTAACTTATTTTTTATTTAGTAGTTGATTTATGACACATACCATTTACAACGGATCACATTTCCATGAACAGGCCTCTTGCAGGGGGCCAAATCTCATTTCCACTATCGATTCTGGCTTGTTCTTAGACTCTGTGGAACTCGTGTTGTTACCTAGTTAATCCTGTACCCCTTTCCCCCCTCACTAAGTATCGAATACATTTCCAGTCCCCCCCCCCCAGTTTGGTTGAGCACCCCCCAATACTGCATCCATCTACCCCATATTTTTTTTACTTTACGCGGGCATCCCCTGGAGCGGCAACTGTCTGTTCTGCCTGCTGGCACCAGTCCAGGTCCAGTCCAAGTCTTCCTTCCAGTCGTTTATCGCTGAAGGTCTGCTTGCTCCACTTAGCCTAGCTAGATTGCACTTCGCCACTGCTGCCGCCACCATAAGCCAGGTGTTAACATGGCTAGGCCACTTTTCATCTACTGACATTCCCAGCAAAAGTCACTTAGCTTCTAACAGTATTGGCACTCTTGTCACCTCCCTAATTATTGCAATTATTCTAGACCAGTAATTTCGTATGACAGGGCAGGACCAAAGTGGGTGATAAAATGTGCCCAGGTCAGTACATCCCCTTGGGCAATTGGCAGAGTCTATCCAACCCATTTTAAACACTCTCGTCCTAGACAGGTAGGATCTGCGCAGTATCCTTAGCTGCACTAGACGGAACCTAGCCCTCATCGCTTTCTCTCTTGGGCTCTGTATCAATTCGTTCCACTCTTTACATTCTCCAGGCCCCATATCTGCCAACCAGGCCTCTCTAACAGAGGCAAGACTGTTCATATTGTTCATGATCTTTTTGTATGTCAGGGAGACTGGCTTAGAAGGCATCGGGTCCAACAATAGTCTATCCGGGATCGCTTTCCCCTCCAGAAGATGACTCTTCAGGGTGTGTTGCAACTGTCGATACAAAAATGTTTCTATCTGTGCCAGGTCGAATTCAGTCTATAGCATCTTGAAAGTAACTAGGGTACCCGACCTCCATACATCCCCCAACATCTCATTCCCTATTGTGTACCATTTCGTGTATGCTCTACATTTCTTGACCTCGCCTAGGTCATCGCTGTCCCATGGTGGGGTTTCTGCCGTAAGTTTCCCTTCCCATCCCAAACATCTATGGCTGCTTTCCAAGCTCGTAATACCGCCAATGTGTGAGGTGGGAGCCGGGTCTTTCCTTTCCTACCATATAGGAGCGCTGGACAATCTCTGCTCCCCATGGCTGGAGAGAGACTTGGGAGCCAGGAGCACAAAGTGAGAGGGCAATTGGCGATCAGCCCAGCAGAGGCCAGCGGAAGCCATCAGCCAGTTGGCATCTGAGACGTGCCGCAAACACTGTGCCAGTGTCGAGGTTGGCGGGTGCCGTGGACTCACAGCTTTCCAGCGGGGGCATTGTTAGATCCGGATTCGGCTGCCGGTTGAAGCCCTGCTGAGGACCCGCTCTGCCGCGGTGAGTGCGGTCGCAGTTTGCGAGAGTTGGTGACGAGGCTGTGGTGTGACGAGCAGTTCAAGCGCTGGTTATTTATGCGTTTTTATAAAGCGCAGATTTTACCCAAAGGTGTCAGAGCGCTTCACAATAGGAACAGAACTGATACATGAGAACATTACAAGTGAACAAATTACAAAAGCAAACGCTAAGTTACATGAGGCAAAAATGACAATTGTGAGCAAACAAATACAAGAGGTAGCAAATGGTGCATTACAGGAGGAAAAAGTGACATGTGTGTAGGTTACAAAAGCGTACAAAGTACAAGTAGAGGTAAAATACTGCAATACATGGCAGACACTCAAACACAAGAACAAACGTTACGTAGGCAATGGTGGCATTTGTGCAAGTATCGAAAGCAAACAAAATTTAAGAGGTAGCAAACAGTGTGTTACAAGAGAAAAGTGACGTGTGCATGTTACAAAAGAGTACTAAACACAGGTAAAAGGGTAATACTGCAATAAAAGGCAGACTCTCAAACCACAAGAACACACTCGGAAGATACTTCCATAGTCATGGAGTATAACATTTTCTATAATACAAGGTCTTCCTTCAGATAATAGAGAGGGCATGAATTAAATTTGGAAGTGTCTTTGAAGGAGGAGAACTTTGAGGTCAGTTTTGAAGGCCTGGGAGGAGGAGGTGGTCCGGAGCTGAGGCGGAAGTGAGTTCCAGATTCTCACTGCGTTGCCTGAAAAAGATTGGGCCATCGATCTTTCCTTCTTGAAAGTGGGAGGTTCAAGCAGTAGATTTTCCGCATTTCGTGATGGTCCAGAGCCTCCAGAGAGTTTCAGTTTATTCGCCAGGTAGCGAGGAGAGGAGGAGTGCAAGGCTTTGTGGGTGATGCAGGCAGTCTTGTAGATAGATCTTGCCTCGATGGGAAGCCAGCGGAGGGTGGATAACATGGGGGTGATGTGGTCGCTTCTTTTGGCCCCATAAATGAAACGAGCTGCTGAATGGAGAACAGATTTAAGGGGGGACAGGTGGGATTTGGGGAGGCCATTAAGAAGAGAATTGCAGTAGTTCAGTCTGGAAAGAAGCAGCGATTGGACCAGGGTTTTAAGGTCATGCTCCGGGAAGAAGTGACAAATCCCCCAAAGAAGGGGCAGGTGGTATCGAGCAGACTTTGCAATTGAATTAATGTGGGAGAGTAGATGGAGTTTTGTGTCGAGTATGACACTAAGGGAGTTGCGCTGTCGACAATGATGGGTTTATTGTTCAGTAGATTCATCTGGTCCATCCATGATTGAACCGGGGGAGGAGAAAGTGAGGAGGAATTCAGTTTTGGAGGGATTCAGAATCAGTTGATGTGTTGACATCCAGTTTTGAATGGAGTCCAGAGTAGAGCTTAGGACTGAGAGATCGTGAGTGGAGGCAACCTTGAGGTAGAGGTCGTCTGCATAGAGATGATAGTGGACCCCGGATTTACTTAGGAGATTTCCCAGTGGTTCCAAATAGAGATTGAACAATTTGGGTGCAAGTATAGAGCCTTGAGGAACACCTTGAACTACCGCCAAAGGAGAAGAAAGACTGTCCGCTATTTTGATCATTTGGGATCTATCAGAGAGGAAGGAAGGCAAACCATTTAAGCATAGTGCCCTCCATGCACATTCTCTGTTGAAGAGTGTTGAGGAGGGTGTTGTGATTGACAGTGTCAAATGCTGCAGAAAGGTCAAGGAGAATTAGAAGACAAGATCCCCACGAATCCAGTATCCGTAGCGCACCATCAATCACTTGCAGCAGGGCTGTTTCAGGGCTGCAGTTTTGGATGAAGCCGGACTGAAAATTGTCAAGAAGATCATTGTCCTTGATATGACGAGAGTGTTGTTTTGCAACACATCTTTCTGTGATCTTCGCAAGAAAGGGTAGGTTAGTGATGGGGCGGAAGTTGTTGAGGTCATTCGCATCAGCAGTGGGTTTTTTAAGCAGAGGGGTGACCTGCCCAGTTTTGAAGGGAACAGGAAGGGAGCCTTGACAGAGGGAGAGGTTGACCAGAGTGGTCTAATAGGGAAGAGAATGGGTATAGATGTCAATGGCACTAGGGATGGGGTCAAGAGAATGGTTGGAGGGCTTTGTTTCGAGTATGCACTTGAGGAGGACATCTTCAGAGATGGGGTCAAAGTTCTGCCAAATGGCTAGTGATTTGCGCTCCTCTGTAGAGGTAGGATGAGCGACCTGATCCACAAGTGATTCACTTTTTTGTCAAAGAATACAGCGAAATCCGCTGCTTTCTTTGTAGAATCCTCCAACTTGGAGGTTGGGGGAGAGCAGTTAGTATTCTTGATGAGATCAAATAGTTTTTTTGGGTCTATTTGTAGCTGAGTCAAGGAGGGTTCTGAAGTGTGATGCTTTCCCAAGAATGATGTGCTTGTGGTACTTGGATCTTGCTGAACGAAGCGTGGCCAAATTATCGTTGGAGGGAGCATGCCTCCATTGTTTCTCCAGGAGTCTTAGGTGCTTCTTTTCTTCATAGAGGGGTTTGTTGAACCAAGGTGCTGAGGGAATGGCTATTTTCTTTTTGCTTTGGAGAGGAGCGACGTTATTGATTTCGACTGCAAGGACTGAGAGACATTGGGAAGTGAGATCGTCAACATCTAGGTTCGGGTCTAGCCTTGAAAGTGACAGCAAAGCTGATTCACAGAGGGAAACGGTGTCAATATGTTTAGTGTCACGGAACCTGGATGTAGCCCTCTTAGGTTGGCCAAGAGTTATAGAGTGAATGGGATGAGGAGGTGGTCAGACCAGTCTACCTGAATAAGGGTAGTGATAGAAAGCATGCCTGCTTTAGAAATAACAAGGTCCAGGATTGAGCCCTTAGAATGTGTTGATTCTGTGCAGTGTTGGATAAGATCGTTTGTAGAGAGGAAGGTGGCCAGCAAATTCGTGGAAGAGTCTTGCGGAGGGCCCCAGTGGAGATTGAAGTCACCTACGAAGGCCTGATAGTCACTTGGCGAGTATTGGTCGCTGATGAAGTCAGTGAGTTCCTCCATAAACGAAGGTCCGCTGCCAGGTGGGCGGTAAATGGCATGGAATCTGAGGGGTGAGCGGTGGTGTAGTTGAAGCTCAAGAGATAGGCATTCAAAAGTGCGGAAGTCGCTGATAGGAGAAGCCTTAAGTTGAAGAGAGTTTCTAAAGATGACTGCAACACCTCACCCAACTTTGACAGTTCTGTCATTATTATTATTATTATTATTACTACATTTATTGAGCGCACAGCTACCCGGAGGTTTCCCGGCGCTTGCCTTGGGAACCCGTCCTGGCTTTTCCCTGTGAGATAGCCCCTACAGGGCATCCCCAAGGTGAAAGCCAAGCATCCCGCCGCAAGGGGGCCGTTGTGGAGATTAAGCAAGCTTAATGCCCAGAGTTGCAGAGTGAGAACCCATGATTAGAGCAGGCACCGAAGCGAGCATTATCGAGTCCGTGGACATTTGAGCTCAAGACCCTGCCGCGTTGGGAATTGAACCCTGGTCCCGGGTCTGACCTCAGCTTCCGGGTCTGCCTGCTCTACACCGTGAGCCACACTTCTCCACTGTCATTCCTAAAAATAGAATAGCCTGTGCGTAATAGGAGATCAAACATAGAATGAGAGGTGCATGGGAGCATGGGAACATTGTAACTAAAGCTTTGGAATTTGCTTTAAACCCCACACATCTTAACTTATTTCATGGCTGCTGAACTTGGGGCTACATTGTAATTAACTCTTCCCTTTTTTGCCTTTTTGCCTTTTGACATTGCCGAAGCAGAAGAGAAATGAGCAATTAGCACGTTGAAGGTGCGTCTTTACTTACTCACTGGCACCCTCTACTGTTACATTGTGCATAAGACACCAGAATAGTTAGACTTCCCACATGCTTGCAGCATTTGTTTTATATGAGAAGATATCCTCTGAATGGGACAGACTTGGTGAGGAGAGAGCCCAGTATTTGGACAGAAGTAATTCTATCACAGATGAGACTACAGAAGAGGTGCTTTTTCGCACTTGGACTGAGAAGCGAGAAGTGAGAACGTCAAAAGGCTCTTTACTAACCCCCTTCCTGTGGCTTATCCGGCAGCCAGTAAATCAGTCTTCTGCTCAGGTTGTCTGAGCGAGAGCTGCATGATCTGCATGTTGGAGAGAGGAAAATTCAGCTTTGCGTTCGGAGCTCAGAGCTCGGTGTAGCATAAGCGGTGCATCGATGCTCAGGTACATTAGCGCATTGGGGTTTTCGATTCCATTCTTCTCAAATCATATTGGCTGCGAAGCAAAAGGGCCCTGTAATATAATTCAGGGGTGTACATAGACTCTGCACAACTAAACCCGCTGATGTGAGGGGAACCGCTCATATCTTCTGTCTGTGGCCTTGTCCATCGCCAAACACTGTGAGGGGTGTGAGGGTTGCGGGCAGGCAGGACAGTCTGCACCCGTCAGCGACTGTCAGCGACTGAAAGAGGCTCGACTGGGCTACCTTGAGAAAAGTGGGTTTATGATACAACTGCCTGATTGTTGATTGTTGTTTAATTGTGGCTTGGCTTGGAACGCCGTCCCTGCCCCTTGAGAACTCCTCTGGTGGGACGAGGGTCCAAGGGGACACACCGCACTGTCCGGAGTCCGGACTGCCTGCACCTCCATCTTCGCTCTGGGGAGGACTGCAACCCCTGGAGTGCATCATTACGCAGCGAGTGAGTGAGGGAGAGGCATGGCCTTCGCGCCTATAGCGCTGTCTCTCCACCCGCGGTGCTAACTCCTGTCTAAACTAGCTACATATAGACAAACAAGCCCATCAACCACCAAGGCTATATTACAATCCCCTAGGTTAAGCCCAACAGTGATTGTCCACAATGAGCAAAGTACACTAACTCCACCGACACCATCCCTAGTTCACTTGGGCGATGTGGAAGTTACGGAAGATAGCCAAAATAAAAAGGGAATGGCAACTAGGTTGTGTGCGTCAAGGACACCAAAGGTGGTGGGGCAATCGGTAAAACAGAGACAAACAAATGGGCCTAGGAAAGCCAAAACAAAGAAAGTAGGGGGGCAGGTGCGTATGGTAAACTCAAACCACAATACCAAGGAGCAACTTGATACTGAAGCCCATAACAGAACAGTTAGCACGCACACAGAGATAGATTTTGGCATGTACCCATCCTTAGAAGCTGCACTTGGGATAATGTCAACAAAAATTAGTGACCTAATGGACAAGAAACTTAGCCCAATAGGAATAAAGATAGAGCAGTTGAATAGTGCAATATAACAACTAAGAATTAGTAACAATACTGCCCGCATTGAAAAAGCTACAGGGATATACCCATCACCACCAACAGAGGGGTTGTTAGTAGAGCAAGCCAAAATGAGTAATGTGTCTCAAGGGTCATTACCAGTAAATCACACGCCAAAATCGATCAGTAGGGGCATAGGCCAATTGGGTAGGGCGCGAAATACACAAGATAATGTAGGAGGGTCACAAAATAGCAACATTCCACACACAATCCCTAATGTACCTGAAATTCATGTTGGTCTAAACCAAACAGAAAGCCCCAAAGGGACTGACTCTGTACCAGACAATGAAGTCCTAGGCGGCCTACCACTGGTCTCATGCCCATATGCACTATTCCTAGCTGGGGTCCCACCTCTTAAAAGAGAACAAAAAGAATCATGGCAAAATTTACGGAATAAAACGGTTGACTGGCTGACCAAACACAAAAAGTTTCACCCCTCAAACATGAAAGACATCCTCATGGTCCGTAGGGTTGGGTGGATAGGGAAATCTCCAAAGAATATGTCAGGCGATTGTGTAGTAGTATATCTTCGGCGACCACAGCTGGTACGCAAAATACTAAATACGCACAAGGAGACCTCCCCCCAAGGCAGTTGTATCACTGCCCTTCCACTAGGCTTTTTCTACAGACCCCCACTTGGAAATTTTGGGCAGGATAAATGAAAATAAGAAATACAGAGTGGAGGACAATATAAGCACTACTCAAGGCAATCTCCTAGAGATTCCATCTGACCACATGATTAATAGTTTAACACCTGAGAGATCTAACTGTATCACAAGTAATAATGTGCATCTAGATGACGAACCAGGTTTACGGCTTATTTCATGGAACATAGCAGGCCTTAATAGGAATCTCAGAGATATGGAATGGCATGAGTATATAGAGCAGAGCGATATCTGTCTTCTGCAGGAGACATGGGCATTAGAAATTCCTCATAGAATAGGATATAAGACATTTAACGTGGAAGCCATTCCGTCGGCTAGAGGTAGGCCATCGGGGGCCTAGTTATTTGGGTAAGGATTAGTCTTGAAGTTAGTATAACCCAAATTTCCTTATCATCCCCTGACATGATCGGGATTAAAATAACTGCAAGGGATGGAAGAAAGATATATTTAATTAACATCTATAATAGACCGAGCCCAGCGCATAACGAATCACTAGTGATAGACCAACTTGATTCCTTTTTAAACACACTAGAACCAAAGGCACGGGTGATTGTTGGGGAGGATTTGAACTGTTGTTTTGAACCAGCGGTGGCTTTGAAAATCTCTTTGAGGATGAAGATGCAGCAAATAATATCCCCAAAATAGAAAATGACAAGCTAGTGCCGTGCACCGTGGCGGTGGCACAAATTATGAACTTATAGGGAATGGATTAAGAGCTTGTAATGGCCGTCTACCCTCGGATAGACCGAGTGCGTATACATTTTGTAGAGGAAAATCCAGGAGCAATATAGATTATATAATGGTATTGATGGAGTTATGGCCAATTGCCCTGGATTTAACAATAGAGCCCAGAACTGAGAGTGATCATAGCTCTACAATTGGCATTCTCAGTGCAGCTATTTCTCCCTGTGACTTCATGTAGCGAGGGAAGCAATAACCTTGTGGATCAAACCCTAGTAAGTAACAACCGCCGAGACCTTAAATGCCCGCATATTTAAGGGAATAGCCACTCTTTGGAACGCATTTACAAAACCTTTGCGGATATTGTTTTGCCATATATTGATAAATTACCGGACTCAACCCTAATGTTAGAGTTACATAATGCTCTTGTAGATGCATTAAATCCATTTGTGAGTAATACTCCGAAGGTAGGCAATAGAGGCAAGCAAGTTGAGAAATTAGGAATGAATCCTTGGTATAACAAGGAGTGTCGCGAAGCAAAGGCTGAATTCATAGTGGCAATAAAAAACAACAATGTGATTTCAATAAGGGAGAATAGGACCAGATATAAAAGAACCCTTAACTAAAACAAAACAAATTTGGGATGATGATATCTGGTCAGAATTAATAAACGCAGCGAAAACAAAAGACCAGCTAAGCTTTTGGAGGCTAATATTAAAACGGAACAGGTCAGGTAGGGATACCAAGGATCTTTTCCTCGATGCTAACACCTGGGTCGAACATTTTACCAGTCTTTATGCAGCGGTAAAAACCAGCCAGTCTAATATTGCTGTTGATTTAACATTAAACCCAGGGATTGACAATTTACATTTTAGTTTGGAAAAAAATATTTTGCCCATTGATGTTGTAAAGTCAGGGAAGGCCCCCGGTCCGGATACAATGCCAGGCGATCTGCTAAAGCATGATACTAGTGTCTGGGGACCATATATTAATTGCCTGTGTAACGAAATAGCCTCTGGAATGCCAATACCTGAGTCATGGAACGGAGAAGAAATTGTGACGATTTTTAAAAAGGGCAACCGCTATGACCCCGTGAACCATCGCCCAATTAGTTTAATTGATATTTTACAAAAGATTTATGCCAGGCATATATTAAATAGATTAAGTGACTGGATAGAAGAAGAAAATGTGCTTTCAAAATTTCAGGCAGGATTTAGATTTAAAACCAGCATAATCAATCAAGTATTTAGATTTTTGTGCCTTTGCTGGAAGTATGTAAATCTAAGAAAGGGCCATTTGTACATTGCTTTCATAGATTTGAAAGCTGCATTTGACTCGATACCTCGGAATTTATTATGAGATTCGCTAAAACGCCAAGGGGTGCCCGGCGAACTGCTTGTACACATTATGAGATTGCACGAGGATAATTTCACAAAGGTGAGATGGGGACCACGGGACGAACTTACGAAGTGAATACCAGTACGAAGAGGTGTGTGCCAGGGGTGTGTACTGGCGCCCACCCTATTTTCCTTATATGTAAATGATATCCTGAGTATCTGCATGGTTGCGCGAATTATGCTCCTAAACTGGGGGAAGATCTGGTGCCAGCATCATTATTATTTGCTGATGACACCATACTAATATCACAAACCCCCAAAGGATTACAATGTTTAATAGACCGTTTTTTTACATACTGCATCACTAAAGGCCTTGAAATAAACTCCATCAAAACCAAGAACTTGGCAATAAATCCGCACAGATCTTTTAAAAAGAATCTAATATTAAATAACGAAAGATTAGAGTATGTGCAAAGCTTTAATTATTTGGGTATTACCCTAGATACAAAGATGAGTTTGAAACCCCAATTGGAAAAAATAAGATAATCCTCTTTCAAAATACAGTGCCGATAGCCAAAAAACACCAAGGTAGCATCTCAAAGGCAGTTTCCCCAGCCTTGGAGGTTTTTAAACATAAAGCACAATCAGCCTCCCCTTATGGAGCCGAACTTTGGGGACCCTATTGTAAAAAGAATTTTGAATTGGTAGAAAATACATTTTTTAGAAAATATTAAGCTTTCCTATGAAAACTCCCCTGATTCCAATTACCATGGATCTGAATGTTAAACATACTGACCATGTCGCTCTACTAAGACCACTCCTAATCTGGGTAAGACTATGGATAACCCCGGAACTGAAACATTATAGGGAAGGTCTAGATGAGATATTAAAGAACAAGAGGAGTAGGGATAATTAATGGTTCAAGCATATTTCCTCTTGGTTCTCAAAATTGGGTATACAGCATTTTTGGGACGATCTGACTCATCTGATATCAATATCAAAGAAACTGCTAAAAACAACTTTTTGGACTTATATCCAAAACAGTGTGTTACACAGCTCTAATAATGGGTCACTTACAACTAAGTTCCTTCTCTTTAAAGACGTACCAAGTTTTGAGCCATTTATGCTTGAGGTGCGTCCACAATTAGATAACTCCTTATATGCAAAGTTTAGATATGGGGTGCCACAAACAAATGTTATGTTACGTTATGTTATGTTAACATGCGTTTATATAGCGCTCGGCTACTCTAAAAGAGTGTCCCGGCGCTTTCCACAGTCCGCTACAATGTAGAACAACATAACAAGAAGAATAAATCCCAGAAGAAAGAAAAAGAAAGACCCACCTAAACAGAAAGATTAAAAAGCCAAGTCTTCAGATTCTTTCTGAATTGAAGCAAATTGGGAGTGCTGCGAAGTGCCAATGGAAGCGAGTTCCATAACTGGGAGGCCTTAAGGCTGAAAGAACGCCCCCCCATGCGGGCCTTCCTCACACGTGGAACCACAGCAGTAAAAAGGGATTCAGAACGCAGAGAGCGGGCAGGGCGATAGAAAGCCAATCTCTTCTGCAAATATCCCGCGCCTGAGCCGAACAGAGCTTTGTGCACCAGCGTCAGGGATTTGAACATAATCCGCTTCCGGATCGGCAACCAATGGAGCGTCTGCAGCAGCCCGGAAGCCCGTGCTCGTCTATGCAGACCAAAAATCGCACGGGCTGCAGAATTCTGTACCACCTGCAAGCGCTGGACCAGATAGTCCGGTAGGCCTAGGAAGAGGGCATTGGCATAATCTAGCCTGGATCCGATAAGCGCCTGCACCGTAATCCGTCTGTGCTCCGCAGATAGTAAAGGAAGAAACTTGCGGAGCATTTTCAGAATGCCGAAACAGGTGCCGGACAGGCCAAGAACGTGCGCTCTCAAAGAGAGCTTGTTATCAAGCTTGACACCGAGGTTCTTGGCAACCAGGGAGGATTGTGCCGGGGGGCACATAGCAGTCGGCCACCACTGCCGCCATTCGGGATCGATGGCACATCCGAAAAATAAAACCTCCGACTTGCTGGAGTTGGCCTTCAGACTATTACGCTGGAACCAGCCGAAGACCATGTCCAGACAGTCCCGAATTCTCTCCCCATCAAATGGCTGATCTTTGCCACAAGTGAAGAGGAGTTGCGTGTCATCGGCGTAGGACACGATCTGGGCTCCGTAAGCCTCCACCGCAGCCGCCAAAGGGGACATGAAGATGTTGAACAATGTCGGGCTCAACACAGATCCCTGTGGAACCCCGACTCCCAGTGGCGGCATCTCGGCGGAGCTCTGGGAAACCCAGACCGTCTGGCGGCGGCCCTCCAGAAAAGATGTAAACCATCTGAACACCGTCCCCCTCAGGCCGATGTCATAAAGCCTGGCGAGAAGCGCCTCATGGGGGACGGTGTCGAAGGCCGCCGACAGGTCCAACATGACTAACATGGCCTTGCCACCCACATCCAAGGTCTCCCTGATGATCTCAGAGACCTCCACCAACGCCGTTTCCGTACTAAAATTCGGACGGAAACCGGATTGGGATGGATGGAGCAAATTGTTAGATTCAAGAAAGCTCGACAAGACGCCATGGACATGTTTCTCCGTGATCTTCGCCAGAGCCGGGAGAAGTGAAATTGGCCTGTAATTGGCCAAAACCTCGGCATCAAGACCAGGCTTTTTCAGGAGGGGGATCACCATCGCCCTTTTCCAGGTGCGTGGGACAATCCCCTCCCTCAAGGAAGCGTTGAGGATCGGGTTGACCAAAGGATCCACCACTGCCGCCATCCCCGCCAAAAATTTGGCGGGGCAGGGGTCAAGTGGCGAGCCAGATTTAAGACTGGCCAACAGAGTCCGAACATGTCACTGGAGACAGGTGGAAAGTCAGCCAGTACTGCCGTGGGCACGGACGATGTACCAAGTCCTGCCCCAGGACCACAGCAATCCTCCATCAAGCTCTCCGAGAAGGAGACCTGAATTGCCTTAATCTTGTTGGTGAAAAAAGTGGCAAGATCACACGCCCACGCATCAGATGTTAATAGATCTAGATGGCGTAGTAACCCTGGAAGCGAAGGTAATGAATTGTGTGTTCTGTGTTAAAGTGAAGCCAAAGAAAATTACTATTTTTCTGCCAAGCGTATATCACACCGAGGACGAAATGGTTTATACCCATTTGCAAAAACCTAAACATCAGGGCTTGCAAAGAGCAGAGAGAATTTTGAAAACTTTCACATTGCAAGTAATTGTCTTTAGCGTAAGCAGGTACCCTTTCAATGTAAATCTTATAAGAGCAAAAGCAGGATTAAAGTTTTAAATGTGGGCACACTGGTAAAAAAATAGCACACCAGAGGTAAATTGCACATGCACCTTAATTTTGCACATAGCACTTTATGTTTTATCATAGCTCTGGGAAGTTGAAACATGCACATCTATGACAGAATTGTGGAATATGGGTTACGAAACAAGACCTGTATTGATGGAAATTGTGGTACTATAAAGTGAAAAAGGGATCATGTGAGGAAGCAAAATAAATAGAAAAATGTCATTAGATTATAAAAAAATTGTTTTATGAAAATACATGCCTGGATTTTAGATATTTATTATATATTATATTGTTTTATTGGCTGTAACAGGGGCAGGTTGCGCTTCACAAATTCGTCCTAAAAGCCCTTATTGCGATGTATAGTATTCATCTCCACACCAGTTAACAAACCTAGACCACCTATAGGAGTAAATAAACTTAGTGGAGTGTTGCCTGGACGATAAAATAACATCCACCACATCCGGCAGGAGAGAGAAGGAACTCAGGTTGCCCTGTTCAATCTCCAGGCATGAAGGTGCAGGCTCTGGAGGTGGGGGTGTACAACCTGCCCGTGCGACTGCGAGAGGAGGCCTGCCCTGAGAGGGAGATGGAGCGGCGAGTGCAATGAGAGGTGAAGTAGATCTGTGTACCACACCCTTCTTGGCCAATCCAGGGCAATCACTATAACTTGGGTCCGGTCTTGACGAATCTTCCTCAGAACTCGAGGAATCAAGGGTATGGGAGGAAACGCAAAAAGGAGTTGCGAGCTCCAATCTATCTGAAACGTGTCCCACAAAGCTCCCTGCATTGGATACTGGAGACTGCAGAACAACGGCAGTGCGCGTTCTCGCAAGTGGCAAATAGGTCCAACCGAGGAGACCCACACATCTGGAAGATTTGATGGACTACCTCTGGATGAAGCCGCCACTCGTGATCGGCCGAGTAATGCCAACTGAGAATGTCCGCACGAACATTGAGCACACCGGCTAGATGATTTGCAAACACACAAATCTGATGGTCCTGAGCCCAGGACCAGAGTCGCAGAGCCTCTCGACAGAGAGGATACCACCCTACCTCTCCCTGTTTGTTTATGTACCACTTCGTGGTAATGTTGTCAGGACCTGAACCAACTGACCTTGAAGGGAAGGAAGGAAAGCCTTTAGTGCCTAAAATATCACCCGCAATTCCAGAAGGGTGATGTGAAGCAACCTTTCCTCTGGAGACCAAAGACCGTTGACCTCCAGAACCCCCAGATGAGCACCCCACCCTAAAGTGGAGGCATCCATGATCACTGTGGCCACCGGTGGAGCAGGTTGAAAGGGCTTGCCTTGAGATAGGTTGCCCTGCACACTCCACCAAGTCAGATCCGCTGCAGCATCTCTGGAGATTCTGACTGCCTCCCTGAGATCTCCGTTGTGTTGAAACCACTGCTTGCGGAGGCACCACTGGAGTGCCCTCACGTGCCAGCGTGCATGACTTACCAACAGTATGCTGGAAGCAAACTGACCGAGCAGGCGAAGGACCTTCAGGACCGGAACAACCGCTCCATTGTGAAACAAAGGAATCATCTCCTGAATGTCGAGAATTCTTTGTGGAGGTGGAAAAGCTCGACACACAGTAGTATCCAGTACCGCCCCTATGGACAGGTTGCGCTGAGAGGGCACCAGGTGATATTTGGGCACATTTATTGAAAAGCCCAAGCTGAACAAGAGCTGAGTTGTTACTCGCAGATTATGATGCACCATCTCAGGCGACTCCGCTTTGAGCAGCCAGTCATCCAGTTAAGGGAAAACTGGAATCCCCGACCTCCTGAGATGAGCTGCCACCACTGTCATCACCTTTGTGAAGACTCGAGGTGCAGTAGTAAGACCAAACGGTAGGACCGCAAACTGGTAGTGCTGCGACCCTACTGTAAAACAGAGATATTTCTTGTGCGATTAGGATGGGGATGTGAAAATACGCATCCTGTAAATTGATCGACACCATCCAGTCCTCTTGCTGCAGCGCTAAAAGAACCTGAGCAAGGGTTAGCATCTTGAATTTCTCCTGCTTCAGGTAATAATTCAAGACCCTGAGGTCCAGAATCAGACGTAATCTGCCATCCCTCTTGGGGATCAGAAAACTCCGGGAGTAGCACCCCTTTCCTGCTCCGAAACCACCTCTATCGCACCTTTTTGTAATAAAGCAAGAACCTCCTTCTATAGGTGAAGTAAATGGTCCTCCGAACAAAAACCTTGACAAGGAGGGAGAGGTGGAGGAAACTCCCGAAAGGAAAGGGTGTACCCATTCTCTACAAGGTTTTAAACCCAGAGGTCTGACGTGACCGATTTCCAACCCTATAGAAAGTGGGACAGCCGACCCCCTATAGGACCCACATGATCCAGGATGGGGGATCTAAGGCTGTTTTCCTGTGTTACCAGGGGGAGCACGAGAGGTAGAAGAGGAGGAGGAGATATTGCGGCCGACCCACTTTGGCTACCACTGGTTCTTCCTCTATTGGACTTATAGAGAGGATTTTTCTGCTGCTGCTGAGATTGTTGCAAGCTGCGAAAGGAGGACCTTCCAAAACCATGATACTTCTTATAACCAAACCCCCTTGACTGGATTTGTTATCCTAAGGATTTCGCCGTGGCTTTGCTATCTTTAAATCTTTGAAGCGCAGAATCAGCCTTCTTCCCGAAAAGTTTTGAACCACCAAAGGGCAAATCAAGAAGGGTAGCCTGTACGTCGGGGGGAAATCCAGAGGATCTAAGCCAAGCCTATCTCCTGGTAACCATGGAGGAACTCATAACCCTGGCCACCGAATCAGCAGTAACCTGTCGAGCAGCAGCCTGAGCATCCGACAGAACCTCCATAAAATTTCCCCGCTCTTCATCAAGTAACTCGGGCACCAATTGCTTTGCCGAATCCGTCAAAGCATGTATATGACGCCCCAACAAACAGGTAGCATTGGTTGATTTTTGTGCCATGCTAGATGAAGAAAAGACCTTTTTAGCCGATTGCACCAACTTCTTAGAGTCCCTGTTGGCAGAAGCCTGAGGAAATGCGCCTGAAGATTGTTTAGAGCAGGATGCCTGCACCACCAAACTTTCTGGAGACGGATGAGAAGAAAGAAAAGGAGGGTCTCTTGGAGCAGATCTATGATAGGGAACTACCTCTTGAGGTAGAGAAGCCCTAGACGAAGAAAGTTCCCACTCAGGGGAGTGTCCAGTTCACTTGCCTCCTGAATTCCTTCGAATTCATCTACAGATTCCTCTATCTCAACCTCTTCAATCTCCTCTCTCTGATACTGTTTTTCCTCCAACAGTCTCTCTGCCTCTCTCCTTGAGCGAAACCTTGGTTGCGGCGTCGGCGGCGCCACACGTGGGGCTGACAGCTCTTGAGCCGGAGTCGAAGGAGGATCCGAAAGTGGAATCGGCACCGTCCAAGGCCCACCAGACGGCGCCAGGGACTCCATATGACTGGGTGTGAGTGTTTGATTGGTTCAGATGCTCCGTCCATCACCTTCCCCTTTTCTACCGCTTTGTTCGTCATAAGTTGGCAGGGTATGCTCAGACGTGAGTCCCTTGCTCACTTTGCCACTGGATTCAAGCAAGCCTGGCTGAAGACGGCTGTAATGCCAGAAAACGGTCCTATAAAGCTTGTTTCCGGTCCAGGGAAGGCATGGCTTGGCAGTTCGGGCTGAACCGTTCCCATGAGGCACAGGGTCAGACTGATTTGCATATGGCCATGTCTGAACTGGGGTGGCAGAGTGCGCTAAAGAACGGTGATGGATTAAACCCAGATCTGTTGACTGGGTGTGAGTGTTTGATTGGTTCAGATGCCCTGTCCATCACCATCCCCTTTTGTACCGCTTTGTTCGCCATAAGTTGGCAGGGTATGCTCAGACGTGAGTCCCTTGCTCACTTTGCCACTGGATTCAAGCAAGCCTGGCTGAAGACGGCTGTAATGCCAGAAACCGGTCCTAGGAAGCTTGTTTCCGGTCCAGGGAAGGCATGGCTTGGAAGTTCGGGCTGGACTGTTCCCATGAGGCACAGGGTGAGACTGATTTGCATATGGTCATGTCTGAACTGGGGTGGCAGAGTGGGCTAAAGAACGGTGATGGAATAAACCGAGATCTGTTGACTGGGTATGAGTGTTTGATTGGTTCATATGCTCCGCCCATCATCATCCTCTTTTGTTCCGCTTTGTTCGCCATAAGTTGGCAGGGTATGCTCAGACGTGAGTCCATTGCTCACTTTGCCACTGGATTCAAGCAAGCCTGGCTGAAGACGGCTGTAATGCCAGAAACCGGTCCTAGGAAGCTTGTTTCCGGTCCAGGGAAGGCATGGCTTGGCAGTTTGGGCTGGACTGTTCCCATGAGGCACAGGGTCAGACTGATTTGCATATGGCCATGTCTGAACTGGGATGGCAGAGTGGGCTAAAGAACGGTGATGGATTAAACCCAGATCTGTTGGCTGGGTGTGAGTGTTTGATTGGTTCAGATGCTCCGTCCATCACCATCCCCTTTTGTACCGCTTTGTTCGCCATAAGTTGGCAGGGTATGCTCAGACGTGAGTCCCTTGCTCACTTTGCCACTGGATTCAAGCAAGCCTGTCTGAAGACGGCTGTAATGCCAGAAGAAACCGGTCCTAGGAAGCTTGTTTCCGGTCCAGGGAAGGCATGGCTTGGCAGTTCAGGCTGGATTGGTCCCATGAGGCACAGGATCAGACGGATTTGCATATGGACATGTCTGAACTGGGGTGGCAGAGTGGGCTAAAGAACGGTGATGGATTAAACCCAGATCTGTTGACTGGGTGTGAGTGTTTGATTGGTTCAGATGCTCCGTCCATCACCATCCCCTTGGGGACTCCATATAAGGCGTTGAAAATCTCAGAGTCGGAAACTGCCATGACTGCGCCGTCGGCATGAAAGACACAAAGGGTGCCTGGGCATAATGCTGAGGCCCGCCCAAATTGAAGGCCAGCGGACCCACGAGACCCGAAGGTGGTCCAGAGGGGAAGGCTGCCTTGGCAAATACTTCATACATTGCATTTAAAAAATGTGTTGGATCCGAACCTGGAGTTGGAAACTGTGGATATGGAGTCGAGTCAGTATCCACACGAGGAGCATCCGACGTCGGAACAGCTGGATCCACTGACTAAGCCACAGGTTCAACCTTGTGTACAGGAGAAGGATCATCCTGAACTGGTAAGCCTTCCAGATCCGGTGAACCCCTCGCTGCCGGAGACCGCGCCGGAGTGCCTTTTGGAGAAGGAGATCTTTCCGGAGTCACCTGAGGAGATGGCGAACAAGATACCAAGTCCTTCTGACGACGTTGAGGAGCTGGCAAAGGTGACCTTGAAGCCTTAACCTTTGACGAACAGCGCCAAGACCCATGTCCCCTCTTCTTCTTGTGTTTCCTCGACTTCGACAAATGTGAAGTCAACTACTTCGACTTTGATCACTTACATCCTCTCCCTTCCTTCTTTGCTTTTGCCATAAAAAGCTTGGGCTCACGTTCTTTTAAAGCCTTTAGGTTCATTATTTGACAGCTGGAACAGTCTTCCACATCGTGATCTTATGACAAACACCATGAACAATCTTCATGGGGGTCAGTGATAGACATGTGACCCCCTCACTCCCTACAGGGCTCAAACACGGACTTCCTTGAAGACACCATCGCAACAGCAACAGTTGAAGCTGAAGAAACAACAAAGTAACTCGACACAATATGGAGAGTCCCAGAAAACCGTTACGCATCAACAGCGCGGAAAAAAGGGAACTGACGTCATCATGCCGACGAGGCTCTCTTATGGCTCCGGTGACGTCATGCGGAGTCAAGAGCGAAGCCGTAGCATTGTGAAGTCCTCTTCGGCGTGGAGCGCTAGGAAAAAAGTTTCCATAGACTGCTGGCGCAGGGGATATTCATAAGGTGAGGAATCCACAGGCAGATGTATCCATCAGAAAATGGAATACCACCAATGCAAGACAGTATGGCAGTAACCATGATGCAACAGCTGCAAGCCACCAAAAGTGAATAAATTTCACAACTCAGAATTTGCATTTTTATTGTGGAAGTAGCCTGTAAACTGTACAGCACAAACTTGTCATTTAGGTCAATATTGAACTCAAGTGTTGTCTCAAACCCTAGATCAAGACAACTTCTCAGATGTGTCACAATAGTGATATCTCCAACCAACATAATATGGTTGCTCTTAGTTGCACAGCTTTCTTGTGAAAACACAAAGTATGTGTGCAGAGAGCTTGAGGATAAAAGGGAAGCACCTTGCTGAAGTGTCTACGCCTTAACTGCAATAGGCTATTTATACTTTTCATTTTACAGAATATGTATTATGACCTACTGATGCAATTAGATTAAAGAAATGTGTATACTTTATACTGAAAGACAGGATTACATTTTCTAGGATTCTAAACATTTCAACAATGTTAGTGTTATTCGTGGAATTTTAAGCTGTGCTTCTCTTGTTTGTCTACAGAAAGAGTTAGGAAATGTGGCAAATCAAGAGACCAACATGCGAACACTGCAAACGCTATGTGACTGTCAGGCGAAAGGATGCAAGTGGGTGCACTGACTTTCCAAGTAGTCTGCCACGCTACATTATTTGTCACTGTAAAGTTTCTACTGTAGGGCAGAGCATCCTAGGCAACAAGATTTCAAATATTTGCAATGGCTTTTCAGATTGGATACAAAACTGCTTTAGTTGTCCACTTAAGGTTCCCACGACAAAGCAATGCATTCTAGGCAGACACTTACCTCAATGAAGGCTCCAAGCGGAGTCATATTGACATCTCAATATGCATTATAACGTAGATTTGTTGCATTGTTGTGCCAGGCAAGTGCCAATATGACTTCTGTTGGTGGCCTAGGTGGAGCACAGTCAGGTGGCCAGTCGTTCAGTGCATCTGTTTGCCAAAACTGCCGAGTTCCACATGAACTATGCTGTACCTACTGGAAGCAGTTAACGCAGTAACATAATGGTCGAATTCAGCAGTAGTTTTTATTGTTGGTAGATAAATGTGCTGCTATCTCTGATTCCATCTATAAAAAAACAAAAAGCATCCTTATTACTAACTCTTGCTTCATCTCCTCAGTTTAAAGGGGTAGCTATAGTATGATAATTCTGAAACGAAACAATTGGAATACCAAAACATAGGGAAAAAAGAAAACCTGGGAGAGAACAAGCTCCTTTCCTCCCACTGTTTCCTGCCTTCGAAGACAAACTCCAATCACACATTTGAGACCACAAAGTGATAATTGTGGTATTCACCTAACCCAGCTCATTAAAGAGTGCACAAAAGGGAGTCCAGGATGTGCACCAGAGCGGTGCTGTTTAACAATGGACTGTGTGCTTACATATGCACAGCTTGTGCAAGTCACATTGCCGATGCATAAGAATTTCCAGACAAATTTCCCATTTGTGATTTTTAGGCGGTGGGTCACATCAAAGGTATTATCATTAATCCCTATTAGCACGTGTTATTGTCTGATCTGCACACAAGGGATCAGTGTTCTTTGGTGCTCCCCACTGCTCTGAATCAAACCAGACTTATTATGTATTCAGATCAACCCTGCGCAGCTTTGCCGGACCCATTTGGTGACTGATCCCCAATGGCATAAACTACAAACTGACACAGATTAAGCATAGCACAGTACGGCCTAGGGATATAACAGAGTAGAGGCAGGACAGCATAAAGTGTAGGGGTAGGACCAAAGAGTCAGTCTGCTACTAGACCCTCCTAAACTTAGGGTTCGGGGAGGGATATGACACATGCAGGGTGCACTGGCAGTGCTAGCCCTGGTGCTCCTCTATCCTATCAGGACTGGGAGGGACAGACAGGCGAGTAATTCTCTTGGAACATCAAAGAAGGGCGGGTGACTGACAGCACTGGGATTAACGCTCCTGTATATTCCCATGGTAGAGGTCACACTGAATCCTCTTTTTATCCAAAGAACAAAAAGCGCCAGGCCATGCTGTGACGGAAGTTCTATTTATTACTCTTCTGGGATGTCCTTGAACTTAGCCCATCCAAAAAGCTTGGTGCAGCAAGGTGATCTTTTTCTTTAACGGGCGCGGGAACAGCTCTGTTAGTTCTTCTCTGGAAATTACTGTGGTCGTGTGTGCACAGTCACCAGGGAGCACACCCCCCTCAAACCGGGAAACAGTTGGGTGTTGGCGTGTTCGCCGCATTGCCAGTAGAATCCATAAGTGAGAAGGTAGCCCATTGCATATCCAGAATATTAAAAATCACGCCGCCATTAGCATTTGTGGCCATTGGAAGCGTTCCTTTTCCTCTGAAACAAAACGAATACAGTGTGAGTTTCAGGAACAATCAGGCATTGACCTTTCCCTTCTAGCCAAATGTATCCACTCACCTCTGTGTCCCCGATTTCCTGACATGGGTTAGCCATACTTTCATTGAAACCTTTCTCAATGGGATTCAGTCCCTTTTATATCCCCGAGCTAGATGAGCCTACACAGGAACTTCATGTTGGGAGACCACTTGTTGTTAAAGAAGATCACCCCAGATATGCTAAGGGACAGCCTCCGTCCACAGATGGATGCAGGACCAGATGTGTTCATGCACCGAGTTGGGGGTTTTGCTAGCTCCAACAATCTCTTCTCTGGGGAGTCTTGGGCCAAACAGTATCCTTCCCTATGCTGCACTTTCTACGCATCCGGTCCAGGTCAGTTTGGATGCAATTGGGTTCAGTGAAGAGGTATAACGCTGTTGGAAAGGTGTCGTATCGGGTCAGGTTTATATCTACCCTGTGAGGTTCTATCTTGTTGGACTGCATCTTGGCCCTTATCCTGCATGAGTAAAGGTGAATAAAGCACTTGGCTTTTTCAGGGGCTACCTCTTGTGACAGGTAAATTCTATCTGCGCCTACCGCATGTGGGAACAGCGAACAGACGCAACATGACCTGGCTGATGCTTGGGATCCGACTGAGTTCATGTGTTGGTACCAGGTGTTATGTAAGAGGGTGCTATGCAGTGCATACGGGATGCTCGTAATTTGGTGTACTGTAATTGTAGGTGGCATTCGAAAGCTCCCTAAGGGGCACTGTATTTCCCCATTAGTGACTCTCTTTTAACTAGCCAGTTCCTCAAAGGTAAGTGCATGTGGGATTACCCATCGCAGAAAGAAATATACATAACTTTTGTCGCAATATGGTCGTCCAAGGAGTGAGTTCCTTCAGAGCCTTCTGTGCTCTTCCGGAGGCTGTGTTTCTTCTGCCCAATTGGAAAATGTTTGCGGGATTTACTTTGTGGTCGTCATCGCCATGGAATGGCTCCACTACATGAAGGAACGGTGCACCCACCCAAGTGTTAGGCAGGCAGTGGGTTATTCCTACTTCCAATGGCGTGCCGTTATACATTTTCCTTTTCCTCTTTTGTTATCAGTGGAAGTTGATAACACGTCGCGTTGGTGCACTTTGGTGTCTTATCTGTTACCTGGTTTTGAAAGAACTTCATTGATAATTAACTCTGAAACATTTTACACATGTTCTGTAATTATTGGTTCTCAGAGTCCCTGTTTTTTTAGCATAGCGGCATGATCTCTATACTCCACAATATATAGTTAGGCACAAGAAGGTGCCTCCTGTTGGGTATGTTTTCGTAATTTTGGGAAGTGTGATTGTTAGTTTATCTAGAGGGATCAAATCTTTTCATAAGCTGGTGAGCCCCCCTTCCACTCCTAACAAGATGCTTAGATTGGTGCTAAGTATGTTTGTGGGATGGTCTTATGAGCATAAGGAGGGATGGAATTGTTTCTTTTAGGTTGAGTCGTACAGTGATGCGAGTTTTTGTCATAGGCACTTCGCCTGGTGGCTAAAGGTACAGTTGCTGTGAGACCCCTTCCAGTAGTTATTTTGCCAGCTGAGGCTACATCTTTTGATACTACTCTCAATTGCGTTTGTTATGCCCTGTTTAGCTGAGTACAGCTGTAGGTGAGTGGAACGTGTGGGAAGAGGGGCAGATCGCCGCTGGTGTAGCTAATATCTGCCACATGCCATGAGCACCTTTTGGTGTGTGTGCACCTATTTGTTCGCAGGAAGAGATGTATAACGTGGCATGGCTCTCCCTCGTGGCTTTCAGGTATCTGGCTTGGGATAATCTTGACACCGCATATGTTTCTGGAAACTTCATTCTGATTACTGAACCACTCTGGAATTGTTGTAACATTTGTGTAGCTGGCAAAGCAAGCATGTATGTCGGTGTCTTCCAAATTATCACCTGGCCATTACCTTCTGTTTGTTCCTTGTCAATCTTAAATATCTGATTATGAGCATTATATATGTAACTTGATGATGTATCCATGACTATCTAAAAGTTGATATGCTATATATACATATATATATATATATATATATATATATATATATATATATATATATATATATATATATATATATATATATATATATATATATATATATATATATAAACAGGTTGCCATTCCTTGCTATGTGCATCCTTTATTATCTCTAGTTTAGATCTTTCTTTTTTAGCTGATTATACCCCCTGCTCCTTCTTACACAATTTCATGACTAACACCTACTTCATTAGATTCTTTATGACACTAGGCTTGGTACAGGTCGCAGTAGGTTGAAGATGGTTGTAGTTCTATAACACGAGGACTCCTCTTGTGTCTCTTATGCATGGCTCCTCAATAGCCAACACTTTATGAGATAGCCCGCTTGTATACACCCCTCTTCTATTTCTACGGTTAGGTGGAGGGAGATTATTTCCATAACCAATTAGGTCATTATTTTACAAGCGCTGTCATAATAATCTACAGCGATCCTGTGTTGATATGCAGTTTACACATTATATCTACTCCAGTATTTTACAAGTGATTTCTATATCTTGACTTTTGTTTATTGATATTTTCTTTTGAGCAATGTCTCGACTTTTATGCTTATAAGGAGGGGAATCGATTTTGACGATTGTTTTGCTTTTTTACGTCTTCACCATTACCCTGGGGTTTCGGCAGATTATCTATAGCTATCTGTTAGACCTGGTACCATTGGTGTGGGTCTCCCTTCCATTTTTACTGTTGCCTCATGTGGTTTTGCTGGTGTTAGATGCTTTGGGCACTGTGCCACTGCTGTCCAGTGCCACAGCGTGAGTGCTCCCTACTGTAAATTGATGTTTTGATTAGTGGTTCCCTGATTGCATATTTGGTTTACTTGTCAGACCCTAGTACAGTGCACTGAGTGTGCCCAGGGCATGTAAATCCAAATGCTGCTAGTGGGCCTGCAGCACTGATTGTGCCACCCAGAGAAGCGGCCTTGTAAAATGTGTCTAAGGTCTGCCATTGCAGAGCCTGCGTGCAGTCTAGTACTGTCATGCTGACTGGGCAAGTGCACCCACTTGCCAGTCCCTGACCCTTCCCTTGACTTCATATTAGTCACCCCTATGGTAGGCCCAAGAGCAGGGTGCATTGTAAGTATAAGGTAGGACAAGCCCTGATGTGTGTGACATGTCCTAATAGTGAATTAAAGCCATTTTCGTTTTTCACTATTGCAAGGCTACCTGTTCTCCATAGGCCGGAATGGGCTGCTGGATTGTTACATGTTTATAATCGTAGCAGACTCAGAGAACATGGTAAAAATTTGAGTTTAGTATACATTTTTTAGTAAAGTTTATTTTAATATTCTGTGTTTGCAAATACCACTTTTAGAAAGTAGGTATTTGCTTGCCTAACCATTTGAGCCTGCCTCTGCGAGGTGGTGTATTCCTTCGTCTGGTTTCTGTGAGTGACAGGGCTGGGGGATTCCAAGAGACAGGCTGGGGCAGCCCGGTGGTGAATAGGGAGATTTGCATCTAGATGGGAGGGAGGAGTTGCACCTGGGACCTGAATAGGGCTAGGCCTTCCCTCTACAAGGCTGGCTCCACCCCCTGTGGTGTGTCTGATGTCTCTGCCCTGCACACTGAAAGAAGGGAAGGAAAACTATCAACAAAGTGCTACAGGACTGTACTTGCCTTCTACAATGCTAGCTCCACCTCCTGTGGGGCGTCTGATGTGCCATCCCTGCGCTGTGAAAGGAAAGGAGAAGTCTGGAAAACAGAGTGCTTCAGAACTGGCTTGAACTGGGCACAGGCCCCTCTCCCCTCAGGGAACAAAGGATTTTGGGGTATAAGTATTGGGACCCTGATCCCATGAAATTAGATCACTTCTGGACTTACAAGACGAAACCTCGGCTGAGGAAAAGGAACGTGAAGAAGCTGAGGAGAGACTATTCCCAAGCTGAAGTGCTGCTTGGGGAATTGGCCTGCAGTGGTTGCCTTGCTGCCAAAGGGAGGAGAAAACTTTGTGGACTTTTCTTTCAACTTGTGTAAAGATCTCCAAGGGCTTGGAAGGGAGCTTGCCCCCTGACCGAAGTCCCAGGACCAGTGGACTTCACCAACCTTTGTGAATTGCTGCTGGAAACAAGTGGCTACAGAGGCAGGGAGCTGTGACCGACTCTCACGACCGGCCCGGTGTCCTGTAGGCACCGCACCAAGCAACGTCCGCCTCGAACAAGGCAAGCTCTGCGCTCACCGATTCTGTCCTGACGCCGTCACCAACCCGTAGCCTGCACCGCGACTGGAAGGACTCCGCGACGTGCAACGCCTCGCTACACCGAATCGAACTGGTCTGACCGACGCGGTCACTGCTGCTGGCTTAGAGTTCTGTGACCGCACCGGAGTTAGGCACCGCCTCGCAAGCTTCGAGATGCCCCGCCCGACTCGCACCGCTGTCCGGACTGATCGACGCCAGCTCCCGAACTCCGGCTCGTTCACCGCACCGCAAGCTGCAAGCACCGCATCGGAGCACTGTCTCGCCCTGCAACGAAAGCCTTGGATCCACTGACTCTGTCAACGGGCCGCTGCCTGCACCGCATCGAGGGACAACGCGTCCTGCAACGCTTCCTTTCTGCACCGCGACAATCACCGGAACCGGGTCGCACATCCGTGTCGCCCGCCCCAAGAATTAAGGTACTGTGATTGAGTCTGTCGACACTTGAGTGGGCCCGTACCGACGAGGTCTGCTGGATTTGCTAGACTCTGTTATTTTCAACAATGCTTTAGGCCGTCCAGGCTACCAACTCGCACAGAACCTTGATTTAAGCCTTTTTAACCAGAACTCTTGAAAGCTAATAGTACTGTGGATTCTGTTTGGGCTTGTGGTAACTCTATATAAAATATACCTATTTTTGATATAAAAACTTGTGCGGTGTCCATTTGTAGTGTTGTCACTGGGTTACTGTATGTGGTCACAAATGCTTAACTTACAATGCCTTTAAAATAAGTCTTGACTGCTCACGCCACGCCACCTAGAGGGTGAGCAGGGGTTATTTTAGGAGTGTAATCCCCTTACTCTGACTAGAGGAGAGGGTCCCTATTTGTCACAAGTACCTACCTGTGCCAACTAGAGACCCCCAATTCTAACACTATCATTAACAGTGACGGACAGGCATCTTAAGATGGCTGCTCTTTCCCCTTAGAGAGTCTTGATCTTACTTACAACAGGCACCCAATGCTTTTCAATGGAGAACTTGCTTCGAACAAACAAGCTGCCAGTGTCGCACCAGAGGTTGCAGGAGGGAGACCAGAGTCAGCAGTGGTAAATAGAGATGTAGGGGCACTTTCGATTGAGCTCACCAAGACCCAAGGGCTTAGGGTGAGGGGTGCCTTTAGACATCAGAGTCTTCTTATCGGAGCCAGTCGCAGTAAGGGGGAGCCTTTGGATTCGGGCTGCAGGCATTGTCATGGACTCCCGGAGGGGTCAGCCAACACTAGACTTGAGCTCAGGATTGCTGGGGAACATGTTCTAGGTCGGTTGTATACCTGAACAGAGGCCCGAGGCATCAGGTGCAGAAAGGGCAGGACGTGCGGATCTGGAGTGCACCACAGGCGTTTGTGTAGGTTTCTTTGGAAGAGACCTGCTGTCCTCGGGAGTCTCTGGTCCTTATCGAAGGGCAGACAGTCTTCCTCAAGTTCTGGAAGTTGCTGGCTGCTGAATACCGGCGGGTTTGCCTGGGGCCAAGTTGGAATTCGCCTTCAGGCTTTGCTGCACGTCGTCCTCTTCATCCTTCTTAGGCTGCAGGGAACTAGTTTCCAGATCTGGGGGAGCCACCTAAATACTTAGTTTAGGGGCGTAGCAAGTAAGGCCAATGCGCACCTTACCTGGGTGACTATACCCTCACTTATGCCACCCTTCTGTGGGAGAGACAATAGACCTAGCCCTGATTGGAGGGGTCTCCCCATCTTCAAGATGGCGGGGACTGGAAGGTGTGCTTCACCTCGCCTCCCCCACCTGAGGAGTGGAGTTGGCAGAGGTGGGCACGCCTCCTATTCTTCCTAGGTTTCCTGCCAGTTTTGCCACCCAAAGTGGGAGCGTAACCTGTGCACTTCAATCGAAACCACATAAAATACCAGGCAAAAATTGGAGGCTAATCATATCAAAAGAGGCCCTTTATCACAATTGTAACACAGGAAGAATATGAAATAGGTTAGTACAAACCTTGCATGAACTCAATTTTCAAACAATGTATTTTCAGCGACAGTCAAAACAGTAAAATTTACATACAACAATACATTTCATTAATGCTCGACACAGAAAAAATTATTTTGTCAACACTAAAACTTGGTTGTTTATTGCAATTTTTCCTCAATCCATAGGATTGATCAAGAGTTTCCTGCCCTTGTGTTTGCCTGCAAGCTATACGCGCTCCCACCTGTGACCCATCAATCAGTAATCCCAGGCCTAGGTCACAAGGCCTGCCTGACTACATCCTTGTGTCTCAAGCTAGATGTGATAATTCCGGAAGGGCGATTCTATTAACCCCTTCACTGCGGCGGCTATTCCGCCGCAGTGTTAAGGGGGCGGGGCGGCTGCGCGGCGGCCGCATGCTGGTGACGGAACCTCTCCGTCACCAGCGTCGGTTGACCTGTGCTTGTGACGGAGCGGTTCCGTCATGGCCCGCCCCGCTCAATAGAACGTCAGCGCAGGCGCGAAATTCGTGCCACGCAGGCGCGCCGAGCGGGCCATGACGAAACTGCTCCGTCATCAGCACAGGTCACCCGTAGCTGATGACGGAGCGGCTCCGTCATCAGCACTCAACGGGTTAATAAGGAGGATAGTTTGTTTTTGTTGATAAACGCATTGATATCCATATTAATACGTGATGGACTTGGCCCATTTTGCAGGGTCATCCCTGAACTTTTTGCATTCCTCCTAGTCTTTTTTCTGACATGTGTTGGTAGTTTTAGGACTCTGGGCACTTTAGCACTGCTGTCCAATGTAAAGTGTGTGTGCTTTCTGTGGTAAACATGGTAAGATTGGTCTACACCTGTTTGGCCTATTTAATTTACATGTCAGTCCCTTGTAAAGTGGTATCTCAGATACCCAGGGCCAGTAAATGAAATGCTACTGGTGGGCTTGCAGCACTGATTGTACCACCCACCAAATCAGCCTTTCAAACCTGTCTCAGGCCTCTGCCATTGCAGGGCCTACGCGTGCAGTTTACTGCCGCTGTGACATGGCACATAAAGTGAGTGCAACGTTCGTAACCCCCCATTTACTACATATCAGTCACCCCTAAGGTAGGCCTTAGTTAGCCCTATGGGCAGGGTGCATTGTAGGTAAAAGGTAGGACATGTACCTCAACTGTGTGACATGTCCTGGTAGTGACAAACAGCCATTTTGGTTCCTCACTGCTGTGAGGCTGCCCTCTCGTAGGAATGCATTGGGGATTCCAGGATAAGTGTTTCAGTGGTAATTACTGATATGAGAGGAGCAGCGTGGTCAAGTTTGGTATGTCTGAAATAGTAATAATAAATGCTGCATAACGGTGTGCACAGATTTATTATCACTATTTTAGAAATGCCACTTTTAGAAGTTGGCATTTCTGTGTGCTATGTGTCTTTGTGCTGCCTGATGTGTATAGCATGTCTGGCTCTGGAGTGACAGGGGCTGGTGAGCTGCAGTTGCTCCAGAGGGGCTGGGTGAGTAAGCGCTAGGCTGAATAGGCAGATCTGCATTTGGAGTAGTGGGAGGAGTAGTCCTTGACCCTGAATAGGTCAGTGCCTGCCTTGTACAATGCTGGCTCCGTCCCCCTGTGGCGTGTCTGGGGCCAGAGCCTAACCTAACAATGAGGGTATTTGAGCACTGTATGCAAATGTTGGGAGTGCACCCCTGAACTTGTTTGGACCAAGTGCAGAGCCCGAAGAACAAAGACAAATGTGGTATAAATATTGGGGCTGTGACCCCATGAATGGGGTGCTTGGTGCTTACTTGGATCTGGGGGCTGGAGGACTGTTGGCCACCAGGAGGAACCATCACGACGGACCCCCTACTGCTGGAGGGCTCTGTGAGCTGGCCTGCCTGGGCCAAGTTCTGCCCTGGGTGAGGTACTTGCTGGATGGATCTCTCTGCATTTGAGAGAGCTAAGCACCATGGCCCTGAGAAGGGCACTGCCCAGTCTTTATGTTGCGGACCTGCTGGGTGCAGCTGGGGCTGTCTGTAGTATGAGTAGCACTCTGCCCTTGGATGGCCGTGCACCAGGAGCGCGTGTGAGCGCTTTTGAACTTTCTGGTTAGAGCCCCGGAATGGAGCTCCAACGGGGCTCATAGTGAGCACTGCGGCCGTGAAGGAAATCAGGCGAAGGAAGTCTGGATTTGAGCGTGGCTCCTGTGCATTGAGGAGAGCACTGCGTGTCTTCTCTGCCGGACCGAGAGGAAGAAGAGCAGGAGGGGAGAGATGCGGGGAGGAAGTGCTCTCCCTCTCCTGGATAGGGATTGCCGTGGTGGGAAAGTGGGCAAGAGCCTAGCCTGCAATTGTGCGCCCTGAAGAGGGCCCACAATCACTGGAGACTCCGCTCCGGGAAAGGGCTGCGCACAGGAAGTCAGGCAGAGCTTCCCTGGTTGTAGGCGGGGCCAGAAAAAGGATGGCGACAGCCAGAAGTCAGGCCAGATCCGGGCCTGGTTAAAGGCGGGGGCTCCCGTGGCAGCGAGGGGAGCCCCGTGTGTGGGTAAGGTGATCGCAGTTGCAGGGTTGGAGTTGGAGCCTTGCAGGCTCCCAGGAGGAGGACCGGAGCCTTGCCCCCCACAACGAAGGATTCCCCAGAGAGAATCCCTGTTGGTGCGTGTCTTGATCTTCAGCTACACCACCAGATCGCGGGTAGTTGCAACGAGCAGAGAGTTATTCTTTACAGCTGCGCCGCCTGATTGCGGGCAGCTGCAACGATGGGGGCATTTCGTTATTGTTGACTTAGGGGAAGGGGTGAGATGCACCCCCCAGTGTATTACACATGTTATCTTCGCTGCAGAGACAGCTGGAGGAGCACTAGAGGTGCCTACGATCATTTGGTTATACAACTGCACCGCCTGATTGTAGGCAGCTGCAACTTTGAGGGGACATTGTTTTGCATTTCAAGAGAGACAGGCTTGAGTGGCACCCTCGCCCCCTATTTCTGGTGCTGGCCTATTGGGCCTGCACCCTGCTGCAGTAGCAGCTTAGAGCTGTGACTATTTGGACATAGGGCATGGCGGGGAAGTCCCAAATGGGCCCCAGAGGAAGGCCAGTTGGCCTGTGAGCACCTGAGGTGCTGGTAGGACGCAAGGCCCTAATGTGAGGCATAATGTGTTTATGCCCACTGTTTATGCATAATGCCTTTATGCCTAATATGATGATGCTGAGTACAGTATTTTACCAGTAGTTGCTGGTTGTTTTATATTTACTACCTGTGCTTTCTAATGGTCCTGACAGTGGCCCGATTGGCCCTGTCATGTATATAATCCCCTGTGAAGTATTGCCTAGTGCCAGTTGGCACAGTGTAAATTTGTGATTATGTTTCTAATTTGTTTATGATTATACAAAGGCTATTTTTTGATATAACCTTGTGTGGAGTTTCTTTTGTTTTTTACCTAGTGAGTTGCTGTTGTGTGTGTGTTGCGCAAACACTTTACACATTGCCTCTTAGATTAGCCGGACTGCTCGCGCCAAGCTACCAAGGAGGTGAGCAGGAGTTATCTTCAGTATATAACTCCCTTGCCCTGACTAGAGTGGTAGTTTCTGCCTGGCTTTGGAGTAAGCCTTAGCCAACCAGAAATCCCATTTCTAACATTGGTTGTCAGCAGTGAGGATAGGACTTGAGTTTGCGCAGTACCACAGCGACAACTGGTTGCACTACAAACTCTGCATTTGGATAATCACGTGTTTGGGGATTATTTTTCCTGATTTTGTTTTCTCCTCAAGAGTGTCATTTTTTAATGCTGTTTTCTGCGCATTTAGTTTTAGTGGGGAGGATCCCATAGATAGGGAGTCCCTTGCTGGGTCCATCCAGTGCAGGGGGCAGTCCCCCATCCCTTACCCTGTCCCTAGAGGAGTAGGTGGATATGAAGGAAGAAAGGGAGAATCAGCTGGCGTTGGGAAGGCTCCAAGTGGAGCTAGCGCAGCCGAGTGCGGAGGAGAAAAAGCTAGTTCAGGAGAGTAGGTTATCCCTTGAGTTTGAGTTGTCTGGTTTTACCAGTAAGGGTGGGATCCAGTGGTGGCAGCAATATGAGTCCAGTGCAGGAAGTCCCATTCCCAGTTCCCAGACGATGGTACCTGGTCCCAGTTAGAGGGGTACAGGTTGAGATTCAGAGGCAGTAATAAACTGTCTCACCAGTCTTGGGGGGAGTTTGTGGATGAATGTTGTGATACACTGGATGATTGAGTGATGGTTAGCACAGCAAATGATTTTGAAGGGCTGTTCAATCTGGTTGTCAGAGAGCACATGTTCAGTAATTGTTTTCCGGAGTTGCGCCAACACCTGTTGGAGTCTGAGTTCTCGGATCACCGGGAGCTTACACAGGAGACAGACCTCTGGCTGTGTGCTAGAGGGTCTGAAGAGGCATTGGGGACTGATTCCAAAAGTAGTGGCTCGGGTATCTTCCAGTCCTGTGTGGTGGAAGAGGTTCAGAGTAGCCCAGCTAGGTCCCGGTGTAGTGGGAGGGGTGTAGGGCCTCACGTCCTGTCTCAGTGGAGACGGAGTGAGTTTGGGACTGTGTGTCCCAAGGTGCCCAAAGCCCAGTCTCGGGGTCTGGAGGGTTCCTTAAGGGAACACCAGGTTGGGGGCATAGTCTGTACTTGCATGCCATTTGAGGAGGATCTCCTCGTGTCAGGAGAACGTGGAGTGTCTATAAACAGAGCTCCAGCGGTTCTGGTGTCTGGCGGTACCACTCCAGTTGAGAGGATACAGAAGTCCAGAGTGAGGGGTGAGAGGGGGATGTGTTCCTCAGTGGGAGAACCAGTGGGTCAGGGACCAGCTGGAAGGGCGGATCTCCCAGAAGTGACCATGGCAACACCACTTCTGTCCTGGGGGATCTTCGCGCACTGTCAGATGGACAGAGGTCGGGAGAGCTGCGCCAGGCAGACTGTCACACAACACATTAGTCATGTGTTACCCTCGGAGGGATACTGTGTGAGTCCCCAGAAGTCCTGGTGTGCCAGGCAATTGCTCAGCCACGGGGTTCAGCCCCAAGGTTGAGAGGCCAGGTTCAGGTTCTGCCTGACCTGGAGGGAAGGATATCTGTAATCAGTGTCCTGACCGGTTTGACTTCAAAGGGTACCGCTCCAAGGTGGGAGGGTGCAGAACTCTGGAAGGGGGTGCAGAGGGAGCCCTCACCTCTGACCCTGGTGCAACCTGAGAGTTTAGACCCTAGGTTGGGAGACTTGGAAACTTCGTAATCAAGAGGAATCCGTGACAAAGAGAACAGCTGAAGACTGAGGAAATGTGCTGCCATTGCTGTGTGTCTGGGGGCTGACCTGCAGTTGCTGTTTGTACTTAGGAGAGATCTAAAGGACTGTGCTGTGTGCTTTGTCCCCTGCTTGAAGAGGAACTGTGCTGTGTGCTTTGTTCTTCTGAATACAAGAGTCTCCAAGGGCCTGAGTGAGCTGGCCTCCTGTTAGGAGTTTCAGCTGGTCAGAGAGTTGTATTCTGAGGGTGCCTCTCCAAGGAGGAGGATACAGAACCCCAGAAGAGGAGGTGGGGGGGGGGAGATCCTTGCCTGTGACTTCTGGTAAGCCTGAGGGTGCGGACCCTAGGTTGGAGTATCAGTGGCAGTTTGGAACTGCACTGATGGGAGGAAGAGTGGAGAATGGTTACTATGCGCCAGGGCTAACCGCCCCCCACTCTGTGGATTGTCAAGGACCAGTGCCATCTGGGTGGCCTAGGGCTTGGGCCTGGCCATGGACAGCTAGGGAGTGCCAGTGGGGTAGACTAGTTGGTCCTGAGAGCTTTGACAGAGGGACCCACGTGGGTTCAGAGTGGCGTAAAACTGGAGGGTGTCCCTGGAGTTGGGGGCCCGCGTCCGTGTTCTATCGCCCAAGGCAGGGAAGCCCATCAAGGTGGTGATTGGTCTACTCTGAGTTTTGGCTGGAAGGGGGTTGTGTTGGACTTGGCCCTTTTTACAGGGTCATCCCTAAACTTTTTGCCTTTCTCTTAGCCTTTTTTCTGACAAGCTATTGGTGGTTTTAGGACTCTGGGCACTTTAGCACTGCTGTCCAGTGTAAAGTGTGTGTGCTCTCTGTGTTAAATATGGTAAGATTGGTCTACACCTGTTTGGCCTATTTAATTTACCTGTCAACAACAACACTTTATTTGGTTATAAGAGTAACCATAAAAGCACATACAAACATAATAAAATTATTAAAAAGCATGTAATAATATTTACAGAGAACACAGTGGATCGAGTACATGATTATTACTTCATTTCTCCTAAGTTCACATCGTAATTGATTTCCTGCTCTTGAAAATATTTTTTAAAAAGACAGTTACAGAGGCTATTACAAATTCTGTCGCTAGCTGTTATAGGGCCATGAATGCTGGGCGACATTGCTTCATACCATATATTTTTAAAACAGGGACAATCCATAATTTTCTCTGTACAGAGTACAATTTACAAAAAAATACTGCATGGATAGTTGATTGTGCCGATATATCATCACATGGGCATTTACCTAACTCTCTTGACCAGTCGTTTATCTCTGGAAAGCTTAATGATCTATGCAGAATACCCAAGTGAAAACAAATTAACAAAAATCTATCATAATCACGTTATTAAACATAAATACGGCTGCATTCTAAATGTTGTTAGTGTGAGATTATGTGCTTGCACCGTAATTTTGGTCATTTCCACACTAAGGTCTAGATGTAGGTAAATCTTTTTTACCGATTCTAAAATACCGAATTTTACTGATTCAGTATTTTAGAATCGGTAAATTAGATGTAGGTAATAATTCGGTATTTTTTACCGAATCGGTATTTACCAATTCGGTATTTGCCATTGATTCCTATGGGCCTGGATGCCCATAGGAATGAATGTCAATGACCGAATCGGTAATTACAGATTCGGTAAATACTGAATAATTCAAGGGTGGCAGGGTGTCACTTTGACACCCTGTTGCACCCCTGATTAGTGCTTGTGTGCCATGTGGCACACATACATGCCCTAAGGGAATGTATGTATGCCATATGGCACAGGTGTACATCCACAGATTTGCATATACACAGGTATTCGTTATTTACCACCAACTATTAGTTGGTGGTAAATAACGAATCCTTAAAGCCCTGTGGCACTGTTTACAGTGCCACCTACATCTCAAAATACAGATTTGGTAATTTTACCGAATCGGTAAATTTACCGATTCGGTAAAATTACCGAATCTGTATTTTAAGATGCCCTACATCTCAGTATCCAAATACCGGTCAGTATTTTTGGCCGTTACCGACCGGTATTTGGATACCTACATCTGGCCCATAATCTCTTTTCACTCAAGAAATTTAAACAATGGTTTTTAAGATATTTCCTAGATATAGTATTTATAGTACAGGCATCGTCGTAAAATTATTGGCGGCTCAAATTATATAAAAAGGATTTAACATATGACAGCCACCTAACTTGCTTCACCCCGTCAAAAGCCCATGTAATCTGTTAAAATCCAACGATTAAACTGCGTTTCCTCTGTGGTCCATATCCTATGCCACAACAGAACCGGTTGAATTTTTATAATATCTTCAAGATATTGCAACCCTAGTTCTGTGTGGCATATGAAAGAGAAGGTACTGTTTGGGACCATCAACAAGAACCGTAAAAACATATTTTCAGCTACCTGAATAGGGCCCTCATCAGGGTACCCCCATATACCCGCTCCATAGGAGGCAACAGTTACACATTTTGCTCTGTAAATATTTAGCAGTTCAACCGCGCATCATCTGCGTATATTAATGCGAGTATGGGTTGTTTGCCAGCTACCGGTAGGTCCTTACATTCCTGGACTAAAACTTTGTCGAGACTATTTATATACCAGGTAAAAAGGAAGGGTGCAAGAACACAACCTGGTCTCACACCTCGCCTTACTTTAAAGTGTCTAGTGCATTCCCCCACCACCCCGAACCGGACCCTCGTCTTTGCCCCTGAATAGAGCTGCCTTAGGAAGGAATTTACCTATCAGTCCCTTGTAAAGTGGTATCTCATATACCCAGGGCTGGTAAATTAAATGCTAATGGTGGGCTTGCAGCGCTGATTGAGCCACCCAGCAAAGTAGCCTTTCAAACCTATCTCAGGCCTCTGCCATTGCAGGGCCTGTGCACGCAGTGTTACTGCTGCTGTGACGTGTCATCTAAAGTGTGTACTATGTCTGTGATCCCCCTTTTACTGCATGTCAGTCACCCCTAAGGTAGGCCCTAGCTAGCCCTGTGGGCAGGGTGCATTGTAGGTAAAAGATAGGACATGTACTGTAGAAGTAGGCCTCAGCAAGGCCTACCGGTGCTAAGGGTTCACACTTCTCTGCACACAAGTCCTCAGACCAATAAATAGATGTTGCCACGGAAGCTGAAATATCAAAAAAATAGTTTAATAAACCTCATGAGGTGGAACTACATTCACACCACACCCTTCGGCAGTGTATGAAGTAGCACAAAGAGTAGAAGAACTGTGGGTTTTTTATACCCACACAGGAGCTCAAAAGGAGGTGGTACAAGTTCATATAGGAAGAATTACATACATAGGTGGTCATACAAAGAATGCAATGTCAACAAAGAAGGAGGGGCAATGAGTTGCTGACTTCAGTTAAAACAGCATGACAGTAACAGACTAGAGCAGGTGCATGGGCAGCTACAGACTCTTCTGAGCATGTGTAGAGTAGCAGGGGCTAAGTATAGCCAGTTCTTGAGCAAAGCAGAAGGGCAAGCAACAGCGAAGAAGGAAGGAGCACATGGCGAGCACATGGTCGGTCAAGATGGAAGCCGGAAACAATATGGCTTCCGCTCAATGCTAACAGTGATCTCTGCCAAATTTCCACAGTACCATAAGTGTGTGACATGTCCTAGTAGTGACAAACAGCCATTTTGGTTTCTCACTACTGTGGGGCTGTCCTCCCATGGGAATGCATTGGGAATTCCCTGATAAGTGTTTCAGTGGTAATTCCTGATATGAGAGGCGCAGCGTGGTGAAGTTTGGTATATTTGGAATAGTGATAATAAATGATACGCAATGGTGTGCGCAGATTTATTATAACTATGTTAGAAAAGACACTTTTACAAGTTGGCATTTCTGTGTACTATGTGTCTGCCTGCCTGATGTGAATTGCATGTCTGGCTTTTGAGTGACAGGGTCTTGTGAGGTGTGTGTGGCTCCAGGAGGGGCAGGGTGAGTCAGCACTAGGCTGAATGTGACATCTGCATTTGCAGTGGTGGGAAGAGTAGTCCCCTGACCCTGAATAGGAATGTGCTTGCCTAGGTCAATGCTGGCTCTGTCCCCCTCTGGTGTGCCTGATGGTTGAGCCCCCATCTCCCACAGAAGGGTGTGAGCACTGTAAACAGAGTGCTCCAGAACCAGTTCTAGCTGGTCCCCCCCCAAGCCCTGTGCCCTGCAGACAAAGGGAAATGGAGTATAAATGTAGAGGTTGTGACCCCATGTTTGGTGTGCTGTTTCTGGACTTGCTGGGGGCTGGCTGCTGCTGGAGATCAGGAAGAACCACTGTGGGGGCTTGCCTCCCTGCTGGAGGGCCAGGTGTGCTGGCCTCCCTGGGCCCAGCTTTGCCCCCTTCCCCTCTCAGGACTTTTGTTGCCTCTAGCGCCTCGTGAGCGCCAATTATTTTGATTTTGTCAGAAGAAAGGAGCTGGCGTTTGCAGCGCGCTGTGCTGCGTAAAGGATTTTTAGAGGGAATCCCCGGTGTAGGGATTCCCCCGTACCGGCTTGGGGAGCGGGAGCCCACCCCACATTACAGTGGTCCCAAGGTGTAGCAGGGAGCTGCCATGCCTTGTGGGTATTTTTAGCGGCAGAGAGGGAGCCCATCCCGCCCTGCCGATGCTGCTAGATTACGCCTCATTAGACGTCAGCCCACCCCGCACTGGTGCCGGTGGCACAGGAAGCCTACCCCGCTTTTTACCTTTTATAGCAAGGTGGGTGCCCATCCCGCTTATGACAGTGACAAGCAGATGCCCACCCCGCTTATGGTGCTACTGAGCGGGTACTCACCCCTGCATCACTGCCGAGGAAGGGAGTGGCGTAAAACCAGAAGTCAGGCTTCCGGGCCTGACTGTGGGCGGGTCCTGCCGAAAGAGTGCAGCCGGAAGCCAAGAGAAGTTTGCTGCATGCGTGCAGCAGGACGGGAGCCTACCCCGCGAGCTCCAGGCAGAAGTCCCGGTCCCAGGAGAGGGTCCGGGTGAAGAGGAGCAGAGTCCCTGAAAGCGGAGGAAAGCCTGGCTGCATGCAGAGCCGGAGAAGGAGACTGGAGGAGTCTACACACAGAGCCCCCGGTGAGTAAGGGGGAGCTGGATGCTGGTGTTCCTTGAGGCACAGTGTCGGTGCCTGGGGTGAGACTGCGGATGGGGGTCTACCGGGGCACATTGCCGGTGCCTCCCCGCCCCCCTTTGCAGGTAGGAGAGTCCTGGAATGGGACTGAGTGGCACATTGATGCCAGCGTCTGTTGATGCTTCCAGCTGCCCTCTGAGGGAGGGGGCAGCTGCAACGTTTGGGCCTGTTTTGATTTGGCCTCATAAAGGGGGCTCATTTGTTGTTAAGAGCCCAAGTGGGGGCTCCCCAAGCACAGAGGTGCCAGGCCTCATGATCCCAGCTGCACCGCACAAGAGCGGGCAGCTGCCACGTTGGGCAATTCATTGAAGAGTCTCAGTGGGGACCCAGGAGGCACAGTAGTGCCAGCACCATTCTTTTGCTTTGGGAGCATTTTTGAGATGAAGGAGTAAGATACACTCCTGCCCCGCCCCAGCGCTTTGAACACTTTGGAGTTTGCTGCATTGACATTTCCGGACAGAGGGCATTTTGAGCCCCAGTAAAAGGTCAGGCTGGGGGTCATTGTGGATACCTGTGTGTTGGTAGAGCGCAAGGTCCTAAGGTAATGCCCGCAGAGATGGCATCATGTGGTTAGGCTTCTATGATGATTGCATAATATGCTTTATGCCTAATGTGATTGCATAATGTGATTTATGCCTAATGTGACTGCATAATGTGATTTATGCCTAATGTGACTGCATAATGTGATTTATGCTTGAGGTGCCTATGACATAATGTGTTTATACTGATGAGGTTTAGGCCTAATGTGGATATGCCTAATGTCATGCTATGATATTTTAGGATGGTGTCTAATGCTAATGTGATAATGCTTAGGTTATTATGGTACCAGTAGTTACTGGTTGCATTTTGCATTTACGTATCTGTTCTGATGGTTCTGACCGTGGCCCGATTGGCCGGGTCCTGTATATAATCCCCTGTGAATATTGCCTATTGCCAGTTGGCACAGTGTAAATATGTTTCTAATGTGTTTATGAGAATACAAAGGCTATTTTTGATATAACCTTGTGTGGAGTTTCTTTTGTGGTGTGCCTAGTGTGTTGCTGTTGTGTGTGTGTGTTGCGCAAATTCTTTACACATTGCCTCTGGGATAAGCCTGACTGCTCGTGCCAAGCTACCAAGGGGGTGAGCAGGGCTTATCTTCAGCGTGTAACTCCCTTACCCTGAGTGGTGGTTTCTGCCTGGATTTGGCGCAAGCCTTAGCCAACCATAAATCCCATTTCTAACAACCGCACACATATGTTTAGCAGGTCTATCATGAGTACATTTAAGCACATTACGAGACTTAACAAATGACATTTTGCGTTAGGGATGCGCCAAAAAAGTGGTTAAACCTCAATGCCAAATCTGGGTGTGAACTAACACATTTTATTTGAACTATGCCACAAAGAAATGGGCCACGAGAAAAAAACATGGCAGTAGGTCTGTTCTGCTTAATTTGTTATACAGCCTGCAATTTAAAATATCTAATGGGGTTCAGGCACCTGCTGCAGAGATCTTTGTGTGCCTAGTAAATCTCACAGAATAATAATAATGATAAGATAAATCTGGAGGTTAGCAATTTTTGTCTAGTCCTAGATTTGAATCAAAAGGAGTATAGAAGGTTAATCTGTCCCCTGCGAAACACATCATGTAACATGCAGATGACAGGTTTTTATGTTATGTATATAGGTAAGTGGGTTACTGCTTCTAACAGAGAGTTCCTTATATTACTTGCAGTTCATAAGTTTTAAATCGGTCTACTATAGCACGGTGAGCTATGAAGGACATGTGAATCCTACACCTTGTAACCATCACAGTCTTATGCAACACATCTTGTATATTTTTTTTTTTTGAATATCTTTATTCGGCAAATTGATCACCATAAAAGAATACATATACATATACATTTCCAATTTACCAGTAAAAAGAGATTATAAAATACAATAAAAAGCATGGGCACCTCATTCATTAATTTGGTAACGGTGAATTCATCATCAGCCTGTAGGACCCCCCGGGTGCAGTTTCAGTAAGCGGGAGCGTGTCAACCACGCACTTCCCAAAAATTTAGCCACCCCACAAATCATAATGGCAGATGAAGAATCTGTAGAGAGGACGCGTAGTGCCTGGCTATGGCACCTCAACCCTAATTCCCTGCAGACGGGTTTCAACCAGAATTTCCGCGCGCCTTTGTAGGCTGGGCAGGCGAAAAACAAGTGGGCCACCGATTCCTTTGGTGCAGCACAGCCAGGGCATGCGCGCAAGAGGGCATCTGAATTCGACCACCTCACCGTAAAGTCATGCACCGGGAGCGTCCCATATCGCAGTTTTAGGTACAACGCTCGATCCAACGGTTTGGTTATCAAATCGAGAAAGGGTTCCAATTTTCTCACACATTTAATTGACAAAAATTGATCAGTAAGTGAGCCCACATTCGTAACCCTCGTAGCGTTACTCTGTACCCAGTCCCAGTATAGTTTTTTAATCACATCTTTGGGTGGCGGTGATTGCGACTCCCATGCCTCTCTTAGACCCAAATTGAAAGCCAGTTCTTTCAGTTTGTTTAGCCATCCTATTTTTTTACCCGTGTCCAGTAAAAGTAGATCGTCCAACCCTTCTGCATACTTTGCGAGCTCCTCAGTTCTTCTTAAACGGGACCAGAAGAGCAACGGGCGTAGCCTCACCAAGTCCTTTAGTGATCTTCTGCCCAGATCTAATCTTAGTGGGATCATTAGGGTGGAAGCGGGAAGAGCTACCACCTTCCTAAAGAAATTATTTTCCGCTGTCATCAGATCTGAAACCCCTTCAAACCCCCAAAGTTCGGAGCCATAAAGTGCCGCAGGAAGAATCTGTCCCTCATAGATGGCCATAGCTGGGGAGACCGGTTTACTACTTGATTCACGGAGCTCCTTCAGCGTCACCCCGGATACTCTTCGGTGACTGAGTAACATTTTGGAAAGATGATCCTTCCAGGTCATGCGGCTGTTTATCCGGACACCAAGATAGTCAAAAGATTCGACCAGCTCGAGGGGAGCACTATTGAGCACAAAATTATTTTTAAATCTTTTTGAGGGGGCGAAAGCCATCAATTTGGTTTTCGATGTATTGATGGTTAAGCCTCGGATAGTGCAGAAGGAGCTAAACCGATTCAAGAGTTTTTGTAAGCCCACCGGGGATTTGGAAATTAATAGGGTGTCATCAGCGAAGAGAAGTGTGGGGATTCTCTCCCCCGCCAGGGATGGGGCATCCGTCTCCACCCCCTTCAGATGGTCCACCACTCCATTTACGAATAGGGAGAAGAGGGTCGGAGCCATGACACAGCCCTGACGTACTCCTCTCCGCACTGGGATCCTATCTGTTAGTTGTCCCTGGGATCCCCATCTAACCCTCGCATAATTCCCCTCGTGCAGCTTTACGATTAGGTTCAGAAGACCACTGGGAAAACCCATCTCTCCAAGTATTTCCCAAAGTTTTGTACGAGGGACCAGGTCGAACGCTGTCTTGAGATCTATGAAGGCCATATACAAACTGCCTTTCTTGATGGTAACCGCCTTCCAATAGATGGCAAAAAAACGAAAGACCTGGTCCATCGTGCCTACCTTCCTTCTGAAACCCGCTTGTAAGTGGGAGAGGATACTGGCCTCCTCTATCCAATCGCCTACTCTTGAGATGATGACCCTGCCGACCACTTTCTGGATTATGTCTATCAAACTGATAGGTCTGTAGTTCGCAGGGTCATCTCTTACCCCCTTCTTAAACACAGTAACTACCTCAGCCCCTTTCCAGGAGTCTGGTACCTGGTGTCCCCTCGTGATCAGATTCATTATTATAGCAATTAGTTTGGCCCAGGCCTCTGGCTCCGCCATCAACAGATCTCCAGGAATCCCATCCTGCCCGGCTGCTTTCTTAGGGGTTAGATGTCTAATCGCCATCTCTACTTCTGAGGTCGAAAATAAAAGGGCATTATCCCCTAGGTGGTCCCCTTCACCCAGACTATTCACCCCAGGACTAGTTGTTTCCTCCAAGTCTCCATATAGGGATGAAAAATGAGTAAACCATTGCTGGCTAGTTATATGAGATGCCAATGGTTGCGATTTTCTCTGCCTTGTTCTATTAATCAAATCCCAAAAAAGGTTCGGGTTCCTACTGCTCACAGCCTTGGAGAGATCCTGCCAATGCTGTTCCTCCCACTCCCGTTTGGCCAATGATAATGTTTTCAGATAATCCTTCCTGGCCGCTCTAACCAGTAAAGGGTCCCCTGAAAGCAGAGCTTTTGTCAGATTTTTCCTTTTGCTCTTACAGTGATCTGTATACCATGGTTTACAAAGAGTAGAGGGTATAACGGGACCCCTGTTACTTTTCCCTTTCGAGATAAAAAATTGGCCAACTTGATCTATTGTGGCTTTATAGGCAGAGTCAAGGGAGGGGTGTTGGGGGCTGTTAATCCGATTTTCACCAACCCAGACCTCTAAATTAGAAGACAAACCCTCTACCAGGGATTTAATGATTCCTATATCATCCTCCTTAAGGTTAGCCTTATCCCATTTCAGTCTACGGTTATTGTTATATGGGATAACCTCTTTAGTTATTTTTAAGGTGTCATTCGCCCGCCTGTCATTAAAAACTCCCCAATTGAACTTACAACACAGGGGATTGTGGTCACTATCCTGACTTGGAAAGACCTCCATATCAATAAGGTCTGCCCAGAATCCAACATCCATTAGGATGTAATCGATTCGGGACGGCCCTGAGAGTCTATTAAAGGTCAGTGCCCCTGTCTGATCGGATATAGTCCTGCCATTAAGGGCTCTTAGTTTGTGGTCCCTTGTCAGTGCATTAATTTGAATGGCCCTAGATGACCATTTCCTAATAGGGGGCAGGGATAGAGTTGGAATAGACCATTTTGAATCCTCCTCTTCAATTCCTAAGGGGTCATCTCCGAGGAGGGGTTCAAACGTACAATTAAAATCACCCCCCACAAGGATTTTAGCTGAACAGGGGCAATTGGCTAAGGCCGAGTCCAGAGCTGTTAAGGTCAAAGAGGAAGAGTCACCCGGTGTCCCTCTAGCATAGACATTAAAAAGGTCAAGCCTAACGACATCCTCCAGTCCTCTTGCCGAAAGGTGGAGTATATCATTACACTCCACATTATGGCATGTGACCACCCAGTCCAGTTCTATTTTTATCCAAACCATGAGACCACCCGCTGGTCTACCCTTTCCCTTGCTTACAGCGGGCACAGAGTGGGTGGTGTACCCTGATTTATGTAGCGGTAATAGACTCCATGTTTCCTGAAACAGGCAAACATCAAACTGCTCAATGAATGTATGCCACTCCAGGATTTCTAGCTTCCTCCTTAGCCCAGCAATATTCCAAGAAAGGAGGTTTATTACCCGCCGTCCTCTGGGCATAGAAGTATAACCCACCTCAGCCGCACTCTCGTTATCCACCCTGGTCATAGGGCTCCCCCCCTCCTGCACCAATGGAATGGTGGTTGCAAGGCAACCAGCCATACTAGTCACAGGCCCAGCTAGCCTAGAATCCTCAATAATGTCGTTGGTGGTGGCCATATGGGCTGTAAGTAGACTAACTTCTCCTGTATCTATACTACCACAGAATAGTCGCAGGTCCTCCTCCCCAGGGAGTTCATTTAACCCCCCCCCGGCCCCCAAACTTCAATCACAGTCTTCCAGCCCTGACAGCTGAGAAAACCGATTGTAAGTGTCCAACGGGGTAAAGGGTCTCAGGTGATTCATCCTAGAGCCCTGGTTCATCATATGTCTATAAGGAACCATGGACCAAGCGGAATGTAGGTCAGGCACCCTGGTGAACTGATGCCCATACTGGGGATAATTGTTAATATAGGGTAGTGTAAGAGGCGGCCTATAAGACTGTGGTCTGTTTGAATATTTAGAGGTAGTAGCTTCTGACCTGGGGTAGAAGTATGTTAAAGCCCGAGGGGTGATACAGGTTTCCCCATTCCCAGGTGGCCAGTTTAAGATATAATCAACAGCCCGAGGGTCTCTAAAATTGACCACCACAAGGTCCCCCTCTATATTTTTGGTTCTGCTCCCCAGCCAGTTGATCCGTCTGACATGAACTATGTCCCCATCTATATTAGGCGCTATCGGCCTGTGCAACCTCAACCAGTGGATGATTTTATTCTTGAGATCAGCATATCCCTCCTTCTTATTTTCTGTTAACTGAGGGACCCCCGTTAAAATCACCACATAGGGCACTGCTTCTGGAGGAATCTCTACTTGTGGGACCTTTTTATGAGGTATTCTGCTATTTCCACCATCCCCGTGTGCGTTCTGGTTGTTGCTCGTCGAGGCCTTTAGGGTTGATTTGTTGGAGGCAGCATCCAATTCAATGGCTGGTGCCTTTAGTTGTTTAAGCGACGGTGTATTGTGAGGTGGGGGGTCAGCTCTACCCTGAGGCTGGCAAGTTTGCTTAATCAGAGCTGGGGCAGATGAAATTTTAGATTCCTTTTGAGGTGTGGTGGGAGGGGGCCCTGTCAAGGGTGTGGGATACACCACCCCACTTCCTTTATTTTTGGTGAGAGTAGACATACTAGTTATGGCAGCTTCCAATATGGTCAGTCTAATTTCCACCTTTTTAATGGACTCATTGATAGGTAGAAGGAGAGATCTCAACAAAAATTCCAAGTTCCCTGTCACTGTGGGGGGAAGTAGGGGTGCAGTAACGGTTGGGGTGGCTCTATCGTTGTTATCTGGAGCCACATCTTGTGTGGCTGCTGCAGAAGGACAATGAACCGGTAGAGCCACTACCTGTGGTATAAAATCCTGCTCCACTACTGGGGGAATCTCAGTTATAATGGGGGTTTTTGTCCCTTTACCAAAATCAGTATGCGGTGTTTTGGCTTTACCTGGTACCACCCTTTGTTTCTTCCTTTTTTTACTAGGGGGAGGGCGGTGGGTCTGGGCTACAGGTAAAAACTTAGCTTTCTGCTTCCTAGATTTAGATGTGTCAATGACGCGGCTACAACTAGGGGTGGGTGAAACAATTATAATATTATCCGAGGGCAAACAGGGAGTGGCTACAAAATCACGGAACAGTAAGGGGACTCCGTCTTGACTTACGTTATCCTCACTCAAGTCAGTCGAATCTCCCTCCCGGTTCAATACAAGCAGACTATCAGTGAGGGGTCTATGTTTCATATTCTCAACTGAGCGACGCCGCTCTGCCCTACGCTCTGCTAAAATAGTGTCCTTTTCTCCCTCACTCTTCTTAGGAAAGTAATTCTCCAGTGAGCCATTGCGTAATCTGGATTTTTTACCCGGAGTTACATCTTCTGTTGCCATATCCATCTTGTGGCGAGACACTAACCTCCGAACTACAAGTGGAAAGAGGTCAGGCCCTGCCCGGCCTCCTCCGGCCCCGGACGGCCACAGACGGTCCCGCCCTTGTCCCGGGCTTCTCCCGGTCGCTCCCGCGAAGCGGGGATACTGCACTCCTAGTAATACTACTGCTGTGATGTCATTTGGTGATAGGCGGGGGGGGCGTGGCCAGCGGGGAGAGCAGCCCAGGTGTTGCTGGTTGGGCGCGCAGGGGCTCCTGGTCACTGGAGTCCCCTGCCTTGCTCGCAGCCCCGCTGGGACACTTGCCTGACCCCGCGCTCCTCCTTTGATCCTTGATGCAGCCCTCTGATGGTCGACGCGCTGCGGGACCCGCGAAGCGGGTCCGGCGAGTCGTGGGTGGAGAAGAAGAGGGGAAGGTCCGCAAAGCAGCTGGTCCGCCGCGCTCCACAAGGTAGGTAGCAAACAATCCGAAAAGGTGTCCCACAGGCGCTGGGGAGAAGGCTACTTTTAACTCCGTGGGCGGGGGGGCGTGGCCAGCGGGGAGAGCAGCCCAGGTGTTGCTGGTTGGGCGCGCAGGGGCTCCTGGTCACTGGAGTCCCCTGCCTTGCTCGCAGCCCTGCTGGGACACTTGCCTGACCCCGCGCTCCTCCTTTGATCCTTGATGCAGCCCTCTGATGGTCGACGCGCTGCGGGACCCGCGAAGCGGGTCCGGCGAGTCGTGGGTGGAGAAGAAGAGGGGAAGGTCCGCAAAGCAGCTGGTCCGCCGCACTCCACAAGGTAGGTAGCAAACAATCCGAAAAGGTGTCCCACAGGCGCTGGGGAGAAGGCTACTTTTAACTCCGTGGGCGGGGGGGCGTGGCCAGCGGGGAGAGCAGCCCAGGTGTTGCTGGTTGGGCGCGCAGGGGCTCCTGGTCACTGGAGTCCCCTGCCTTGCTCGCAGCCCTGCTGGGACACTTGCCTGACCCCGCGCTCCTCCTTTGATCCTTGATGCAGCCCTCTGATGGTCGACGCGCTGCGGGACCCGCGAAGCGGGTCCGGCGAGTCGTGGGTGGAGAAGAAGAGGGGAAGGTCCGCAAAGCAGCTGGTCCGCCGCACTCCACAAGGTAGGTAGCAAACAATCTGAAAAGGTGTCCTCTTGTATATTGATTTACACATGTACATGATTTATTGACAATGCATCATATAAGTTATGAAAAGCTCTCTGGCACCCTGCACTAAGATGGGTAGCACTATAAAATAAATAAAATAGTGGTATTTAAAATATTCATGTACATATTGGGGCAGATCAACACATCTGACATTCTTACAGTGCATGGAAATCTCTTATATACAGGAACTGAACAAAGCCAAAAGCATGTCACTCTTAAATACAAGCTGTGTGCCTTTGCTTTCACTCTCTTGCATTTGTATCTAAGTGTGAGGGCCCAGACCAGGCTCAGCCAGGATCATATTGGAACAAAAGGAGACCTGATTGCCCCTTATCTTCTGACTTTATCTTTGGAAAATATGGAGGTGAAAATAAAAAATCCACCCTCCCTGCATGTTGCTGCTAGGAATTAAAAGCAGACAATGTGCAGGCGGTGCTAAACTTGTCCCGGAGAGTGAAAATTACACCTGGGCAAGTTCAGCATATTACAGGGGAGCCCAACTTCTTGGTAGGGTGAACAGCATCTACCATAGAAGTCTACTGACCAAAATGCCTGGGGCAGCAAAAGTGACATCACACACCCTTAGACCTTGATGACATCACAGGAAGTGGCATCACATGATCTTTGAATGTAAATGTCCCCAGAAAGTGGTGTCACATCAACTTAACTGTGAAGCTATCTGAATAACTGACACCACTTAAGTTCTGTAATAACTTCCTGATGAGTGCAACACAACACAGACACATTTTAGAAAACCAATTTAGAAACCACCTTCTTAAGGTGCTTACATGATCTATGAAAGTGGTAGAATGTAATACTTACCCTGAATTGTAGCTTAGTATTTAAATGGGATCAAATAGTGTATTAAAAAGCACAATTTTCACATGAATTTGCTAAAAAGCCACAGGCATTCCAAGGTGTGCCTAGCCAATGAAACCTAATGCTCTAGGGGAGCTCACTCCATTGTTTTCAATGTGCTACGGATGCCCCCTTAAGTCAAAAATCACCTCCTTTGTGCATGGCCAGGATTTTGTCACTGGTGTCCCTCACATGCCATGGGTGACCCATATGCCACAAATTACTTACAATATGCCAGTGTCATAATTTTGTAATTAACGTTATCATATTGTAACGACGTGGGACCTTCACAATTGCAGGGAGGTAGACAAGACTCGCGTAACCAGATGTCTACTACTACCTCTCATTCATTGTACACTCCACAGAACATCGACACGGATTTTGAAATACAATCGGGGCAATGGCCCTTTAATTCAGACTGGAACTACGACTGGGAGGAGTCACCACAAGACGCAGAGACGTCTTATACCAAGAACGACGAATCAGCAGTGTGTTTATTCACCCGGAGGGAGCGAGTGGGAGAGCGGAGCGGAGAGGAAAGAGGAAGCAAAGCGGAGAAGAGTTTGGCGGAGTTCGAGGAGAAAGGATCGACAGACGGAGAAAGGGACGTGAAGAAGGAGAAGCCAGGAGGCCACCGACACCACGAGCCGCCCAGCCATACACCCGCGGGAGGTGTATGGCTCACACAGGTACGGGACAAAATCAAGGGCTGGGTCAGTCGTAAGGGAGTGTTTACCGAGTAACCCGAGTAATCCCACATCCCTGGTATTCTTTCCCTACCCTGAGCACTGAACCCTCACGTCGGCATTTGGTTATAGATGTGTGTCACGGGTTGTTTGATCCTCACTCCCTTTCCCTTAACGTGTTAGACCACGCGAACAATTAACTCATACCCTGTTATCTCCTTCTGTTTGCACCGAGCGGCAAGACGGAACCCGACGAGTCAATACCCCGACGGAAACCCGATAGAGGTCGTCGAACGGAGTCCGCAGAATCCGGTATCAGAAAAGCGGCGAGAAGCCGATCACCGAGAGGAACTGTAACCACCAGGAAGAAGAGCTCAGATTCACTGTATATCAAAATAAAGCCTAAGAAGACTAAAATTAACGTGTTGCCTATTCATCCCGCACCCGTAACACATATACATTGGGTTACACTTATCTCAAATTACCTCTAATACATGAGGGCCATTATTTTGCTATGGTTACCTCCCCCCGACCCTCATTATGTCATGGTTTTCCTCCCTTATACGAAGAAGTATCTCCAATGAGCTGGTGAAAGCATTTTGCCATGGGCAACCCCTATGTAGGGTGACCAGAAGTCCTAGATTTCCCTAGACAACCCAACACTTTTCTTAATTTTCAATACACGTCCTGGCCCCGCTTGTGTCTGAAATAATGTATCTGTTTCTTTTGTGCAGTGCAGGTCGGCTGCATGAGTCCAGCAGAGGGGAGACTGATTGGGGAGGTGGGCCGGGGGGCTCAGAGTGGTAGCATTGTAAATGTGTGTGTATGTAGATATATACACACACATACACATATGTATACATATATGTATGTACATATGTATGTATGTATGGATGGATGTAGGCACACATTTACAGGGCTACGCATAAATCAGGACAGGCCTTTGGTAAGACTAAAGGCTTTAGTCCTAGTTTTATTTCCAGCCTGTCCTGGTTTTTGCTTTTCAAAATCTGGGTACCCTATCCCTATGCCAACAATTTTCCTAAGTCTGCCAGCATTTTTCCATGCGTGCCCGTCATGCCAAGAATTACCTACAGCATGTAATTAGCAGTATTTTCACAGGTGCCTGTCATTCTAACAATTTTTTCCAGTATACCAGCAGTAGTATTTTACCATTGATGCCTCTATAAAGCCAAGAATATACCTTCAATATGCCAGGGCCAATGGCGGACCAGCAAGCATAACACTACATACTCACTCACGTACACTCATTCTCTATCCTTCATTCATAAACACTCACATTCACTCTCTCACACTCATACTTTTTGACTGACTGGCACTCACTCTTTTTGCCACTCATTCAAACCAACTGACACTTAATCTTAACTTATTCTCACTGACTCACTAAATGTTACTGACTCTAGTACGTGTCACTGACTCACTCATTAACACAATATGCTCACACACATACTCACAAACACCCAACACATTTTAAAACTCTGTTTAAATACAGCTGCCACTGGATGTCTTGTTTCTAGCTCCTGGTACTCTGTTCCGTTTTTGTATCACACAAATAGTGAACATTAAACTTTGATTCACTATTAATGTAATAAACAAATGGGCAAAAACCAAGGTAAAGCACTGCGCTCAAAAATGTAATATACCTCTATCTACTTGCCACTAATTTTGTAGTGTCAGTTGTGGCAGCTGCGACCCGTAAATGGCTTGTTCCACGGCGTCTAGCCTGTGAAAATAGTGGATGGACACGTCTACCCGCGTACACCTCTGACTTGTTGCCTGCATGTTTGGTATGTTTGGCAGCAGCAAAAGAATGCGAAGGCTGGGAGTCAGTCACAGAATAGAAGGGACCCAAAAGGGTGCGAATCATACCGACGGCACATGAACGAAATATCCACTGTACTCTAAATGCTTAACGTGCAACACATCCTGCAGAGAGCTACCGCTTTAAATGCTGCAAACAAATCGATCGTCATCCAATCAGGAGCCGCTCCGTCTGTGTAATCTTCCCTCACACTCCTATAGTTACTTTCTCCCATTCACAGGGTTGCTGCACCAGTTTGGAGTGGGCAAGGAGCCGACCTGTGGCAGCACGGCTCAGCGTTAGTAACTGATTCACCTTAGATAGTCTAACATCCCAATTCTGTTTGCTCCAAACTTCGGCGTGGACAGTGTTTGTATTTGCAATCGCACGTGCGAGTTCCACGGCCAACGAGTCCCTTAGAATTCTCTGTAGAAACTAGGATTGGTCAGTAGGCTGCCAGTGCTCCAATCACAGAAATCCTTGCATCTTATGAGCCCCTCCAACTGCCAGAATACGTCCTGCCATACAATTGGATGTTTTGAGACCCGGAAATAACAAGGTTACCGAGCGACATAGTTTTTTCCTTCGGAGTCCCAGCTATGAATCTCGTTTCAGCCATGCGTTGTTGCAGCGAATGAATATTTACTTCTAAGGCAATTTTGTATCTTTAGCAGCACTTTAAAGTATGTTCCCAAGTATACCTAGCCATACCCGCATTCACTGATACTCGTACATTGTTTAGAAAACAGATACATGTTTGTTTTGATAACTAATACGTTTTTATTTTGCGAATTTAATAGGCAATGGCTAAAAACAAATCAAAAGGGCAGAAACCAAAGAACGTTTTCCACGTGGCAAACAGCAAAACGCTGAAAGCAAAAAACAAAGCCAAACCTGTTACGACCAATCTTAAAAAGGTGAGTTTAGTTAAATACGTGCCAACAGTATTGCGTAGTGTATCCAGTTATCTTTCTTTAGTCAACAAGCGATGGTCCTTTGGTGCTGCGATTGTTTAAATCAGAGACTCTGAAACATTCAGATAGCAACATTATATTATTGTATTTGTGATTTTTATATAGGATATATTTGATTCCGTTGACTTATGTATGGCTTTGAGTAAATGCAATATCGTATTGTAAGCATGAAAACACCACTGTTTACCAAATCAATATCTTTTATTTTTACCTACTGACAATTATATTTTATGCATCCTGGTGAGGTCGCTGGAGAATATTTCTCTATTTAGGTCTGGCTGTAGACAGTTTAAGCGAGTGCAATTCCTCGTGTCAGTAGGAGGCATTCAGACCTCTGACAGTGGTATTCTGTATAGTTGATTTGGCGCCACTAAGAAGAATCACACAGCAAATCTCAGTATATCTCTAGTTTCTGTGACAGTGCTGAAAGGTGTGGAGAACCACCAACCTCCACAGAAAAAGCCTCAGCTAACACGAAATAGAATTTACTCCCCAGCGCACGTCTATTATAGATAAGGTTTCGCAGTTTAGGTAAAATATACAGTTGACCATGGATAACAAGCCAAAACACGAATAAGATCCTCTCTTTCTTCTTTGGTGGTTATTAACGTAGGCCTTCAAAACAGCTTCCAACAGCCAAAACGTGTTTCGTCGCACATAGGGAGGTTGTCCCGCGACTTCCTCAAGGCTACTTCTTCTGTGTAATTCCTTCAATCTGTGGTGGTACTTCCAAACCACAATGGGTTTCTGTTTAGGCGGCGTCACTCTCAAAGCTCCTATTGGGTTCACAAGACTTCTCAGTCTGGCCTGTATTTCCAGCGCTTAGTATTCTGCCTCGTAATGCTTAATCCGACGCCGCCAACCATGTAAATCGAGTACGGCAACATGAGAAAAGGAGAAGTGTCTAACATAAAAAAAACTTCAAAGACTCAGACTCTAAATTACATTTGGTGCCTGGAAGGATTCCACAAAGGGGAGTTTGAGTCCCTAAAATTGGTCATCTGCCATGCAGCAAGACTGGCTATGTGAGAAAGGGAAGCTCTGCAAGACCCGCCTAATACCAGGACTAGGAGCAAAGGCCTACTAGTCTCCCTGCTGTGTGAGGGACATTACCCTGGAAAACCAATATTACCTGCCTTGAAGCACCACCGCCTGCCTGCCAAGACCAGTGTGCCTTGGAGGAAGAGGAGTGCATAGGAGGGAGCAAGGTTCAGTGGAGGGCCCTACAAAGAGGACTACCGGAGACCTGAGAGAGGTGTGAGGAGAGCGGCTGCACCCCAATCGGGTGTGAGGAGAGCGGCTGCACCCCAATCGGGTTGTTGTCCATCTGCAGGGACATTCCTGCGACCCCCCCCCTTAATTTGCCAGGATGCAGTCTATTTGATCTCAGCTGTGTTAAGTGGGCCATGTGGGAAGCACCAGGCCTGCACTGCTGCCCTGCGTTGACACCATGTGCTGGAAGGGGCCACTGGTGTACTTAATTGGGCTGCAGTGTACAACTTGGGTCCGCCCTATTGAGGGCAATCACACCAAAGAGTCTGCACCCAGTAGTGAGCAGAGTGCCAACCCTGGATGCCAGAAGGGGCTGCTGGTATTACTGTGGCCAAGTGCTCGAGTCGTCGGCCCGCATGAGAGAATTACTGCTGTGACTGCCTGGTCTAGTCCGCCAACTGCACCTGACTAATTCCCTATGGATCGCAGGATGCAGCTGAGGATGTTGCACCCTCGCATGAGCTCCAGTCAGCACTGGGAAAATTACGCCCATCATTTGTTAGGGGAATAAGTGACTTACCACAAGTGGATTAAGTAGGAGCAACTGTAATTGCTGGACGAGCCGGCAGCACTGCTCAGAGGTGAGAGCCTGCGGGGTGCTACTGCGCGTACTGCAGGTCTTTGCTGACCATGATCTAAACTCAGGAGCTCCCTTGGAGAGGGCACTTGCACATTTCCAGACCCCTGTTAGTGGCATAGACCAAGCACAGATTGATTCATCTTCATTAGTGGCTTAAGTAGAATCCGTCTGCTTCTCACATTCTTCTTCACCCACCGCCCTTTCTCTGTGTTGCTTCTTTTCTCCCTGGTGCGTCTTCGCGTTGTTGTTTTTCCCCTGCCCCTTCACCTTGTTGTTTTTCCCCCCTCCCACCCGCCCCTTCACCTTGTTGTTTTTCCCCCCTCCCACCCGCCCCTTCACCTTGTTGTTTTTCCCCCCTCCCACCCGCCCCTTCACCTTGTTGTTTTTCCCCCCTCCCACCCGCCCCTTCACCTTGTTGTTTTCCCCCCTCCCACCCGCCCCTTCACCCTATTCAGCTCCTTATAGATTATATAAGTATGTTTTTAGCATAGTTCTAAATTTAGTTTCCGATTCTTACAGTCTTAGGGATGTAGGGAGAGTGTTCCAGTTTTTTGCCACTACAGCTCTAAAAGAGCGACCACCGAGTTTCGCTCTCTTTACACGGGGGATCGTCAGCAGACCCATCCCCTCTGAGCGTAAGGCTCTGGTCGGCTCATACCTAAGTACTAGATCCTGCAGATAGGGAGGAGCTTTATGTTGGAGTATCCTATGGCACATTAAGAGAGCTTTGAACATCACTCTTTTTTGACCGGTAGCCAGTGTAGGGCCGCTAATGCTGGTTTTGATGCTGCTCTTCTGGAGAGTCGTAGAACAAGACGAACTGCTGTGTTTTGGAGGACTTGTAGGCGCTCTAGACTGTGTTTTGTGGCACCCAAGAACAAGACATTCCCGTAGTCCATACGGGATGTCGCCAGCGCCTGAGTCATAGTGCGTCTGGCATCCAGCGGGAGTAAATCGAGGGTGCAATTTAGTGTTTTCAGAACCCCGAAACACTTTCCTACGAGGCGACAAATGTGGCCTTCGTAGGACAGAGTGGGATCAACCCATATTCCCAGGTTTTTGGCTTCTTTACAGGGAACAGGCCTAGGGCCCAGACACGTTGGCCACCAGTCTGGAGACCAGCCAAGGTTGTTCCCACCCACAACCATTACCTCCGTTTTAGATCCATTTAGTTTCGAGCAATGTGCGTCCATCCATTCTGCTAGTGCTTGCATGCAAGCCTTAAAATCGGATGCTGCCGTTGATGGTGATTGAGACAGCGAGATCAGCAGTTGGGTGTCGTCTGCGTAGGAGACCAACTCTACCCCGTACGCTCGCACCACTTCTGCCAGGGGGGTCATGTAAAGATTGAAAAGAGTTGGACTACGGGCAGAGCCCTGAGGTACCCCCTGTTCTAAGGCCATCTCTGCTGATCTGCAAGAGCCTCGTTGTACCTGAAAGCTTCTGCCTGTGAGGAAGGACTTCAGCCACCCCAGTGCGGAGCTGGTGACACCCGCTTTGACTAGACACTGTAGTAAGATGGAGTGGGCAACAGTCTTGAATGCCGCACTGAGGTAGAGCATCACCAAGGCCATGGTGTTGCCGGCATCCGCCCCCTGTCTTAGGATCTCAGTCGCTCTCAGGAGGGCTGTCTCCGTGGAGAAGCCCGCCCGGAAGCCCGATTGAGAGGGGTGCAGGATATTAGTTTTCTCTAGATGTGTCATTAGTTGACAATTAGCCACTTTCTCCGCCACTTTGGCTAAATACGGGAGCAGAGAAATAGGTCTCAGATTCTCCAGTATGTCCTGGCTTATATTGGGCTTCTTCTTTATGGGAAGCACAATCGCTTTTTTCCAATCTTCCGGGAGATATTCAGTGGAAAAAGAGATCTGGAGTATATGCCTGATGTACGGCTCCAGTACCGAGAGGCTTTCTCCCATTACCCTAGGAGGGGCCGGGTCTCGAGGGGAACCAGATTTGATTCCCTGACAGAGGCTACAGAGCATCTCTGGAGGAGGAACCAAGAAGAATTTCAATCCCCCTTCTGTGTTGTCTGCTGCCCTGATTACTTAAAATTTTGTTTCATCTTCTGGTTTATTGGAGAAGGTAGCATATATGTTCCTGACCTTTCCTGCAAAGTACTCCCCTATTTTGTTTGATTCTGCTACCGAGTCAGTGTCATCGTTGGTTTGGTTAAATACCACCAAGATCTCTTTGAAGATTTTAAAAAGCTCTTTCGATGAGTTTTCTGCCTCCCCAATACGTTTCTTATAATGGGTGGCTTTAGCTCCACGTACCATCATTTGATATTTTTTCTGCACCTCCTTGTAGTTTAACTTACTCAGAAGGCAGAAGTCTATCCGCCATCTCCATTCCATTTTTTTACAAGCCGATTTAGCCGCTTGTAGATCGGGTGTAAACCAAGGAGCTGATTTCCTGTCTCTGTTCCCTGTCTTGGCAAGATACATCAGGGCTGTCTTATCAAGGGCCCCGAGAATGCGCTCTTCTAGCCTTTTGGGTGCGCTTTCACAGTCGTCACCCCCCGGTGGACCCCCTTCTAGCAGCAGTTCGTTAAACGCATCTTGTGAGAATTGTTTCCATTTGCGGCGGGGGTATCTTTTATTCTCCACTCTGTGAGAGTCAGTGGTTAAAATAAGAATTTTAAATGGGACAAAGTAGTGGTCTGACCACGGGACCGGAAGGGGCATATAAACCCTTACTCCGTCCCAACTACAGAATATTGGGTCTAATAGATGGCCCTGTTTGTGGTTGGGGGTATGATTTTTTAGATCGATTTGTAGTGCCTGTAGGTCTAGTCTTAGATTTGTGGCTTCCTTATCCTGCTCCTCTACAAGATGGATGTTGAGGTCTCCTAATACCAGAAGTCTGCTCATTCTAGTTGCCAGATGAGCAATACCCTCCACCAAACTAGAGTTAAAGTTCTTCAGTCCACCTGGGGGTCTATAAACAAGAATTCCCGACACAGAGTATTGGGGCCCCAGTTTCAGAGAGAAACAGCCTGCTTCACAGTTGTCTATATTTATGGGTTCTAGGGTACATTCCATCGGAGATTTGATGACCATGGCAATTCCCCCTCCTCTTCCTCCACGCCTATCTAACCTGGCCAGGGAGTAGGACGGTGGGATTGCTTCTATTATCTCTGGATCAGAGTCTTCCCCTAACCAAGTCTCCGTTAGGAAGAGAAAGTCAAGTTTTTCATCCAAAAGGAGATCCCAGATCTGACTGCTATGCTTACTTAGTGACCTACAATTCAGCAGACCTCCCTGGACAGTCTTAATACCTGTCCCGCTATGCGGTTCCCTCTTAACTTTGAAGGAACATAGTGGACAGTCTCGGAGAGTAAGAGCTTCCATAGAGTGCCAACAGGGCTCCTCCCTGGGGGGTCGTAATGTTAGCAGTTCCTGTTTATCATACTGAATGTGGGTTTGCATAGTTTATGCAGAGATCTTGGCCCCGGGCCCCGTCCGGTCGCGGACGAGCGCAGACGAGCTTAACTTTGGCGCGACTTCGGCGCGCATCCGTCGCGCACGCGGACGCTGCCCCACACACATTTGTAGGAGCTAGGGCGAGACAGGGAGGGGCGACTAGAGCGCTGACCTGCCTGCTCTGGGCCCGGAAGTGTTGGGCTCCTCCTCACCCTCCGCAACAAACGCCCAGAATGGACGCGGCGGACCGGGGCGGGAGTGCCGTAGGTGAGTGTCTCCCCCCGAACTATTAGTCATCCCAGAAGTGTAATTGACACAGTTTTACAATAATTATTCCCAGCTCGAGTGCAAATAAAAAACGTTTGCGCCTGCCAGTCTCAGATGCTCACACCATGTATTTTTAAAATAGCCGTACAATCGCTAGTGCATTAAAAATATAAACGCTCTCAAATCAGCGCCACAGTGAGATACATGCAGCTTACAAGCAGATCGAGTCTGCCACTGGCTTCCTCGTCTCCACAATGTGGCCGCGTTCTTCCCCACCTTTTATTTGGTTTTCAATACAGCGCGACTAGAGCGCTGACCTGCCTGCTCTGGGCCCGGAAGTGTTGGGCTCCTCCTCGCCCTCCGCAACAAATGCCCAGAATGGACGCGGCGGACCGTGGCGGGAGTGCAGTAGGTGAGTGTCTCCCCCCGAACTATTAGTCAGCCCAGAAGTGTAATTGACACAGTTTTATAATCATTATTCCCAGCTAGAGTGCAAATAAAAAACTTTTGCGCCTGCCATTCTCAGATGCTCACACCATGTATTTTTAAAATAGCCGTACAATCGCTAGTGCATTAAAAATATAAACGCTCTCAAATCAGCGCCACAGTGCGATACATGCAGCTTACAAGCGGATCGAGTCTGCCACTGGCTTCCTCGTCTCCACAATGTGGCCACGTTCTTCCCCACCTTTTATTTGGTTTTCAATACAGCGCAACTAGAGCACTGACCTGCCTGCTCTGGGCCCGGAAGTGTTGGGCTCCTCCTCGCCCTCCGCAACAAATGCCCAGAATGGACGAGGCGGACCGGGGCGGGAGTGCAGTAGGTGAGTGTCTCCCCCCGAACTATTAGTCAGCCCAGAAGTGTAATTGACACAGTTTTATTATAATTATTCCCAGCTAGAGTGCTAATAAAAAACTTTTGCGCCTGCCAGTCTCAGATGCTCACACCATGTATTTTTAAAATAGCCGTACAATCGCTAGTGCATTAAAAATATAAACGCTCTCAAATCGGCGCCACAGTGCGATACATGCAGCTTACAAGCGGATCGAGTCTGCCACTGCCACTAGCTTCTTCGTCTCCCCCCCCTCCCACCCGCCCCTTCTCCTGGTTGCTTCTCCCACCCGCCCCTTCTCCTGGTTGCTTCTCCCACCCGCCCCTTCTCCTGGTTGCTTCTCCCCACCCGCCCCTTCTCCTGGTTGCTTCTCCCCCCCCTCCCACCCGCCCCTTCTCCTGGTTGCTTCTCCCCCCCCTCCCACCCGCCCCTTCTCCTGGTTGCTTCTCCCCCCCCTCCCACCCGCCCCTTCTCCTGGTTGCTTCTCCCCCCCCTCCACCCGCCCCTTCTCCTGGTTGCTTCTCCCCCCCCTCCCACCCGCCCCTTCTCCTGGTTGCTTCTTCCCCCCTCCCACCCGCCCCTTCTCCTGGTTGCTTCTTCCGCCCTCCCACCCGCCCCTTCTCCTGGTTGCTTCTTCCCCCCTCCCACCCGCCCCTTCTCCTGGTTGCTTCTCCCCCCCCTCCCACCCGCCCCTTCTCCTGGTTGCTTCTCCCCCCCCTCCCACCCGCCCCTTCTCCTGGTTGCTTCTTCCCTTCTCCTGGTTGCTTCTTCCCTTCTCCTGGTTGCTTCTTCCCCCCCTCCCACCCGCCCCTTCTCCTGGTTGCTTCTTCCCCCCCTCCCACCCGCCCCTTCTCCTGGTTGCTTCTTCCCCCCCTCCCACCCGCCCCTTCTCCTGGTTGCTTCTTCCCCCCCTCCCACCCGCCCCTTCTCCCGGTTGCTTCTTCCCCCCCCTCCCAACCGCCCCTTCTCCCGGTTGCTTCTTCCCCCCTTCCCACCGCCCCTTCTCTCGGTTGCTTCTTCCCCCCTCCCACCCGCCCCTTCTCCTGGTTGCTTCTTCCCCCTCCCACCCGCCCCTTCTCCTGGTTGCTTCTTCCCCCTCCCACCCGCCCCTTCTCCTGGTTGCTTCTTCCCCCCCCTCCCACCCGCCCCTTCTCCTGGTTGCTTCTTCCCCCCCTCCCACCCGCCCCTTCTCCTGGTTGCTTCTTCCCCCCCTCCCACCCGCCCTTCTCCTGGTTGCTTCTTCCCCCCTCCCACCCGCCCCTTCTCCTGGTTGCTTCTTCCCCCCCAACCACCCGCCCCTTCTCCTGGTTGCTTCTTCCTCCCCTCCCACCCGCCCCTTCTCCTGGTTGCTTCTTCCCCCCCCTCCCACCCGCCCCTTCTCCTGGTTGCTTCTTCCCCCCCTCCCTCCCACCCTTTCTCCTGGTTGCTTCTTCCCCTCTCCCACCCGCCCCTTCTCCTGTTTGCTTCTTCCCTCCCTCCCACCGCCCCTTCTCGCGGTTGCTTCTTCCCCCCCTCCCACCCGCCCCTTCTCGCGGTTGCTTCTTCCCCCCTCCCACCCGCCCCTTCTCGCGGTTGCTTCTTCCCACCCCTCCCACCCGCCCCTTCTCGCGGTTGCTTCTTCCCCCCCTCCCACCCGCCCCTTCTCCTGGTTGCTTCTTCCCCCCCTCCCACCCGCCCTCCTGGTTGCTTCTTCCCCCCCCTCCCACCCGCCCCTTCTCCTGGTTGCTTCTTCCCCCCCGCCCCTTCTCTTGGTTGCTTCTTCCCCCCCCCCCCCCTCCCACCCGCCCCTTCTCCTGGTTGCTTCTTCCCCCCCCCCTCCCACCCGCCCCTTCTCCTGGTTGCTTCTTTCCCCCCCCTCCCACCCGCCCCTTCTCCTGGTTGCTTCTTCCCCCCTCCCACCCGCCCCTTTTCCTGGTTGCTTCTTCTCCCCCTTCCACCCGCCCCTTCTCCTGGTTGCTTCTTCCCAACCCCTCTCACCCGCCCCTTCTCCCCCCCTCCCACCCACCCCTTCCCCCCCCCCTCCCACCCGCCCCTTCTCCTGGTTGCTTAATAATAATAATAAGGTAGTTTATAAAGCGCTTGGTGACGCCTTCCCGGGGTGTCCCCGCGCTGTGGAGAACAAGTTATCAGAAACAGACATCCTAGCTCCCACCGCCTATTCAGCTCCTTATAGATTATATAAGTATGTTTTTAGCATAGTTCTAAATTTAGTTTCCGATTCTTCCAGTCTTAGGGATGTAGGGAGAGCGTTCCAGTTTTTTGCCACTACAGCTCTAAAAGAGCGACCACCGAGTTTCGCTCTCTTTACACGGGGGATCGTCAGCAGACCCATCCCCTCTGAGCGTAAGGCTCTGGTCGGCTCATACCTAAGTACTAGATCCTGCAGATAGGGAGGAGCTTTATGTTGGAGTATCCTATGGCACATTAAGAGAGCTTTGAACATCACTCTTTTTTGACCGGTAGCCAGTGTAGGGCCGCTAATGCTGGTTTTGATGCTGCTCTTCTGGAGAGTCGTAGAACAAGACGAGCTGCTGTGTTTTGGAGGACTTGTAGGCGCTCTAGACTGTGTTTTGTGGCACCCAAGAACAAGACGTTCCCGTAGTCCATACGGGATGTCGCCAGCGCCTGAGTTAAAGTGTGTCTGGCATCCAGCGGGAGTAAATCGAGGGTGCAATTTAGTGTTTTCAGAACCCCGAAACACTTTCCTACGAGGCGACAAATGTGGCCTTCGTAGGACAGAGTGGGATCAACCCATATTCCCAGGTTTTTGGCTTCTTTACAGGGAACAGGCCTAGGGCCCAGACACGTTGGCCACCAGTCTGGAGACCAGCCAAGGTTGTTCCCACCCACAACCATTACCTCCGTTTTAGATCCATTTAGTTTCAAGCAATGTGCGTCCATCCATTCTGCTAGTGCTTGCATGCAAGCCTTAAAATTGGATGCTGCCGTTGATGGTGATTGAGACAGCGAGATCAGCAGTTGGGTGTCGTCGGCGTAGGAGACCAACTCTACCCCGTACGCTCGCACCACTTCTGCCAGGGGGGTCATGTAAAGATTGAAAAGAGTTGGACTACGGGCAGAGCCCTGAGGTACCCCCTGTTCTAAGGCCATCTCTGCTGATCTGCAAGAGCCTCGTTGTACCTGAAAGCTTCTGCCTGTGAGGAAGGACTTCAGCCACCCCAGTGCGGAGCTGGTGACACCCGCTTTGACTAGACACTGTAGTAAGATGGAGTGGGCAACAGTCTTGAATGCCGCACTGAGGTAGAGCATCACCAAGGCCATGGTGTTGCCGGCATCCGCCCCCTGTCTTAGGATCTCAGTCGCTCTCAGGAGGGCTGTCTCCGTGGAGAAGCCCGCCCGGAAGCCCGATTGAGAGGGGTGCAGGATATTAGTTTTCTCTAGATGTGTCATTAGTTGACAATTAGCCACTTTCTCCGCCACTTTGGCTAAATACGGGAGCAGAGAAATAGGTCTCAGATTCTCCAGTATGTCCTGGCTTATATTGGGCTTCTTCTTTATGGGAAGCACAATCGCTTTTTTCCAATCTTCCGGGAGATATTCAGTGGAAAAAGAGATCTGGAGTATATGCCTGATGTACGGCTCCAGTACCGAGAGGCTTTCTCCCATTACCCTAGGAGGGGCCGGGTCTCGAGGGGAACCAGATTTGATTCCCTGACAGAGGCTACGGAGCATCTCTGGAGGAGGAACCAAGAAGAATTTCAATCCCCCTTCTGTGTTGTCTGCTGCCCTGATTACTTAAAATTTTGTTTCATCTTCTGGTTTATTGGAGAAGGTAGCATATATGTTCCTGACCTTTCCTGCAAAGTACTCCCCTATTTTGTTTGATTCTGCTACCGAGTCAGTGTCATGGGTGGTTTGGTTAAATACCACCAAGATCTCTTTGAAGATTTTAAAAAGCTCTTTCGATGAGTTTTCTGCCTCCCCAATACGTTTCTTATAATGGGTGGCTTTAGCTCCACGTACCATCATTTGATATTTTTTCTGCACCTCCTTGTAGTTTAACTTACTCAGAAGGCAGAAGTCTATCCGCCATCTCCGTTCCATTTTTTTACAAGCCGATTTAGCCGCTTGTAGATCGGGTGTAAACCAAGGAGCTGATTTCCTGTCTCTGTTCCCTGTCTTGGCAAGATACATCAGGGCTGTCTTATCAAGGGCCCCGAGAATGCGCTCTTCTAGCCTTTTGGGTGCGCTTTCACAGTCGTCACCCCCCGGTGGACCCCCTTCTAGCAGCAGTTCGTTAAACGCATCTTGTGAGAATTGTTTCCATTTGCGGCGGGGGTATCTTTTATTCTCCACTCTGTGAGAGTCAGTGGTTAAAATAAGAATTTTAAATGGGACAAAGTAGTGGTCTGACCACGGGACCGGAAGGGGCATATCAACCTTTACTCCGTCCCAACTACAGAATATTGGGTCTAATAGATGGCCCTGTTTGTGGTTGGGGGTATGATTTTTTAGATCGATTTGTAGTGCCTGTAGGTCTAGTCTTAGATTTGTGGCTTCCTTATCCTGCTCCTCTACAAGATGGATGTTGAGGTCTCCTAATACCAGAAGTCTGCTCATTCTAGTTGCCAGATGAGCAATACCCTCCACCAAACTAGGTTTAAAGTTCTTCAGTCCACCTGGGGGTCTATAAACAAGAATTCCCGACACAGAGTATTGGGGCCCCAGTTTCAGAGAGAAACAGCCTGCTTCACAGTTGTCTATATTTATGGGTTCTAGGGTACATTCCATCGGAGATTTGATGACCATGGCAATTCCCCCTCCTCTTCCTCCACGCCTATCTAACCTGGCCAGGGAGTAGGACGGTGGGATTGCTTCTATTATCTCTGGATCAGAGTCTTCCCCTAACCAAGTCTCCGTTAGGAAGAGAAAGTCAAGTTTTTCATCCAAAAGGAGATCCCAGATCTGACTGCTATGCTTACTTAGTGACCTACAATTCAGCAGACCTCCCTGGACAGTCTTAATACCTGTCCCGCTATGCGGTTCCCTCTTACCTTTGAAGGAACATAGTGGACAGTCTCGGAGAGTAAGAGCTTCCATAGAGTGCCAACAGGGCTCCTCCCTGGGGGGTCGTAATGTTAGCAGTTCCTGTTTATCATACTGAATGTGGGTTTGCATAGTTTATGCAGAGATCTTGGCCCCGGGCCCCGTCCGGTCGCGGACGAGCGCAGACGAGCTTAACTTTGGCGCGACTTCGGCGCGCATCCGTCGCGCACGCGGACGCTGCCCCACACACATTTGTAGGAGCTAGGGCGAGACAGGGAGGGGCGACTAGAGCGCTGACCTGCCTGCTCTGGGCCCGGAAGTGTTGGGCTCCTCCTCACCCTCCGCAACAAACGCCCAGAATGGACGCGGCGGACCGGGGCGGGAGTGCCGTAGGTGAGTGTCTCCCCCCGAACTATTAGTCATCCCAGAAGTGTAATTGACACAGTTTTATAATCATTATTCCCAGCTAGAGTGCAAATAAAAAACTTTTGCGCCTGCCATTCTCAGATGCTCACGCCATGTATTTTTAAAATAGCCGTACAATCGCTAGTGCATTAAAAATATAAACGCTCTCAAATCAGCGCCACAGTGCGATACATGCAGCTTACAAGCGGATCGAGTCTGCCACTGGCTTCCTCGTCTCCACAATGTGGCCGCGTTCTTCCCCACCTTTTATTTGGTTTTCAATACAGCGGGACTAGAGCACTGACCTGCCTGCTCTGGGCCCGGAAGTGTTGGGCTCCTCCTCGCCCTCCGCAACAAATGCCCAGAATGGACGAGGCGGACCGGGGCGGGAGTGCAGTAGGTGAGTGTCTCCCCCCGAACTATTAGTCATCCCAGAAGTGTAATTGACACAGTTTTATTTTAATTATTCCCAGCTAGAGTGCTAATAAAAAACTTTTGCGCCTGCCAGTCTCAGATGCACACACCATGTATTTTTAAAATAGCTGTACAATCGCTAGTGCATTAAAAATATAAACGCTCTCAAATCGGCGCCACAGTGCGATACATGCAGCTTACAAGCGGATCGAGTCTGCCACTGCCACTAGCTTCTTCGTCTCCCCCCCCCCCTCCCACCCGCCCCTTCTCCTGGTTGCTTCTCCCACCCGCCCCTTCTCCTGGTTGCTTCTCCCCCCCCTCCCACCCGCCCCTTCTCCTGGTTGCTTCTCCCCCCCTCCCACCCGCCCCTTCTCCCCCCCTCCCACCCGCCCCTTCTCCTGGTTGCTTCTTCCCCCCTCCCACCCGCCCCTTCTCCTGGTTGCTTCTTCCCCCCTCCCACCCGCCCCTTCTATTTCTATTTAAAATGATTTATACAGCGCACGTACACCAGCGGTTTCATGGCGCTAAACTGACAGAGAGCTAGACATGAGGGGAAAAGCTGAGAATATTAGTAAAAAAATTTAGCAAAAAGATGTGCCTTGAGCTGTTTCCGGAACAGTAGGTACGAGGTAGAGGCTCTGAGCTCCAAAGGCAGTGAGTTCCAGAAAATCGGGGCGAGGGTCGCAAATTTAGAGCCTCCCCATTTCTTTCTCCGGAACCGTGGGACCGTAAGAAGGGATTGGGTAGAAGACCGCAGTTCCCTGGCGGGAACATAGGGAATAATTTCAGATGAGATGAAAGCCGGAGCCGTGCCCAGTCGTGCTTGAAAGGTGATAGAGGCAAGCTTGAACTGGACACGGGCACAGACAGGAAGCCAGTGTAGGGACTTTAGGAGGGGAGTGACATGGTGGGATTTAGGAAGTTTGAACACCAGGCGCGCCGCCTGGTTTTGGATCTGCTGCAACCGCCGAAGACTATATGCAGGGATACCTGCATATAGGGCGTTGCCGTAATCCAGGCGAGACACGACCATGGCAAGGGTAATCAGTTTAAGTGCATCAAATGAGAAAAAAACGGGACACCTTGCGTATGGTACGCAGTGCCAGAAAGGAAGAGGAAACCACAGAGCTGACCTGGGAGTGAAGGGTGAGTTGGAAGTTGAGCTTAATGCCGAGAGTTTTAACTGAGGTCGAGGGGGCAGGTGGGGGACCAAGGGAAGGGGGCCAGAGGATGGGGGACCAGGGGCTGGATGAACCACCCGTCAACACCAGCTCTGTTTTGTCTGGGTTGAGTTTAAGATGATTGTGGTTCATCCAGTCACGGATGTGAATCATGATGGTTTGAAAGTTGAGAGCAGAGTCGGGGGAGGAAGAAAGGTTAAAGACAAGCTGGAGGTCGTCCGCATAATTAAATACGGCGACCTCCATTTGTTGCAGTGAAAAAATAAGAGGGGAGATGTATAGGTTAAATAAAAGGGGGAAAGGGAGGAGCCTTGGGGGACCCCGCACTGAACATTACGGAAGTCCGCAGTGAAGTCACCCAGGCGGACAGCCTGGGTGCGGTCCCTCAGGAAGGAGGATAACCAGACCAGCGCCGTGCCACCGATACCCGCCGCCCTGACACGGGAAAGCCCATTCTCCTGGTTGCTTCTTCCCCCCTCCCACCCGCCCCTTCTCCTGGTTGCTTCTTCCCTTCTCCTGGTTGCTTCTTCCCTTCTCCTGGTTGCTTCTTCCCTTCTCCTGCTTGCTTCTTCCCTTCTCCTGGTTGCTTCTTCCCCCCCTCCCACCCGCCCCTTCTCCTGGTTGCTTCTTCCCCCCCTCCCACCCGCCCCTTCTCCTGGTTGCTTCTTCCCCCCCTCCCACCCGCCCCTTCTCCTGGTTGCTTCTTCCCCCCCCTCCCACCCTGCCCCTTCTCCCGGTTGCTTCTTCCCCCCCCCTCCCACCCGCCTCTTCTCCCGGTTGCTTCTTCCCCCCTTCCCACCGCCCCTTCTCTCGGTTGCTTCTTCCCCCCTCCCACCCGCCCCTTCTCCTGGTTGCTTCTTCCCCCCTCCCACCCGCCCCTTCTCCTGGTTGCTTCTTCCCCCCTCCCACCCGCCCCTTCTCCTGGTTGCTTCTTCCCCCCTCCCACCCGCCCCTTCTCCTGGTTGCTTCTTCCCCCCTCCCACCCGCCCCTTCTCCTGGTTGCTTCTTTCCCCCCCTCCCACCCGCCCCTTCTCCTGGTTGCTTCTTCCCCCCCCTCCCACCCGCCCCTTCTCCTGGTTGCTTCTCCCCCGCCCCTTCTCCTGGTTGCTTCTCCCACCCGCCCCTTCTCCTGGTTGCTTCTTCCCCCCTCCCACCCGCCCCTTCTCCTGGCTGCTTCTTCCCCCCTCCCACCCGCCCCTTCTCCTGGCTGCTTTTCCCCCCCCCCTCCCACCCGCCCCTTCTCCTTGCTGCTTTTCCCACCCGCCCCTTCTCCTTGCTGCTTCTTCCCCCCCTTCTCCTGGCTGCTTCTTCCCCCCCCTCCCACCTGCCCCTTCTCCTGGCTGCTTCTTCTCCCCCCCCCCTCCCACCCGCCCCTTCTCCTGGCTGCTTCTTCCCCCCCCCTCCCACCCGCCCCTTCTCCTGGCTGCTTCTCCCCCCCCCCCCCTTCTCCTGGCTGCTTCTTCCCCCCCCTCCCACCTGCCCCTTCTCCTGGTTGCTTCTTCCCCCCCCCCCACCCGCCCCTTCTCCTTGTTGCTACTTCTCGCTCCCACCTGCCCCATCTCCGTGTGGTTTCTCCCTTCCACTACCCGCCCCTTCTACGTGTTGCTTCTTCTCCCTCTCTAACCCCTTTTCAGTGTTGCTTCTTCTCCTTCCAACCCTTCTATGGGTTGCTTCTTCCCCTCTCACACCTGCTCAGTGTTTCTTCTTCCTCTCCCACTACCCACCCCAACATCTCAGAGAGTTGTCATTGAACTCCCTAATTTTCAACTCTGGAATATCTTTGGTTTAAGCTTCTGAAAGTCTGTTCTCTGTGCCTCTTCTCACAACAAGGTGATCGATACTCACAGTCATTCTCTATCCTGATTTAGTACTGAGCATGTCTGCTACTTCTGTTTTGAAAAGGCTTTTAATATTTGTAGCTCCACAACACTCCTGCCACCTTGCTTCATCTCATTCCTAATCAGTAAGATATATGTTGCCCCCTTGCTCAACAGCCCCTCGTAGTCTACAAATAATTTATTTGTAAAGAAACCCGTTCTCGCAGATGTGTTGTTCAAACTAAAAGCTCCTGCAGAGGCATCATATGTTTACTTGGATCGTAGGTCGAAATAATTGGTAAACAATTATATTATTATTGCATTTATATAGCACAAGGCTTTGAAGTGCTATCTGTCAATTCATTGGCAACTTCCCATAGCACACAGTGCCACTCCACGCTGCACAGTGCTATTGCTCTTCACACAATGCTACTCCACAGAATGCCACTTCCATCTACACAATGCCACTCCATTTCAGTCAACACCATTGCGCCAGGATACTCCCAAGTAATAGAGCGCGTTATAAAATGGTTTATACATATACATACATACCATTCCATGCAATCCCACGCCACTCGACACCACACAATGACACTCAACTCCATGTCAGACAGTGCAACTCCACTCCACACAATGCGACTCCATGCCACATTCTGCTACTCCTCTCCAATCCATGCCACACAGTGCCACTCAGCTCCTCGCCACACATCAACACTCCACACCGCAAAATACGACTCCACACTGTGCCACAAAATGCCACTCCATGTCAATCCATGCCACACTATGCCACACCACACAATGCCACTTAATGCCACACCACAAAATGTCACTCCAAACTACACAACGCCACTCCACTCTATAAAATGCCTCTCCACGCCACACAATGCTACTCCTCTCCAATCCACGCCACATAATGTGCAGTCAATGCCGCGCAGGAAAGGGAGTGCATGGAGACACGTGGGCACACCTGTGCCTCTTAGCATGCATCCCATGTGCCTGAGGCTACAGGGGGTCCTATAGGGCCCCCTTTGTTTTCTCACTGCCAGCATTTTCACTGCGGGCTCACCGCCATGAAACTGCTGGCAGTAAGGAAACTTGTAATATGCTTGGCGGTGCTGCAGCTGCACCTCCAAGCGTATTACGGCCCCAAAACCATAGTGCCACAGCGGGCATCGTGGTTTCCCAGCATTTGCGCCGGTCCCAAAATAGTCCGACCGCCGTACTCTTAATACAGGGGTCAGACTCCTGGTGCGGAGGTCCCTGACCACCACTGCAACTCCGCCAACTCATAATTAGGCCCTAAGAGAGTAAGAGTGCTCTCATTACAGGGTGCATTTGTAGTCTTTTACTTACATCAGTGTGTGTGTTTCGCCAAGATGGGTGAACTGTAAGAAATAAACATATAATACATTGATAATGTGGACTTTTTGATTTAGATTCACAGAACGTGTTCTCATGCAACGACTGGTGAAGCAAGCAGTTTGTGAGCATAACATACCAAATTCATTCCACAATAACTAAGAGATGACGTGAGATGTGTCAAATAGTGTGTATATGTATCAAAAAGAACTAGTTACTAATGACTTGTATATAGGGCTCTGAAATATCTTGTCAGGTGGCACCTGTTTGGTGTCTTCATGAAGCCCTCATCCACCAACCTAGTTGGTGGCATTCTTCATCATCGGGCCCACCCAGTGACACCTAATGTGTCCTGGGTGTGCTTCAACGCCTGATTACAGCGGAGCAGGTATTTTACTGAGAGTGCAGCGTAGTGAAAGGTGAAGTGAGATTGAAACTGCTTGACAGGGGTCCTAATACCTGAGGGCTAATTAAATTTTAATAAATGGGCCTCTATCAGCGGTTAAAAAGAAGGCAAGATGGATGTTTTGGTGGCGGAATTACGACCTCCTACATCCGGTGTTGATCGACATTTAAGCCAGTGCCTTCTCTTAATTCTGACTTTCATCAGGACCGTATGAAGTGTTGGTGCATATAAAAAAGTTAAGTGAGTGTTGTAGGCTATGTGTCGCACTCACTAAGGTGCTCTAGGTGTTAAAGGTGCGTGGATATCTGAGGAGGGCGGGGGCAGCGGTGGAAGTGCTGACAAACAATGCAGAGGAATGTTCAGGAGAGTGGACTTGGCGGGCCACTGTAGCTGGGGAAGCAGGTGGGAGGAATGCGAGGAGCAAGGAATGTGAGAAACCAGCAGCGCAGAGGAATTTTGAGCAGCCTGGAGTAGTGGCCGATAGCGGGGAGGCGAGCCACGTCACGAGAGGTCCTGTAATCTCAAAGACAGGAGGCCATGCTTCTAGGCTAGAAGAATGTGGCGGATCAATGGAACCTGTAATCTTATGTGTTTTTATTCAGTGCTTAATTTGAGCCCTTGGTTGCGGATGGGGCTCGCCGGTATTTATATTTGGGGACCAGGAACTATTTTTCATTGACAAGAGTTTAATCCAGAATAAGAGAGAGAAACGCAGAAAAGTACAGAAGAAAGAGGAGCACTGTGACAAAAGGATTATACGGATGAGAAAGAACCTACAAGAGTCAGATGAAGAGGATGGCATTATAGGATGGCGGGTGAAAAGGGTATGAGGTGAGCGGGAACAAAAGGAATTAGCGGCCGCATGCTGGCAAATGGTGACCTGCAGAGCGCATGAATGGGAAGAGCAGCCGGCCGTGGGAGGGGAAGTATGATAGTGCTGGGGGCGAGAAGCGGAGCCTTTGAAGTGTGATGTGAGGCACTGACAGACAAATGGTGGTTTGTGACGTGGCTGGTTTGTGCACGCGCATAGATCACATGAACTGTGCGTGATCCGCCGTTGGCAGACTGTTCTTTTGCCCTTACTATAATCTCCGCCAGCAATGCGCAAGCGCATTGGCAGGCCGAGACCTAAAAAGGAGGGCTTGGAGCCCTGCTTTCTACTGGGGTGGAGCACACATGTTGGAAACGACCATCCTCTACGTGGTAACTCTTCAAATGTTTGCTTTTTCTCCCGTTTTTTGCTGAACTTGTTATTGTCATTGGGCCTCTGGCACAGACACCAGACTTTGCTACACGAAGCTCTTAGTGGCAACAACAACCTCCCTGTATTTTCTATCTGAAGTTATGATCCGTGACCAGCTCTTAGTGCCAACAACGACCGACTCCTACTCGCTTGCTAACGATAATTCCTGACCAAGGCCTGGGACTTTAGCAACTCATTGTTGACGAGTGCCTCTCTTGATCTAGCCTGCAGCCTGACTACAGATAATCCTGTCTACTAGAGCTTCTTACATGAAGCAGGACTAAGTTAGAAAGTAAACTTAACACCGGGACGAATATAATCCTTGTACCTGACCAGCGTTTCATTGCAGTCTGCCTTAACATTTGACTTTGACCCAGTCCAGCCCGATCAGAAACCGTGATTGGCGCGTTGTGCTTTTTGGTGCTGTTTTGGTTGAAAACTTAAATTCATATCCACTGTTCTACATATTGAATTTTGTTGGATTGGTATCCTTTTATTCCTTAAAATATTCTCAATTTTTCTAAATTGGTATGATTGTTTTTTTGGGGGGGGGGGTTGCGTTTTCACTTTATTGCTACGTTGCCTCTAAGTTAAACCAGACTGCTTTTGTTCCAAGCTGCCAGAGGGCTAAGCACATGTTTATTTAGTGGCTTTTGTGGTTTCTATTGTGTAGAATTGTGATTATTATTTAAATGGGGTTACCACTCCTCTCCGCTCATAAACCATTTCATACAGCTGTCCTCGGGCAGATTCACCATATTGGAGATGGGAAATTCAACCCTTGGCTCTTGCAGTAGCAGTCTCTTCAGTCTTGCCGTTCATTGAAACCTGAGTGACTGGTCCCAGCTCTTACCGACCACAGTATCCATGATGTCCTATCAAGGCCTGAGATTAGCAGGTTCAATTCTTAACTTCACGCCCCAGCTACCATCTGCCAGCACAGCAATTCATGCCCATTTTACAGGCTAGCACATTATCGGCCTCTGCAGCAAGCAGTGGGGCAACAATGGTAAGAAATACTATGGATTATGGGGTATTCGTGGAGAGGACACTAGATTCACATCTGATCCATCATCATATATGTTTGTGATCTCTTCTGTATTCTTAGTCTCTTAATCTCTCATCTTGGTTTTCGGGCCTAAATAGCATTATATGCTTTCGTTGACTCCCTACATTCCTTTCAACCACCTCTCCAATTTCCTTCTCTTTTGTCTAAAGATACCTGGCTAATAACATTGACAAGTGTACTGCAGCCAAGTTAAAATGAACCCTAGGGAATATATAATGTCCTGCAGGGGTGGGCGATAGAGAGGGAATAAAGCAAGGAAGGGGTCAGCATAATGTCAATGCTCTCTACTTATTGAATACTACTTTACACAGAAGAGGCACCAGCTGTGCGGACTTTTAATATGGCATTCCATCAGCAGGTAGAGAGCACAGCGGATCGTCAGAGGCACGCTGACAACATAGCAGATCTATGTCATAGGAACAGGTGAATAAAGAAAGTAGCTCAAGTCATTCTGTGTGGTACTGAATCCATAGTCCTGAGCACAGTTGAGGACAGTCTTCATTGACTTTATCTTTAGGGTATTTCCAGCAACAACTCAGCTGAGGCACCCCGTACCATGCACTGGTGACTACGTTCAGCTCAGATGAACGATACAGAAGAAGTCTCTTCTTCTCAGATATCTACCATTAAATGAGGCATACCTGGTTACTTCAGAGCCGGGAAGGGAGAGTCTTTTTTTTAAGTGTCTCCAACCCCACCCATCCCCCATAAAAAACAGAATGCCACCCTGTGCATTCTAATAGCTTGCTTTTAGGCCACACAAAAGCCCTATATTTCCAGTTTAAGTTATGAAAGAAAGCCGCCTGGCTTCCAGACAGTGAATGTGCATTTTTTTCTGCTTTGTCCACAAAAGCGATCTCTATTTTGCTCAAAGTCTGAAGCTGTGCGCATAATTTGTATATTAAAAGGCATAGGGTTGGATGCATGTAACTGGTAAAAAACGCGAGTTCCAAATGTGAACTTTAACCACAAAACTAGTTCAGTCATTCAGGAAGACACAATTCTGGTTTGCTTAATTTTAAGACTGGACAGCATACACGGAGAAGACTGAAGACAACATGGACAAGACTGAAGAGGTGGGCGAGTTGGGCGGAAAGGGCCTTAAAACACATACCTGGTTATAGAGTGCTGGTTTAAAAATAACAAAGAAGTACCTCTAGAAGCGGGCGTCCAGTGGAAGCAAAATGACTTTAGACAGGAAACTGTACTTGGTCCAGGCTCCATGGAAATGGAAGAACCGAAGAGAAAGTGGTATCAGGAGGTCCTGCCAGAGGGGAAGCAGGAACATGAGAAAGACCCACAAGCAAACCAATGGCAGTTTAAGGGTAAGTAAGGGGTGGGCTCTAAGCCTGTTTTGAGTTGTTTTTGTTTGAGAGATTTCGGAAGGGCAGCGCAGGCGCTGCATGCACTGTCCATGTAATAGTAGAGAACTCTAAACCTCAGTGCAAGGAGAGACAATGATGAGCATCTCTTAGATACAATCAACAAACTGGGATATGTGGTAGAAATTGCCCTGCCTTTAGCTTGAGAAGGCTTGTTGCTGAAAAAGAAAATGCATCGCTAAATTACAGAGATCAGAACCTTTAAGTTTTGATTTCGCATGTTGTTTTGGATAAGACGGCTATGCCAGATAGATTGTTGTTGAAAATTAGTAATGGAAATAGGAGTAGAGGGAAATAAGGGAGTCAAACTGTGATGTGGATGTGCCATAACAGGTAAGCTTAATTGGGAGAGGTTTTTCTTTCATAATAATTCTGTGATATCAAAAGGGGCTGTTGGGGATTTTCCTAGCGACACCAGTATGCTTATTGTTTTAACCCCTTAGACGCTTGCTACGTAACCATTCCGTCATCAGTCACGGTTGAGCTGTGCTGATGACGGAATGGTTCCGTCACGACCACACCCAGTTATGGAATGTCCAGCACCGGGGGGAAATCGCGGCAGCACGCAAGGTGTTAAGGAGAAGGCATAATGATATTGCCGGAAATGTGGGGAGTTATGGCCATCATCAGATTTACCTCTTTTTAAACTGGACAAAGCTACCTGAGATGGTTTTCCCTTCCATAGAAATTTAGAAAGAAGAGAATCTATCTTTTTAAAATAGTGGTCAAGTATGTGTATTGGGACCATGGAAATGATGTATAATCTCATAGGTGGCAATATCATCTTTATGGAGTCAGGTCTGCCCCACCAAGGAAATAGGTTCCCTCTTAGAATTGTTTTATTTAGAAACGTAATAAAGTTAATAAAATTTAGTTTGATTGTATCCAAAATGTGTTTGTGAACCATAATCTGAGCTATTTTATTTTAACAGGTTGCCAAGTAAAGTTTGCACAGCCGAAACGTTATTTAGTACATAAAATATTTAGAGGCAATATTTCAGATTTGTCAATATTTAACTGATGACCTGATGTATGAGAGAAAACAGACATGCGCCAAGAAAATGGGAAGCAAATTAGTTGAATGAGAACAATATGATAGGATGTTGTCAACATATACAGACATTTTTATCTGCTGTTTACCAATTTGAAATCCTATGATGATTGAATCTTGCCAGAATTCGGTTAAGAAAAGTTCTAACTCAATGAAAATGATAAAAAAAGGGAGATAGAGGACATCCTTGCCATACTAGTAAGGGTAAAGAAAAGTGGACCGACAAGTTACCATTAACACAGATAGCAGTTTTAGGTCTTGAATATAACAAACAAAAAAAATTACACAATTTAGGGGGTATACCAATCCATTTTAGTGCTTCAATCTTGAAATCCCAACCAATTCTGTCAAAAGCTTTTTCAGCGTCTAATGCAATAGCAGTCAAAGGGTAATCTAACGTGGAAGCCGCATTAAAGACTCTGAAAAAGAGAAAAGCTTTATCAGAAAATAGTCGAACCTTGATGAAAACAGACTGCTCTGGACCGATGTGATCTGGCAAGATAGGATTGATGCGTAATGCCAAGATTTTTGCAAAAATTATGAACTCTTTGTTGACTAAGGAGATAGAATGATGTTTTTCACATTGTTTATGATCTATATTGTCTTTTGGAATAAAAAAATATCATTGATTCTTGAAAGGTTCCCTGAGAAGATTCATTTTTTACGAAGAAATTAATATAAAAGTAAAAGGTTGGGAAGGAGGATGTTTGCAAAATGACTATAACATTCACTAGTAAAACCGTCAGTTGCAGGGGCTCCACTTCATAGGAAAGAAACTGCCTGAATAAATTTGGATAACTAAATAACTTTTTCTAATGTGGCAAAATCAATTCTTGAAAAGTGGGGAAGGGGGATAGACTAAAGAAATAAAAAGATATGTCTAATGAGGAAGGTTGTGGTTCTGGAGTGTATAAATTTGTGCAAAAATAAACAAACTCATGGAATCAATCGGGGATTTGTGACGTGCGCTACTCACCTGGAAGGGTCTTGAGGCACATTCAAAATGTTTTTATCTTTAAGGAGGACATCTCCATTGTTGGTTAAAGATTACATTTTTGTTCTATCTTACTTGATCTTTAAATAGCTGGCAAGCAATTATCCCATCTTATTTTGGCCACCATATCTTTCTGCTTCTAAATATTTATTAAAAAGCAATGAGTTAGTTAAGTGATTAAAGGTTAGTGTACCGTTGATTAGTTCATTAGTAGAAACTTTATTCTTTGAATTATAATATTTGTATTCAAGTCTTTTATATTTTATCAAGAAGACTTTTTAATTGGTCTGCTAAGGTTTTCTTTTTATGAGAGCTAGTGTATGATAAAACCTCTGGCTTTCGCATTAAAGGAATCCCATATTATTGGAAAAGAGTTGCGTGTTATTGATGACAAAAAACTCTTGGAGAAATGGCTCAAATTGAGACAGTTTAGCATCGAATAATAAAGAATTGTTAAAACACCATCTACCTGACTGGTGAAAAAGGTACGAGATCGAAATCTGTGTATACTGTGGACTGTGCTGAGATTAAAATGAATCCAATATCTGAGAGATGGGTGTGTTGGAGAAAACTCTTACAAAAAAAGTGATAGTCTATACGAGATTGAGAATGATAAGATGAAGAATAACGTGTATTCACGTAATTCTAGATGACCTAGCCTCCATATTTTAACTAGAGATTTACTTTCTATGGCAGGTCTGAATGGTGTGTGCATTTTAGTGTGCCTAAATGTAACTTTGGAACTTCTATCAATAACCTGAATACAGTCACCACCAAATATAATGTAACCATCATCTTATTGATGCATATTGTTAGAAGAATATTCCAAAGGGTATTATTAACAGAGACAGGGCCTTAACGATTAAAAATTGTAATTGGAGTATTAACAAGCAGTTTAACAATACTTAATCTGCCTTCTGAGTCTTATTCTTGGTATGTGACTGAGAGTTGAAGTTTCTTATGGCTACGGCAAAGGATTAGTACACCATTCTTTTTCCCCATAGCAGGTAAAATATAAACATTGTCAACTCAGCATTTCTTTTTATTTAGTAGCTTCCAATTCAGAAAGATGTTATTCTTGATGTAGTGCAACATCTGTCTTAAGTTTAGCTAAAGGAGACAAAACTCCCTGTTGTTTAATAGGGTTACTTAAACCATTAACATTTCATGAAGTAACCCAGAAAGTAAAACTGAAACAAAAGTACGAACTGTTTATATGTCTCCAATAAAATGAAATTGAGATATATAGATAAGGAAAGATTAATGCAGTGGAACAAATCGGAATTGTAGTTAGGAGAAAGGAAAAAATTCTTAGAGTAATATCAAACAGGTAAAGGAAAAAGAGGAAGTATAGATCAATGTGAAGAAAATTACAGAAAAGGATGCTCTAGAGATGGTACAAGTCAAACAAATGACTGAGAAACATATCTATGAATACGGACAAAACTAGTAGGTAGTGGTGACACCAGACAATGACACCTTCACTCCAGAGGTAGGCAGGGCAGGTAGGGTGGAAATTAGAGTACTATATGTAATGGGACCGGAGGGAAATGGGACGAAAAGACTTACCTTTAGTTGGAAGGATGTAATAACTACGCAGAGCACATCACAGATCGCACAGTTTATCACCGTATAATATAGATGAAACATTGATAATAATTGTGATTGTGAGACAGAAACATGTAAGTAAATAATTAAGTACTTTTTGAAGTTTACATTTCTCCTCCATGTTGCTGAAGACATTTCTTAAGAGCAGCTGGATCATCATAGGTAGTTTTTATATTTATAAATCGCCTTAAACAAACCGAGGTGAAGAAGACCAAATCTGGCGTTTATAGCTCTTAGAGCAGGTCTCGTATCCAGAAACTGCTTCTGATGACTCGCTCTGACCTTTGCTGCATCCTGGCCGAAATCTTGGACCAGACCATATATCTTTTTTTTTTTGTTTTAATAGCAGTCATTACATTTTAGAAGATCGGTGTATTGCAGGAAAAAGAAAATAATTCCTCTTGGTTTTGCTTACATTTTTGGGCTAAGTCTGTGTGTACTTTGAATGTTTAAATGAGTAGAAAATGGCATGTCTAGGAACTTTGGAAAGAAGGAAAATAAGTAATTGGATCTGAACCTTCAGAATGTTCAGAAAGACCATATATTTGAAGATCATTCCTTCGATTCCAGTTTTCAAGGTTTTCTGAATTTTTTTTAAGCATTGATACTTCTGATTCCAGATGTGCGATAAATGAGGGGGTATCTTGACGTTCGTCAACATTTGCTCTTCCACTGAAACTTGTGTGTCCAAAGAGGACCATTTATTATCCAAATGCTGAAGAGTGGTATTAGTTTGTTCCATAAAGGGTTTTAAAACCTGAATCTCGTCAAGGAGTCGTTTGACGGGAGAGGGTGTTCTTTGGTCTTTTATTGGGTCCCTTTGGTACTTTACTAAGTCCGTAGTCTTTGAAAGTGTTGCAGGGCTAGTTTCTGATTTCTGAGTGAAAATGTCCTCTATTCCTAAGAAGCGCAATTGCAGATAAAAATGGGCCAACTTTGCAACATTAGCACCAAGATTAGGCGTACTAGGATCGAATGATAGGCTAACAGATAGTTCTAGTGCCTAACCATGTAGGAACATAGCTGGCACTTGTGGAGCTTGCTGGACACTTCTAGCCCCAAAAGTCTCTGGAACCACCAGGAAGATAATAGCTTTGTTAGTTAGGAAGTGATCCAAAGTCTGACAGATGACATTTTGACTTGTTTGGGGGAGTTAATGTCATCACTAGGCTGAACTAAGGATTGCTATGATGAGCTAAACAGTTGTAGGGTAGGAAGGATGATTTGTCATAGATCAGAACTCTGGATTCTTTAGGGTCCAGAGAATCAAGTTTTAGAACACACAATTATCTGTCTTTACACTTCTTGGATGAAAAAAAAGCCAAAACTGTGCCATGATCTTTGTAAAGAGCCAGAGTTTGTATTAAAACGTAATGACTGTCCAGTTCAGGTATTTTTTGTTTCCCAACACAATTGAGTGGTACTTCTAGTATTCACTTTGGACAGGTGCCAATGCTAGCATCATTTGGATTCTGATGGTATAGAAACTTTTACATAGCAGAAATTCAAACAAACTGAGATCGAGTTTACCTTACAAGGATTTGGAGTAGTAATCCTGCCTTGAACTACCTAGCTTGAGGGCTTGAATCACTGCATGTGTTTGTGGTTCTATAATCTACCATGTGTTAAAACTTTAGTGAAGCCCACATTTCCTCCTCCAGTGTTTAAAATGTGGCAGGCGAACCTTCCCTGAATAAATCCACTACTTGTGCTTCTTCCCAAGATAATTAATTCTCTTGCAAAGATCCATTCTGTTCATGTTGAGGACAAGAGGTATCAGAGGTCTTTAAGGTATCATTGAACGTGTATGGTGTATACTCTTCCTTAAACAGTCTAGCCTAGTCTGTACTAAGCAGAGGAGTCCCCTGGGAGCCTATGCATTGGAAAGAAGTATTGTATTAATTAGCCCTTCCTGAAACTGGGAGAGGTCTCAAGCCAGTTTGTCAGTTGGTGTCTGCTGACCAGTGTAATTGGGCTGCTGAGTTAAAACAAGCATTTACAATACAATAGTTTTGCCTTTTGAAAAGTTTGAGCTATTGGCATTGTAAATGACAAAATTTGTATTTATGTGTTGGTTTTGAAAACAGATAAATAAATGTCATTGTCATTTACAATGCCAATAGTTTAATCTCTGGCAAATGCCACACAAAAACACACACACAAACAGAGCCACACACAAACAGAGCCACACACACACACACCCGCAGAGAGAGAGCCACACACAGAGCCATACACACACACCCAAAGCCACACACACACACACCCACCCAGAGCCACATCCTCCCACATTTCATACTTGATCTGTGAAATGCACACACTGTAATACAAAAAAAGTATGAAGGCCTTTTTGTTACTGTAAATAAAACTATTTTTGTTTAAGGGACCATCTGTACACACCCCCTCCCCATCGAACCCACCCAGTGTGCTAAAGGGCAGCCTCTGTTGTAAGATACACGACCACCAATCAAACCATCACTCCATGGTAGAAGCACAGCACATTTCCTGTTTCTCCATTAAGATACCATCATCAATGTATACATTTTCCATCTGTGATCAAGTAGACCCGAAAGACTGCCACTTCCAAAATGCATCAAATAAGGAAAAGGCCAAGGCCAAAAACACGGCAGCATGTCTAGAAGAAACAGTCTGGCAAACCATCCTTAATGTCACCGCTTTAGCCTTGAGAATCCTACACAACATTAACCATGACCTTCTCCCCCACTACTCCGCTGCTACTTCCTCACTTCGATGGACGTAGTTACACATTTTGCAGACTTAACCGGGGGTCCAAAAACCAACACTGCACTGTGGAGGTTCTCTGTGCCATGCTGCATGCCTTGTGCTGAGCTGTTTTCCCTATTTGCCCAATCTTCTTTCAATCTTCCTGTGCTGCCCTGGACGCCTTTGTTACTTCAATGTGCCACGAACAGCTACGAGTCTTTCTAGGTGTCTTATGTCCAAAATTGACTTTCCTTTTGTACATCACCCCCCCCCCCCCCCAAGTATGTTTCCGCAACACAACACGTAACGAAACGCAAGATTTTAAACCAGATTGCGTAATGTGTTAAATAAAAGACTAGAAAATGGAAACTTGAGGAACAGGAGGCGTACGTATATGGCCACTTATTCGGGTGGCTTCAGTTCCGCGGCACCATAATCTGCTCTATGCGGCAATGACTTCCACGTGGCTTACATTATTTGGTGGGGTAATTAATTGCCTGGGCCCATGACGACTTTTCTACTCACCTCACCCACTGCATCATCCTCCGTTCTGCGGGGGATCCGGCGTTTTTTCTGTGCCATGAGTGCAGTGTTCCGTGCTCCCTCGCCTGCGGTGATGCCCTCAACCCAGACTCTTATTCTGCTCTCCCCGTGTTTCACCACCTTGCCAAGGCTGGGCACAGACAGACACGCTAAGTACAGTAAACAACGAAGACAGACAAGCGTCTGACTCTTAGCACAGATGGCGCCATCTTGGGACTTGTCTACCCTACCCCAACTACCGTGCGACTGTGAAATAAATAGGCTGACAAGAAGTACGTCCAGAATAACAAATGTTTATTTTATATGACTATCCTTAGCGCATCAGTAAAATACATTACGTACACAAAGTTAATTACACTTGATAGAGTTAAACAGCATTTACATCGGAGACACGGACAGCGGGAGAGGGGGTGGGAACAGGCACACGAGGGACAGCGGGAGTGGGGGGGGAGGGAACGGGCACACATGGACAGCGGGAGGGGGGTGGGGGAAGACAGGACAAGGCCAGCGCTCCCTACTCACCGGAATCTAGGACATCCCGAGCTGAGCGCGGGCGTTATCAGAACAGGATCCCCGCCGGCCGCCATCTTCGGAGAAATGAGCACAACAAACCCCCCCCAAAAAAATAACCACCACCGCATGACGATCGCAAAGGGGCTGGAACGCCCACGAATCTGCTCCGGCAATGACGGACAGATCGCTCTTCCAATGGCTAGCCTCCATTTATGGAGCTAGCCAATGGAAGAGAAGGCGGGACCAAAGCCAGTACTGTTTCAACATTAGATTTCGCCTGCGCGAACGCTGCTGCGCAGCGGACGCCAGGCGAAACCTAAAAAGCTGTAAGGCCTGGACCCCATCCCTCCATGTTCTGTTAGGAGTTTTAAATTAACGAGTGTCACTCTTCTCCCCGGGTCCATATTATATCCAGGTCAATCCATATGACAGATATTGTATTAATCTCATTGTGTAGGCAGCAACCACTGCAAATCCTGCAGTTAAGCTTCGGAAAAATGAGCGGTACTGAAACGGCTCTAGCCTAGATCCTGAAATTTGCAGCAGTGACTCCCATGGCCATTCTTCTTTTAAGTCCATCTGCCATTGATCTCTCCCTATCTGTCTTGGATAGAGGAATATGTGTTTTGAAAAAGGCTCTCTGTTCAAATGGTTCTTAAGAAAGCAAAGATTGTTATTGGCATTTGTTTATGCTACAGGCATTGATCCACGCTATTGCTGAAATCGCTATCCTGGCTCCTTTCCAAACATGCATTGTGTTCCAATTGCCTCCCTATTTTAAAAGAGATGCATTTACTGAAGCCGTTTTGCTTATTTAAGAAGTATGTTGTTCTTTATAAATATGCTTCCGACTAATAAATAACTAACCACCTCCCTCCTCAGCAATCCCATAATGTATTTTCAAATCATGATTTTCATTGTTTCAAGTAAATGTTAATTTTGTTATATACAATGATGAGTTAAATTTTTCCTTTCTATGTTTGAGGCAAAATCACAATAGTTGGGTGGGATAGTCCTATTAAAACTGAGGTTTGTTGAATGAAGAGTTTGTGTACTTTGTCTCTCTTCATCCTGTACATTGTTAACTTAAGTTGGTAACTTAATTTTAGATGATAATACATTTGTAAAAGAGGAAATTGTGAATTTTAAGCATTTCTTTTTTTTGTTGCAGATAAACTTTCTGAATAATGATAAGGTCGACATGGTTAATAAAGCATTTTCTGAAATACAACAAGCAGTTAAGGAATCATCAAAAGGAACATCGTCTGAGCCTCAAAAAAAGCATTTGGTAATAAACCGGCAAAGCTAACTCATTGGCACTTTCAACTTTTAAAGACAAATGTGATTATCCTATAACTTGGAACAAGATGTTAACTGTTAGTCCCTTACTTTGTTGTTGAATCCTGTAAAGCTATTTACTACACTTTGGAGGGAGATCTTAATTTGCCACAGGGTCTTTGGGTTGAGACAAAAGTATACATGGTTCGTGGTCTAAGACGGTGGCGTAATGGAGGAACCATAAGGCTTTCGAAAGCAGTCTACATTTCTACTAATACAAAGGGTACCTATGTCCTAAGGCACCTTCTGTGAGAGGCAATCAAATGTGTGGATGGCAACCGCTTATCCAAGTTTTGATTCAGTGAGTAAACCATTTATTTTAGGGTAAGGCAATATGATAGAAATTTTGAGTTCCTTAAATTAGGGTGGTTACTGCGCGGAAAGCGGCTTTTAGTGTGGCAGCTGCAGGTTTCTGAAAGACATCTGGTAATGTTGTCACTTCGGTCTATGTGAAAAGAACTATGGGACATATTATCAAGAGAATTATCGCCGCATTAGCGGCCGTTTTCGGCCGAAAAGCGGCGATAATTCTATCGCATTATAAAGAAGGACCCGCTAGCGCGTGTATGCTTGATTTATCTCCCGTTTCTGTTCCCACTCGCTATGCATCGATAATGAGATGCAAAGTAGGCGTGGCTGACAAACAACATGGGAAAATATCGCAAAGGCAGCTTCGCGATATTAGCAAGGAGGGGTAGCAATGATAATAATCGCGCTACCTCTGGCCTAACGCAGGAATTTAACGTCTGCTAAATTCCTGTGTTAGGCATACCTAACATGGGAGGTGGATTATGAGGTTAAGGCAACAGGGCCTTACCACCAAGATCATCACGTTTTGGGAGGGCCATCGCTGTTTTTTAGGCGATGTTTGGCCATTTGCCCGCTATCGCTGAAATGTTTATCGCCATAGCCCTGAGCGTTGGTAATACAGCGCTAGCGTGGCGAGATATTCCAGCGATCAAGAAAAGCGCGCTAAGCTCGCTCAGCGATACTTATCACCAACCCTAGATAATATGCCCCCTATGACTTTTATTGTTGTACTTGATTTGGACAGTGGGTGGGGAATTGGGGCCTGTGATTTAAGAGTAATTTCTGTCACCAGGCTGATTGGTCTTTTCCAATAATGTGTCACTTGATGGAGCGACATTAGTCTATAGGGGCATTTTAGAATTTTATGCAAGATCAGTGTAGGGGAGAAGTCTTCTAGGACCATGGGGATGAGTCTGGTATCAAACTGGGTAATAGTCACTGTTGCAGAGAAAAGGGAATTCTGGCTTTCATAATCAACTCGGTTTCACTCATATTCATTCCTCAGTACTTAACGTCTACATTGAAGTGTCTCGCGGGCTAAAATCAATCCTTTTCTAACCTCTAGTTTTCGCAAAGGAACAATGACAATCCTTTTTGTTAGTACAATTAGAATTTAGAACACTTTCCCTCCAGGTTAATGCACCACCACCACACTGCAACCTTTTTCCAAAAACGCTTTGCGATAGCACCAATTAAACGTGTCTGGCTGATGACTTCCTCTATTTCTTAACCTCAAAAGTGCTGCGCCGGTTCAGCGGCCGACGGCACCACTACCTCCGTAGTGCTGCCGTCGGCCATTGAACGTTCGAACTGCACCTGCCCAATGGAACGTTCAGCACTAGAGCTGGACGTTCCATAGCAGCTAAGGTGTTAAGTGTCTTTTCCGTTCACTTCTCAGTGTTATTTTGTGTTTAGCCTATTGCTCTCCTCTTTGTCTTCCCTTGCATCTCCCATTTGTATCACCACTTTAACATCTTTCAGGCAGATATCAATTTCACCTTTGACATGCGGGTTATTTTGGGGATGTACGTGCCTCATAAAACTGCATAAATAAATGTTGTTGAAAACTGGAGGATAATATTGCAATGGTCTTCTCTATAGTTTCTATTTCTGTGCCACATGAAGCGGGGAACCTAGATTGGTTAGTTATAAGGTAGTGCAGTGGTGTTTGAGTAGTGTAGGGGGTAGTGCTCACCAGGGAGTGAACTGGAAGTCTACTGCTGGTATTGAAAGTGATTGTTCAGTCTGCAGTGGAGAAGTGTGGCTCAACGGTTAGAGGCGGCAGACCCGGAGGCAGAGGTCGGCCCGGGACCAGGGTTCAATTCCCGACGCGGCCGGGTGCAGGACCAATGTCAGCGGGCCCGATAAATCTCGCCTCGGTGCCACTAACCATGGGGTCCCACGCTGCAACTCTGGGCAATAGGTTGCTTAATCTCCACTCCGGCCCCATCACCGCCGGGGATGCCTGGCTGCACCTTGGGGATGCCCAGTAAAGGGACCATCTCACAGGGAAAGCCAGGGCGGGTTCCCCAGTGGTACAGCGCTGGGACGCCTCAGGGTAACCACGCGCTCTATAAATCCAAAATTCATTTATTCATTTGAAATCTCTCTTAAAACCTACCCTAATTTTTCTTTCTACAGCACTAACCATAATTTCTAGGACAAAATGAACACCCTCATTTTATTCCTTTTTAAAATAAATGTTTTAAGTGTTACCAGTTTATTCCATTCAAGATGGCTTCAGGTGTGCCATACTTTTGTCATTAGTAAGGCTGTTAGCGCTCTAGTTGTTCTTTAGAACACTCTGGGAAGCTGCAGTAGAACACAAAGGAATCAACTGACAGTCTCTGCCCTTGTTGGATGCACATGTTTTTACTGAGAATGTCAGACTTCATTATCACACGACTGAGAAAGACAATGTGAATTTACAGAAAATATACTCTCATTTTAGCTTCTGGAGCACCTTGCAAACCTCTATGGGACAAGCATGAGAAAACAGTTTTCTCTCAAACATGATTCATGATATCCCAGCAGAAGGCTTTTTCACATGGTAAAATCACCTTAGAACACACCACAATTCCTAAAATGAGTATGGTACCATCAACAAATTATTTATAATGTAACTAAAGTCTTAAAACCTTCTATTAACTGCAATGCTTTTTAATGAGGTGCTATCATGTATATTGGTCCCAAGATGGCTGCCAACACTTCTTGGATGAAGTGCTGACAGCCAATCAGATCTCACAATGAGATGTGGTGTTTTTTCTTTTAATATCTAAAAAACTACTGAACAGATTTACACCATTTAAGCAGAAGGCATGAGTAGGAACTAAGGACTACCTCTTTGCCAAATTTGGTGTAATTCCGTTCAGCAGTATGGGAAATTGCATGGGGAAAACGTTAGGGACCCCCCTTTTTTCTCGGCCCCCGCTACACGAATCATCCCGAGACTTTCAGGATAGGAGCGGACCGGAGCTTGCCATTAGTTTTGGAAATTTCGCAAAGATTCGTCAACCGGCGCCAAAGTTATTCCAAATAGAATGTTGCGGATTTCCTATGGAAAATAGGTCCTAACTAGAACTACCTACTGGCAACCGCCAGTAGGTATGTGTGTGTATATATATATATATATATATATATATATATATATATATATATATATATATATATATATATATATATATATATATATATATACACACACACGCACACATAATGTATGTATTTAAAGGATATACTCATATATATATATATATATATATATATATGGGATTTTTTTAGACCTATAAATAGTTTTGTTTAACTAAACATATGGTTTCACTCACACAAAATAAATGTGCGCACAGATTACCGGACATGGTGCAGCAACAGCACTGATTAAGGTTGCGTGGAACATCAAATCATTTTTTCAAATGTTTCATTCTCCACTAATGAAACAGCACGAACGAGGTGGCCTTACTAAATTTGTTTGTTATAATATACTTCTACTGAGTGGAACTTTAACTTGAATAGTCTTGTTAAAACACATTTTTTGTGTACATACAAAAAGATCTTTCCCGGGCGAGGTGTGAGGGAACCCCTACCACACACTGTTAACCCACTTTACAGTATTTAATCTGTTCAGGGAGGGGCCATCGATATTTTTGTCCATAATATTCAGGCCATAATAAATATGCCAAGGACTCCAGATCTTTAAGAATGTACTGGGAAATCAGCTTCCCTGGTATTTTATTTCCCTGCTTTCATGAATCTGTCTATCACCATACAACAGTGTGCTTTGGTGCAGAGGGATGAGGCCCCCAATTAATGTGCATGGTCTCTTTTTGCAATCAGCGAGTACAGTTAGTTTACATTAGGATAGCTCAACATCATCCTGTAACCCTGAGGGGTCATATGGGAAATAGTGTCCACCCTCCCCACGGAGAGCATCCCCCCCCCAAAAAATAATTTGTAAAAGGTGCTTTTTCCATCCTTTGTTTCAAACATCCACTCTGAATCTAAGCCCATTTTATGGAGCCTACTTGTAATGTAGTAGACCTAATGTATTACTTTCTGTAGGATTAGCAGAAGGCTTGCCTAAGTCTCTACCTCCCTAAAGGTCCATCATTGCAGACTCCCACTCTACATCACCATTCCCTTTTTCCTACCCCTTCTGTTAATGCTACTTCCCTGCATCCGGGTGACCTCAGGAAACGAGAACCAGTCAAGAGCACATGTTGCCATCACATTTCAAAGGCATAGATATTTTGTTTACCATTGGAAGGGGCAAACTCATTATTTTCCTGAAGTTGTTTCAATTATTTGATATTAGCTGATCCTTCCATGTTGCCAAGAGTTGAATCCCATCCGAGTTCCCAGTTCCTAAATTCCTGCAGCGGTGTCCCATATCCAATCCTAGCACCCATCCATAGGGGAATCACCCTAGTCAGCTTAACCCTACACCACAGTGTTACTGTAGTCGACTTCTATACCTTAACCCTGATGTCAATGCACCGCAGGAGTGTCTCAACAATCTTGTGACCCATTGTGTATTTCTGCAGCCTGACTGACTGCTCTTCAGCTGAGATATAAGCCCAGTCATTAATTTCAAGCAACTGGGAAGCCCAATACCAAAAATTGGGACGGCAGTGCCTGTGTCATGCAGGCAGCGAAGTTCACCCACCAGTTGCCAAGGTCAGGAATTCTAGTTTTCTCATGTGCTGGCAGTTGTGGGTCAGGTCTTAGGACATGAATTATGAGGCCAAAACAAATAATAATGGACCTTGATTTCCACAGGAAGAACTTGTTTAATCGCTCCAAGAAAGAAGTTCTAGGCAGCAGGACTTTAAGTAGCTTTGAGCAGTCTTTCAGTGGCTTCCTTTAAGTTCTCGAAACACACTAATCCAGGTACTAATCATTACCCACTTAGAGTACGGCAATGGCCTGTTCCTTGCCATAAATGAATCCTTTGAACCCAAAATGCAGGTTGTTCAAAACACTGCCACCCACATGATTAACAGCCTGGCTTCACGGTCACAGTCTCCTGCTACATTTAGAACACTCCACTGGCTCCCCATTAAAAAGAGATCATTGTTTAAACTCTTTGCCTCACTTACAAATCTCGCTAGCCTTGGTCCAAAATATTTCCAGGACAGACATGCTTCATACCTCCCTGATAGGAATCTAACATCAAAAAATCAACTTCTGCTACATCCTCGGCACATTCAGACGTCAAAATATAGTGGCCGGGCATTATCCTATATTGCCCCTCACCACTGGAATAGGCTCCTTTTGTTTATTCGTGCATGTCCAAGTTTCTCAGGTTTTAAAAAACGTCTACAAACTTGTCTGGCTGCTCTCTAGATACTCTTTCATCTCCTGTCTGTTAGAGCACTGAGATGTCCCTTCGGGGATGAGTCATGCACTATACCAAGAGACGATTAACATAACCGCACAAAACAGGCTTGGTGGCAGTCAAATGTCTTGCTGCCATTGAAGCAACACTGCTAAGACTATGCACTCTGTCCAGCCAGTGAAGGTCTTAATAGTATTTCACGGCTCTGGAAACCTTTTGCTCCAAGACATTGGCTGGAACCTTCTTCAGAGACCAGCCATGTTCCTCCACACAATTTCAGGATCCCGAACTGCAGTGTGAAGTTGTGGGCTTTTTTCTTCATTGCCATCACTGAACCCACAACCAGTGGTGCATGGGTCTTTTCAGTGGTAAAAAAGGGATATGCTATACAGCTTCCTCCATCCAGGTTTGTTTTGCCCAGTCAGCATCTGAAGAACGTCTGCAGGTGATATCCTTATTTTAGGAGCAGTCAAGCTGGTCCTTTCCCAAAAAGGGAGGGGTATTCCTGATATTTCTTTGTAAGAAAAAAGGGAGAAGGGCTCTGTCCCATTCTGAACCTTTGAACGAGTTCCTTCCTCTACAGTTGAAGACACTGGCTTTAGCTCAGGTGGACCCAGGTGTCTGGAACGGCTATGTCCACTGGATCTCCAGGATGCCTACTTCCAATTACCTAACTGTTCTGTAATGGGGAACCAGCACTACTGTTACAGGACTCTGCTAAGTGACCTCATCTTGGTCACAGTAGCAACCTTTTTGAGACAGCAGATGGTCTGCTATCCATACCTACACAACCGTCTTCGGGACAAATAAGCTTATTTCGGAAGTTAGTCCTATAAAACTATATTTAAAAAAATTGTCTGTATAATCCAAAAGCAAACACACATAAACAACAACAATAATACAGAAGAAATTATTTAAAAAACGACAAGGTACACACTTTGGGTAAGAGTGGAGTATGGAAATACATATCATTATTGGTTCCAAAGCCATCAAACAGAACCATGTCAGTCAACCGACCTGGGCCCAGGAGCAAATATAGTGGAGATAAAGTAGTACAGAATAATACACAGTCATTATACAGTAGGAGACCCAACATCGGGGTGCAGAGCAATGGCACTCAGCCATCTTGGGAGTCTACTATGAGGGGAGGGGGGGGACCAGAATTGCAGTTTCTCATTTTGTCTGTCAAGTTGGCATCTGGCAGCCACCAGTGCAAGGCCCTAGAGGCCTCTTGTTTGAATGCGAGCCTATGTGTTCCCAAAAACCAGCTGTCAATGCATACAGGATAGCCAGGACCCCTCACCCAACCCATATGTTACAGCTATGGCCAGTCATACCTGAGCATCTCTGCAGTCCCGAGCATCACCGCCAGGGTCTATCCCAACTTCAGTAGGACCCTCCCCATGGGAACCATATCCAGCAAGTGGAGAAAGTACTGTGTCTTCATGGCGGTCGTAAGACATCGCTCACCTCCAGTTTCCCAAGATATATATCCCAGATCATTCTTTGAGACCCATCACCCCCTCGTTTCCTGATCTCTGCCAAGGCATTTGCCTTGGCACGTGTTCATTTCTGCAAGGTGCAGTCAGCTCAGTATCTCCAAGGCCAACTGTGACTTCCACAACATTGCAATTTGGCACTTCAATAGTTCGCACACTAGATCAATAATTCTGTTCAGGTGTTTATTTCCCTTAACTTGTGTGCTAATTCCCTACAAGCAGGACTCTGGTCCACATTGATCACTGCAGGGGTGGTCTCTGTGACTGCATCCCATGCCCGCCCAATCTTCAGACATTCCCAGACCATGTGGAGAAACCCTGCCTCCAAGTACCACATCAGGAGCATGCCGATGAAGGACTGGGGTACGTGTGCTATACGCCGCATTGTGAGGTACACCTGATGGAGGTAATTGAATTGCGTGAAACTGAAGCGCTGGTTACACAACACCCCCATGACCTGTTTTAAGGCCTGACCCCCACTGCTTGTCCATCAGCGGTGATAGGAGATACAATGTCCAGCGCTACCATACACTAGTGTTAAACTTGTAATGGGCAAACAGAGTATTGTAAAGGAGCGTCCTAGCCACCAGTGCTGGGTAATAGTCAGATAACACTGCATTGTATATCAGGAAGTGGCCAACCGGTATGATGTGTTTTTCCCTGAGCTCTTGAAAGGTCACAAATGTTCCCTTATGTGTGCCACCCCAGCATCACTCTAATTCCGAGTATCATGGTGTTGATGTAGCCCCTGTAGTGCTTTTGCATGTCAAACCAGGATCCGTGGTGAATAGGAGGGTCAGCTGGCCCTCTGCAAATGTATTTCTGCCAACAGTGACGCCACAAGGGGGGCATGCCCCTTCTGTATCTTTCAGAGGGGGGGGGGGGGGGAGAAGAGAGACAGGATTTAGTCCAATTTACGCAGATGTTGCATACTATAAATTTTTCTAGCAAGGCTGTTAGAACCAGGAGCAAGGCTCCAACATTGCACAGATCGAGATGGGTATAGTCAGTGTAGTAACTGACTCCACGCAGATTGGTGATGTTCAGATGGAGCATAAAGAGAGATCATATTGGGTATTGGGTGAGGTTATTCCCCATTGGTGAGCTCACCGGCATAGTTTACAGGCCAGTGGTTCCATGGCGAGGGCGAAAATCAAAGGAGATGGGGGGCAGGCCTGCAGAGTGCCACGATTGATACCGAAACTCAAGTGCCCCCTCTTAACTCGAGCCACAGTGTTTCCGTACAAGGTATGAAACCATGGAAGATATCCTGGGCTGAAGCCCATCCCACCTATGGTCTCAAACAGGAACTCCCAACTCAGGGAATGGAAGGCCTTTTCATTGTCAAGTGAGACCGCCACAGATGGGTCAGTATTCGATGCAGGATCTCCCATCACTCCAAGGAGGTGCCAGATATTAAGGAAGGTGTTCCGGCCTGGGATTAACCCATTCTGAACCGTGTATACTAGGGTGCCCACTAACAGCAGCAACTTGTTTGCTAGGACTTTCCCGGAATTTTACTATCTATTTTCAGTAGCGAGGGCGGACAGTATGACCAGCCATCCAATGGCTCTCAACCCAGCTAAAGGAGCACCACTATCGGGGCCTTGCGGTGAGAATCTGGTATTCAACGCTATCCTCCGCGCCTCATTGTATTCCTCCAGGAGAGCTAAGCACTATAAGCAGCATAATATTCAATAGGAAGGCCATCTGTGCTACAGCATTGTTGCAAGCTATTTAGGTTATTGGCAGGCGGATCTTCTCAACCCGAAGAGGGACATCAAGCTCTGCTTTCTGAACCCGTTTAAGCGGGGGAAGAGTCATCCCCAGCAAAACAATCACCGAGCCTCTCCTTGGAAGGCCTTTCACCTTCAGCATAAAGTGCTCGGCAGTAATCCATGAAAGCATCATTGATGGCAACCTGAGTGTTAATGATGCGCCTTCCCTCTAGCTTCAGAGCACCTATCCCCTAGTGTGTCCATACGTGGATTGCACTGGCTCCCGCCCCATGAAGGCAGGCGAGACATTGCTTATAGTCTAGTTTCTCCAGTGCCCCCAAAGATCTCAGTGCTCCTTCCGTAGCTGACTGAGTCAGCCCATTCCCTTAGGCTGTACTAGCAGTGCGACCTTCTTCTCCCTCAACCTAGTCTTGTGTGGCATAAGGTCCCTTCGTAGTGTCTGCCGAACCCCGCCAGATCGCAACAATTGTCAGGCCTCTCATGACCACCTTATGTGCGTCCCACAACAGCACCGACAGGAGTCTCTATGTGGAAGGCAGGTGGACGGGCCCTCCCCCCCCATCTCAGGGTTAGTATCAGCAGGCAATGATTTGAAAGTGTGCGTGCCCAATACTTTGTGATTGATCGAGGAAATCAGCACAGTTCTGCACAGAAAAACATCCAGTTCGGTGTGCAATTGACGTACTGGTGAGTGAAAAGAAAAGTCATGGTCCTCCGGGTGTGGGAGGTGCCATACATCATGCAGTCTGTGACTAGTAAGCCAGCTTTGGAAATGTCTGGTTACCTGGTTGGAACTTGCCTCTGGGAGGAGTGGGGTGGATCTGTCCTTAATGTAGTTGAAATATCAGCCCCAAATAGTGGGGCTGTGAGGGTCACCGAGGAAGGCCAGGGTAAGACCATCCAGAAATAGTGTCCAGCGTTCTGGGCATATATAGCTAATAGTGTAAGGGGCATGGCATCTAAATACACCTCCATAACTGTGACGTCCCTTTAAATCTGCCTTGTGGGTCTTCCATGAATGGGATCCACAGGCGCTATCCACAACAGCACTCCTCTTACATACAAGGACATCATCATTTCTTGACCTGGCCCATCCAACACACCCTTAATGTGCGCAACAATACTGTTGTCATGTGCACCTCCTGCAGAAACGCATTCCAAATAACCAGTTTATATTGAGGTGTGCAGAGGGAAATGATGACTCGGTATGTGGTGTGCTCTGTCAATGGAGAAGAACTTTGGGACTTTGTCTGATAGTACTGTTCCAACCAGCCAGTGTTCGCAGAATAGTTGTAGGCGTGGGCGGAGCTCACTGAGTTGCATAAAAACTCTGAGATTACACGGATGGGCATACTCTAGAATGTCGCACTGATTTGTAGTGCCAGCAGTTTGTACCGTGCTGTATAATCAGCGCACACGGCACCACGCAGTGCTCCAGCAGGCACTGCTTCTTTCTGCCAATTGAGCAGATTTTCTACTTAAGCAGAAGCTTTCTCGAATCAAACGTTTGCGACCTGCTGAGACCACCTGCATCAAGAAAATCTTGCAGGGAGGCATTCTAGCATCAGAAAATCACGCTAGGGGATGCAAATTCTCGCTCGCCAACTTAATGTTGGCAACCTGCACACAAGAAAAAAAACTTTGCCACGCGCCGTTTGCCAGAGTTTTGCCGGAACTCTGTGATTCTTGCGAAGTGGGCAAAACTATGCAAACGTCACAGGCAGAGCGGAATCTTCGCCCACCCTTAAATCATTACATGCTTGAACCCTCTGAGCGCTCTGAAAATGCCCAGAAAGCAGACTTTGTTCTAACGCAAGCGCCCCTCTGCAACCTCCGCATTCTGTTGTCAGGTGGTAATATCGGATTGCATCCTTTGCATCTGAGATTGTAGTTCCTTTACTGTGGGGTGCAGCGAGGCTAGGGTCTATTCTGAATCCCCCACCCTTTCCACGAGTTTTCGGTGGTTCTCACGAAGCAGGCCAACAGCTACGAATATCTCATTAATCTTGGAATCCAGGATGGCCTGTAGGATCTTCTCAAACTGATTTGAATGTCTGTGCAGAATGGCCTTTAGGTGTGGCAAAGCACAAACTTCTCTCAATAACCCAGGAAAGGAACCCAGGAAAGGTGTGCATCTTCAGGCAGGAATGAAGCCTTGGGGTATTTAGGCTTCACCATTTTCATGGGTAGGTGTACAAGGCTCCCTTACACTGCTCAAATTGGCGATTCGGGGGCCCTCTTGGGTGCTTGCCTCTCCCCACAGCGCGAGTCCTCGCCCACCCCAGTCAACAAGGCCTTTGTCAGTCACAAGCATCTTGCATCATGAATCAAGCTCCTAGTGTGAGGAGCTCCCAAAGTCCAGTTTCCATTTGCTCTACCAGGCCCTTGTCAGTGGACGCCACAATTTCCTGTTCTAGAACGAGCCTCCACGAATGCTGCTTCTGTAATCCGGTTCACGCATGGGATCTCATGTTGCAGGGTCTTCCTGGCTACCTCCGCTGTGCTCTGGCACCGGCGCGTAGATGCCTGTGCCGGGGAGTGTGTCCTCAAATCCAGGAGCCATGCATTCCCATCGACCCGCACTGAGCTGCTGTTTACTTCTCCTCCTTATGCCTCTGACTGCCATCAGGGCCGAAACAAATGGTACAGTGTCAGAAAGCTACTCCGGCCCAATGCAGCAACTGTGGCCGTGTAGGCCACACACTTCTCCAGCTCACAGCAATTACGGGCCCCAGGCAAACTGTAGCCGTGCGGGGAGAGCAGGTGATGTCCACTGCAGTGTTACTTCTCAGGAGAGCACAACTGTCTAGGGGAGGGTTGACCCAGCACATGCAAGAGCCTCCAGCCCATGTTCAGCTCTGCAGAGCTTAGTTATAAATCCTGGGGTCAGCCACACCAAGCTCTAGTCCCTTTAAGCATTTGGGATTCTCAGTTGTGCCAGGTGTTGGGGCAGCCTCACAGCCTTTGCTATTTCCCCTCCAAGTAGCGCTCTGTGTAGGCCGAGCCAGACGCGACATCGGTCCGTCCATTTCGAATTCAGGGCCCAGCAGTGGGCGCTTCTATATAGCTTTGGGTGTAGTGGAAAGGGAGTTAATGGGACTGGTGGAGCCGCCAGTGATAGCAGCCCTGTGGCTCTTGCAATGACGACACCACTGTAATCTGCCAGCCTCAGTCCACCTTTCTTTCACGCTGTCATGTGCAGCCAGCAGTTTCATGTACCCCTATATGGCGCCCAGGTGAAGGGGGTGCACTGTCGCCCTACAGTGGACGTCAGAGGGCTAAAACGCTCATGATCAAGCAGGATTAATATTGGGCCTAGGCCGAGCTCACAGAGAAATGCCCGCTCCGGTCACCATCTTGGACACACAATCGAAATGCGTACGCACAATTAATTCCAAAGTCATAACGATAAAATACAATCTTTAAATAAGTTATCTATACTATTGCATCCTTAATATTTTAGCTTATAGAATTCTTGTGAACGTGTATGATGTCCTCAAGGTGCAGAGCGACGCTCTCTGCCTGTGCCCAGGTCGTCAGTGAGTGAAACTAAGCTATCTTGGGCGGGGGCTCCAGAAGCTTCTAGCATCTAGTGGTCTAGCGCTTAGCTGCAAGCAACCCCAGGTCTATAAACCTGGACATTACTTTGTTTTTTTTTAAATCTGCGATAGAGTCCCAGAAGGCATACCTCACAGGTGCAGTTAGTTGGGTACGTGACAACAGCATCCCAATAGGAAGTGAGATCAGTGCAGCTCCACAGCATATGTAGTAGATCTGCGTCTACCTGACTACACTGGGGACAATCAGCATCAGCGCGCTTGGGTATTAACATAGGGATACCCCATAATTGGTATCACACTTTGAAGGTTTAGGAAGCGTATCTGAAATTGTCTCGGAGGGTGGTACTGGTGTCATAGATAGCACTGAATGTATTGAGAATTCAGCGGCCTGTGGGGGCAGGGGCAGGCACTGGTGTTGCCAGGAGCGAGAACCTGTGCAAGTGTGTAGCCAGTGACATACAGGTTAGACCTGCCAGAATTGCCAAACCCGCAGGAGGAAGCCCACCATTGGGGAGAAGCCAAGTGGTAGTGGGGTTATTCAGAAGATATGCTACATTGCTTTCTGGAAGGCTTCAACCAGCACAGGGTTGGCCAATAGAGTTGGGAATTTCAACTTCATCTTTTTTAAATTTGGGGATTGGCTCCAACGACGAGGAAGATCCCATCATCGGGACAGATTCTCAGAGGAAGAAGACTGTCCTTCTTGTGGTGTTATTTGTGGGAAGCTCTTTTCAAACATTCCCTTTTAGAAGACTTGTGAGAGGAATGGGGATTGCTATGACGCATCCCTCTGAGCCTTGGCCGAAAAATAGCTTGTCCTCCTGCTCAGTTATGGCCTACGGGTGAATCAATTAACAGGAGTTGCAGGGTGAATGGTTGTGCCTTGATCCTATACACCCAAGCATGTGTGGATCTGAAAGGACATCATCTTATGTTATCTAAACAGAGTTTCAGTCCCTCAGAAGGCATTTTACCTAGTTGCTGTTGACAGCTGAGTAACATGTTGCTGCATCAAGAAGAGCTTTAGGCCTGTATCGATGAGGCATGAAAAAAAAGCAAATAATGCCAGAGTACACAGCACTAATAACAAAGGTTATTACGGGTGGTTTGAGTTTTGTACTAGAATTAGGCACTGCTGCTCCTGGCGTCTAGTCCTCTATATCTCTTTCCTTTAAATTCCAATTGGAAGGACAGCATCGAAAGGAGATTGCTGGTCTTCCTTTTACTATCCAAGATTCCTAATATACCTCTTACTTTTGGAGCGGTTTTGTGCTGGAGTAGTTAGGGAAAGAAAGAATTAGAACAGGGATTCCTAATATACCTCTTACTTTTGGAGCGGTTTTGTGCTGGAGTTTTTAGGGAAAGATAAAGAATTAGAACAGGCAGCAGTTCTTTCTTAAGAGTGGAACTTTATTTTCTGTTGTCACAAACCAGATCATAACTGAACAAGCATATCCTAAAGCAAACAACTGATTCGTCTCCTAACCTCTGCATACTGTGATGTAAAAACCTTTCAAAAGGAAATGTTTACTTGTAAGTTACAGACCAACATGATCCATTAAGTCAGTACAGGCCTTTGAATGTTTTTTTTTTTCCTCAGATCCCTAGTCGACCCCAGGAAGAACCTGTGAATGTAGAAGAGACTGCGAGCTTATTTTCACATCTGTAAAAAGGCGACCAAAAGACTGCAAAATGATCAACTCAGATTTTGTGAACTGAAAAAAAACAAATGATTTATTTTGTAAATGTTTATTAAAAATCTCATTTATGTACAAGCATTGGCTCGTTTTAATACAAACTACATGTTAAACTTTCCTACTATGTAGGCAACTGAATGTCACAAGTAAACAAAATGTGTGAGAAATTTAAAGTGTGGAAACAGAAGGCACTTTCACAAATGTTAATAAAAACATACAAAATACTTAGGGCCCGATTCAAAGTTTGGTGATAAATAAAAAATACTTTTTGCAGGAAACTCCAAAATCAAATTAGATTCCACTAAGTAAATTTCCTTCCCCATAGAGGTAGCATTCAGCCAGTGGTTGGGCCTCCATACTCAGTTTCCTCCAATAATTAGGTTTTTTTTTTTTTTACCAACAAACTCTAAATCGGGCACTTAGTCTCTATTAGCCATTAACAGGCAGTTTGGAGCTATATAATCATTAAACGTGCATCTTGGCAGTGAAGTTCGTCCTTACAAAATATATATACACATATTTATAATTTATACAGTTTGCCAAGCTTTAAAACATTTGAAAAAGAATCAACAAAAGTGCTAGAAAACAATTTCCAAAGGACTTTTAGCTCCTTGAACAAACAGCCATATACAGATTCTGAATCAATAGAAGTTGCTTAGTTTGACAATTAGATACATGACTCAGTGGTTACTATAATGAATAAAGTTTACATATTTACACGGTATGAAGTGAAAATAAATGAACATAGACTGACTACCAAACTATCGACCACTTATAAATATTTGTCCAAAAAGATTTCGAGATACACTTAATCCCACAATCAAGCACTTTACCCAAATATGTGAGCAATGTAGGCAGCCAGAATAATAAAGTAAAAGAACTGAGATTGGTTCGATTTAGGAACTTAAAATGGGTCACAATTTAGGCATGGTCGATAACATGGCTGTGATTCAATATGAAATAGACTGACTACAGTTGCTTTGTGTGCAGAGTTCATTTTAAAGACAAACTAAATCTAATATTTGAAATGGCTGCTGAGACATGGTAAATGTCCAAGTACATTATCTGCTAAAGGAAGTTGCCTGTCTCACAATATCCCACAACACTCAAGATAAACTCTTCTATGTCAGGCAGGTTTTGGGGAAATGGTTTTAAACATGGGACACCAACTCTTCCCTTCTGTTAACGTTGAGACTAAACTACCATTTTCCTCTCCAACAGTCCATTTGAATAGTCCCATAATACTCCAATCACTTCTTAAAAATGAGTTAGTAAAGCAGAAGATAGCATTCAGCAGTGACTTTGTAGGAAACTATTGAATCTCCTCATGCGTTGATAAACCAAACATTTGTTGATTGGGACAATACTTCTTAAAAGTCATCTGGCTTATAAATCAAAAATGTATCCTTGCATTTTGCCTCTGCACAGTGGAGTTTAAAAAGCTGTGTTATTTAAGATGTTTATATTTTAGTCTGAATCCATCACTCTTAAAGGCGTTATCCTTAAGGAGCCCTAGCTGCTCTAATTTGTGCTGGGCAGTCACAGCATGGATGGACTCTTGTGATGCTCTTCATTTCAGAATGTTGGCACTGTTGCTGGAATACCTCCCATCCCCCTGTGGCAAACTCGGACTACATGTAAATTATCTGAAATCTACCATTTTAATATAATTAGATGTTTGTATAAGCTAAAAACAGTAATTGTGATAACCATGTTAAACAACAAACTAACTGATAGATGCATATTTTATGTATTCAAGAGGCTTGGTTAACCATTACGAAGTGTAACGTGGTTCTGCATAGGATTAAATATGAAAATAGTACCTATTCACGGGTTACCCTAGACCGTTACTGAAATAAATTAATTGACAGTGGTAGTGTTCTCAACTGATTTTTGAGATACTACTGGACCGTGTATTCAGTGCAGGAATTGTGAAGTAAAAAAATCATTATAAAGGAAATAGTGTTTATAAATTATGAAAACAATACCAACATGAAGACTGTTGAACTTTATAAAAAAAAAATTCTATCTGTTAAAAGCAAGAGAATTATAAGACAGCCGACTTCCCTCCATGAGGTTAGGCGGTCTTTGCTGGATAATGCCTTTAACAAATGTGTTTAATGAATACAACTCAGCAGATCATTTTTAAAATCCAAAATAAATTTCCAGCTATACTGGTTTTGCAGCATGACAGATTCACAGTATTTGAATACTACTTTCATCTCATGGCTCAAATGAGAGTAGTATCTGAATGTTGAAAAACTACCTGTGTGCCATCAGCATAGGGAACATGTCAGGTGCCTTAGGGGTCACGTCTAGTGAGTAGCTCATTATTCTGTCAACTTTGCCCAATTGAGAGTGGGGAGGTGCGCCCTGCATGTGAATGTTTTACATACCAAACTTCCAAGTAAGTCTTGCAGGTGAGTAGCTTCTTATCAAGTTGGACAACTTGTAGATTCAAATGCTTTGAAACGAGAAGTGTCATACAAAATTTACAGAGCATATTCCAAATTAAGGAAGGTCCGATAAGCCTGACTGGCCAATTTTAGTATCTCCGTGATCATTAGAGTTACAGGAATAGTAAATTCAGAAGGTGTGAATAATGTAATATGTAGTCAGTCATCTTGCAGACTTGAGACAGTGGAACATTATGTAAAAAGCCAGCTATCGCGGTTTCCATTTTGTGAAGTGTGCTTTTCAATCTGGAAGCAACAGCCTATTGGTTAGAGTAAAAGTAATACCTTATACATTTGACAAACCAATATGAGACGTTTTCTTTACAATAAGCTGCAGTTCCAAATGTTTTGCACAATAGTCACATTTCAAACGTCTATAGTTCCATGGCCTTAATAATTCAAAAGTTGTGTGTGTGCAACCAGAGCTTTGTAGATTGTTGTAGACAGTAACACGAAGCCGACAGGAACGGACATGGACATCAGAGATAACTCCAAGAATAAGCAATGGAGGAGGTCTAAGCAGTATTTATCATTGTATGCTGTAAATAATCTGTCTAAACACAATTGCAGTTCCCTGACTTGATATATCAAAGCTGTACCTGGAAGATATCCACTCTACATAGTAGAAATGTAAACTGCTCTGATGAATGGGTTTAAATCCAAAGGACCAGATTATCTGCCCTCAAAACGATTTGTACAAAACAGGACCTGAAGTAATGAATACAAGTGAAGAATCTAGTTGTTCATCATGGATCATATCCAAAATAATAGCAGCTTTGTGAACTTGCATTAGGTTTGAGGGCCAATGACTAAGAAGTAATTAATAATGGTTTCCATTTGTGAAATACTCATAGTCTGTGTCACTTTGATTTAGTGGCAGATGAGGAAAGCACAAAGCAGACCATGGAGTCAAAATACCACTCCCTAATAGCTTCTTTTCTGAAAAACTGGGCAAAATGTGATAGTATTTTTAGCTCTCTCCTTTAGCAAATGGAAACGTATTTGGGAGTACTCCTTTGTTTAACCCCTTCACTGTGGCGGCTATTCCGCCGCAGTGCTAAGGGGGCGGGGCGGCCGCATGCTGGTGACGGAGCAGCTCCGTCACCAGCGTCGGTGGCGCTGTGCTTATGACGGAGCGGTTCCGTCACGGCCCGCCCCGCTCAATAGGACGCTCAGCGCAGGCGCGGAATTCGCGCCGCGCATGAGCAGCGAGCGGGCCATGACGGAACCGCTCCGTCATCAGCACAGCGCCACCGCAGCTGATGACGGAGCGGTTCAGTCATCAGCAGACAAAGGGTTAAAAAAAGAAAGTAAATTCCCATGTGTGTAATTATTCTGTATTGTGGCTAAAAATCTGTAATTGGCGTCTGCTCTTGAAGCTTTATTTGGTATCAGCAGCAACGGAGTGCGCTAGTCCAGTATCAGAGATTTTGTGCTTTACAAAATCTGTGGCATAAAGTTGACGGACGATCCTGTATACATATATCAATGATGGATCTGCTGAGAAAAATAATTTTCTGCAGATCCACAATTGCCACCTGGCAGTATCAGCCTTCATCTTACGCAGGACTTTTCCAACCACAGCGTGGGTACCACTGACTTAGCTAGAAATACAGCAGAGTATAAAAACATTTATAAAGGTTGGTAGCATGATCTTGAGTCCAAAGACTTAAGATTTTCTTCGTTTGAAACTGCCTCGTTCTTACCTCTTTGTAAATAAATGCAGCCATCTTTCCCTTTAACCCGTAAATCACAAGCCACAATTATACTGGCATTTGCAGATAAGTACAATTTTCTATTCGCATCCCATTGTTGCCTTGTTCTCCAGCAGTACAGAAATATATTGCTATGGTTGAGCCAGCAAATCCATACCATGGTGATTGGTGGCCCAATCCTCCAGTGCAAGCTTTATTATATCATCTTTAGTCTTGATTTAACTGCTTTGGGCCAGGTTGTTGAACATCACCAGCCAACATTACACTATTGTAGCTATAGGAAATGCTATATTCCACTGCAGGCATTTGTACTGAGACAGTAAATCAATATTTTTGTTGTTGTTGTGACTGCAATGAATGAGACTTGTGTTCCTCAAAATTGTTGACAAATCCTTGGAAACACGAAGACCAATGTTCTCTACAAAACGTCTGTAGTTGGAACTGTAATCCTGGATCCCTTCTGTTGAATAAAACAGTTGTCTCAACAGAAAGTGAAAATAAGATGTTACAAAGTAATAAGTTGGTCTTAACCGCATTTATGTGCCGGTCCAAGACTGAGGCAGTTGTCAGGATAAATTGTGGGAAGCTTTCAGGAATAGATGATTTCAATGAGGGTTAAGTTACCCTTTTTTTCTCTTCCTTTAAAGGAGGTCCGCCTCCACTATGTGAAATCAGAATTTCAAGTGACCAGGTACGAATGTCTTAGGAGGACAATACCTGCAGGGGCCAGGACAGATAAGTAAACTATTGCCTTTTCTTCCTTTGTCCAGCTGTCCTATAGCAGTAGCTTGAATCTTCATAGTTTTGGGCTGGATCAATGACCTACTTAACAGCTATTTAGTTCCAGATCTGGTGACAAATAATGGACATTACTAGTTGACATCCTATATGCAAAAGGGCATGGTCTGGTGTACTTAAACCAATTAATAAAAACGTTGAACTGAATGTTATAGAGAACATTTCAAAGCTGTAATCATTAAAAGGAGTTGAAGTTTCTCTGTCGCTACAGAAACCAAATCCAGAGATTTATTTCCAGAGCTAATGCAGTTGCAAACACATTAGAGTGTAGCACTAATCCAGAACTGTCTTTCTGAACAATTCCATTAGGGTCTGATTGCAGACACTCCATTTTTACTGACGCAAATGTTATTTTGGCAACTTTAAATAATTTTGAATCGAAGCACCTGATGGCCTGAGACTCCCAAATAGATCTGTGGTGTAGAACTACAGTACCTCACTGGTATCTGGGTAGACTATTTCTCAACAAATAAAACAATGTCATAGTGAATCAACATACAGGTAGGCTCGATTTCTAAAAAAGTATTTAATATGAGTGCTGCCCTCTAGAACAGCAGACAAAAATCTAACCAGCAAGCACGCTGCTGCTTAAAATCTTGCTGGGACGTTGGAGTACACTGGGAACAAAATTTGACCATCTATTTACTGGTGAAAAGGGCAATACGACACTCGCAAATAACGATAGTAATATGAAGTAGGGGGTGACTGCAATACAAAATGTCACCTCATATCCTTGTATAAAACCTAACATTTTCCCCACGTCACTTGAAGTGGCAACGCAAATCCGCATCGTACACAACCCTATAGAAACATTCTACGTCTTTCTAGTCTCGTATAATGTAACCAGATAATTTATTTAGAAGAAATATTAAACATCTGTGATATACGGAAAAATATTATTTAAAAATATTTCATTCCCATCCGTGAGGTGAGGAAATGTACTCGGAGGGAATTAAATAAATATCACAAGTGTATTATATTGTTAAACCTCATAACAGCTAGTTTTCATTTTGTGGGCATTTACAGGTACGTGTTGGTAAACATCTTAGCAACAGAATCGCATATACCAGTAAAATGTGCCATTAGGGGGACTGGATGCACAAATGACCCAAACAGGCATATTGTGGTTTTATTTACCTGTTGCCAGCAATTACTGGCTTACAGTCATAACACTCAAACACTTGTTACCACCACTTAACACTTATTACCAGTAGTCTCACATTTCACATAGTAACTCTCCACCCTCCAGATTTTCCGATAACAGAGGTTTTGTTAACGCCCGAGGGGGGGATACCGGGGGATATAGGCTGGAGCCAGAGGCGGCAATAAGAAATTACAGGTCTTATTTCTCCCGTTGATTCCTAATTCTCCCCTACGCCGCCCTCAGAAATTTCACCTGCTTCCATCAGATAGTTTAAATACCGGAAGCGGTTGAGCCATAGTACTCCACATTGTGTCCTATACATTTATTTATAGTTTAACAATTGCAGGTGTCCGTCCAGAAGTTAAAAAAAAATGTCATATTACCTTTACACAGGGTTTAGAATAAACCTGCTGAAAAATAATAACTAACCACAAGAAATGTAAAAAAAAAAAAAAAAAATGCACTGTCCATCCTCCGAATTCCAGCTTTAACTTGTGTATACAATTTTGATAGTTAATATTCGCACGTGGCAATGCAACGTAGTCGGGATAGAACATTAAATGTACTACCTTACTGCTCCCCCAATCAGTATTTCATTCGGGAAGGAGGGGGTTGGGGGGGGGGGGGGGGGGACAATGTACTCTTTAGATGGGCAGTGCATTTTTCATTATTAGAATGAAGATTAACTAGGTTGTTTTGAGATTGGTCCTTCTACGTTATGTTGCATACATTGGTATGAGGAGGATAATACTCTGGGCATTCTGCACGTCACTGAAGATGCCTGGAAAGTATGTCAGTCATCCAGCCTTCGGAATCTGTGAAAAATCATTTTGCAACGTCATTTGCTTGCCATGAAAATGCAAAACCGGCAAAATAAGTTATTAAGTACTGCAAATCGTTCAGTTCAGTAGTGAGCATTATCCTTAGAGGTAGATAGAAGTCTATGTAGTGGAAATAGTATTTAATAATTTAGAATCTGCACGTCGAAAAGATCACAGACGCCTTCGTTGTCATCCAAGTTGAAGCTGTAGTCATCTCCAGGGGTAGGCGATAGCCGTAAGAGAGGAAACACTAAGGAAAGAAAAACAGTCTCGGTAAGTCCTCACAAACACTGCTTGGTTTGCAAACAAACCTGTATATCTTTTTAACATTTCATAGCTCTTTAATGTTTATGATCTTTGTCTTTAACACTCGTTTTCTAATGCATGTAATATGGATCATAAGTCGGGCATAAAGCAAAGACTGCCTTTGCCAACAGCATTGGCAACTTCCATACAACTACAACACCTCATCCACAGTTTTATCAGGATCAGTCTTTTTTATGGGAGGGCCGAGGAAGAAATCGAGGGAAAAGGAGAGGACAACAGGGGGTACATTGGGCACCAGAGACCACTCCTTCACACACCGAGACGCGATCAGGCCAACAACAGACGAGCACGTCGAGGACAGGGACAGCGACCTAGTTATAAACCTCAGTACTCAAACACTCACAGCAGACGAGAGATCTGTTCTGAATAAGGGGCTAGGCTTTGTCCCGACGAACATATGTGATCCCTTCACCTTGAGACGTGAACTTGAGAACTTCTATAGGAAGATACGTCTCCACTTTTTCTTCAATACCAACCAAGACACAGTTGACAATGAGGAACTGACAGATAGCAACACAGGTCTTAGACCCAAATCAGTGGGGTTTTGCGAAAATCTGTGCAAAACTGTAGACACATCAGTGGTGATGCCTATTGTTTCCACCACACTTCAAATATAAGAAAGTCTGCTGTTGTAGTGGCAACTAATCCATTTGAACATCCAGTACATTTTCTGACTCGTTCTCCAAGTGGAAAATTAACAGATCTCTCTTATGAAACGGACTTTTGTTGAAACTGTTCTGAACATGAAACTAATACTTAGGGGCAGTGGAGGTGTTAGAACCACTGGCAGGAAGACGCTCAGTCGGCATAGGAAACGCCCAAATAGTAGGTCTCCATCCCCACCAGATACATTACAGTCAGAGGTTAAAATGCCCCATGATCTCCCCAGCCCTGGCAGAGGCACAGCTGGAGCAACAGCAGAAGAACAGCATTGTGCCAGTAGCACCGTGTCCCTACCTGCAACTCCGGGATGGGGCTAATACCCTGGCAAGGTGACATGTACCCATGGAACTACTCCAATGGCGGGTCTAACAAGTGCTGCTGCAGGACAGGAAGCTCTCTGATAAAGGATGATGTCTCTTCTGTCAAACTGCCTCAAGATAGGTCTTATCAAAGCTATGTTAACAACTAGAAGAAACCTGACTGAAGAATGGACTGGAAATACAGCAGATGTACCATGACGAAACGAATCCAAGGGAAAAAGAGCACAAAAGTTCAAAGCAGTAAACTGTCCAAGGAAAAATCAGCAAAAGAGGACAGGAAACAAAAGATATTGGTCTAAAGCAGTCCACGGCGGCCCAATCTATAGCACAATTTCAGGATATTCACATAAAATGCAATTAAATTACTCAGATGACTCTTTTACTAAGTTAATGGTTATCCCAAAAATCTGACATGTATCTTGCTCTACCACATCTACCATTAAATAAAAAGCTTTCGGTGGCAACTGAATGGCCGTCAAAATAGCTCAGAAAAGCACTACATTTTCCTAAAAAGTAAATGCCTTTCATTTAAAAGAACATGTTCGCCAAACGTAAAATTGGCCATTTAGACTAGTAAACTATTTCAAACATCTCTCCAAGACTGGGAACAAAGCATGACATGCTCATATGCTCTTGGCTAAAACTAATCTTTCCTTAGCACCCCTGAAGGCCTGTACCAACAGGTTCACTCACAAGTCCCTTTATGAGTGCAAGAGGCCAGCTTGTCTATAAACCCATGGAATGTGAACAATTGGTTTGCATACTTAAACCAAATAGAGCAGGGAACAATTGGCTGACTGCCATCAATGGAGTACATGACCATAAACACAAGGAACACTGTGACCGCTCAAAGGCACAAGACAGGTTGCGGGTAGTCCTGCATGATTGAGAGTTAATAAAGGGATCATTGGTATTAGAGTGGAGTTCACACTGCTATGGTGCGACAGGGAACCCCTCCTTCCCACCGTGCAAAACAGTTACGTTTTGAAGCATAATCCAAAATCCTAGCAAACAGATTGGCAAGAGTAATCGGGATTAATGCAGGAAGATCAGTACAGATTAATTCCAGACCACAGCACACTCATACCTTAGACTGATCAATCGCAATGGATGCAATATCAAAGACAGTGCAGTGTGCCCTAGTAGCACTTAATATCGCATTTGAGACACTAGATTGAGAATACATGCTCAAGGTCTTCACCAGAAGTGGCTTCAGGTCCAATTACCTGGGTTTGGCAAAACTACATTACGAATAGCCCAAGGAATGGGTCGGACCTGGAAACCTGATTTAGGACATAGGGAATGTACCAGAGAGGGCTGCCTCTTAACACATTTTTCACCCTTGCAGTTGAACTATTGGCGATTAAGTTAAGAAAGCCAATGCAAATATGGGATATCAGGGTGGGGGGAAACACACAGTGTGGATGGACATTGACGATACACCACATTTGAACCAACCAGAGATCTCGGTCAACCTGTTTCTACAAGAAATAGATAGTTCTGCATGTATCTCTCGCCTATATGGTAACAGAACTAAAACGGTCTTGTACCCTCTGACAGACCTGGTGAATAAAAATGCCTGGGGAGAACCGGTGACAGGTAAACAATGGGAACTAGATAAATGTTATCTGGGGATCCAAGTGACACATTATGCAGAGAAACAATATGTCCATAATATGGGGAGGAATATGGCAGGATCTGAGAGCTTAAGTCCAGTTGTAGAATAACACCATCACTCTCCATATGGGGGACTTTAGAGACTGTAAAAACAGTGTTTCTTCCCCACTGTATATACTTCAAAATACAATGGGTCCAATTCTACCTTCCAAAAAATGACATAGCCGGAGCGTAGCCTGGAGGCTTAAAATTGCAGTCGCTCTCGGATGAGCTCCACCAGTTTTCCCACCATAATCTGTGGAAATCTGAGATTCATGAATCCTCAGAGCCATGGGGGCACGCATGCTGTGCCACTGACCTACCCCACATCGGTGACTTGGCCCGAGAGGCGTTACCAAGATTGCTGCTGTGGCTTAGGAGTGCTGGTGGCCACATGCGGCGCAGCCCTGGTGTGGGAGTATTATGGGCACGGAAAATCCGAGGCAGGCCATAAAAAGTGCCCTGTGCAGCTGAAGAGTGGTGGAGGAGTTGCCCGAGAGGTCTCTTGATGGCCTGCAATTGGCTGAGACACAGGGTGAAGGGGCCTGCTACTGCTAAACCTTCTGGAGAAAGAACTCCTCAAAGCCTTGGGAAGGCCATAAGAGCCGGATAGAGAGAGAGAGAACCAGCTATGACATTAGGTTTTGGACAGCGATATCTGGTAAGGGGTTTGCGCTAGAATTTGAAAAGGACTACTTGTCAGGCAGGATGTGGGTGGGGTGGGGGGTGGGGAGGAGGGACTAAGACCTTTGGAGGAGGCTTTTGCACAGGCCATGAAGGGCAGTAAGCTCTCACCAGACATGTGATTGACTGACATTGTGGTCATCCCAAAACCGGGCCTCCCACTCAGACCTTTGCTAGTGGTGTACGTAGCTGGCAACACTTGACTGGCATGGGTGAGAACATTCAACAGCAGGTAGATTGGTTAACCAAAGACCTGGAGTCCTGGTTGGCACTCCCACTCTCCTTCTTGTAAAGCTCAGCCATCTTTAAGATGGTGGTCCTCTCTTGTTTGGAATATCAGATGCAAAACTATCCTTATCCAATTCCTAGCTCGTTCTTCACCTGAGTCAATGGCTCATTGAGGGGGTTCTTATTAACTCCTTCCCTGCGGGGCTAATTCCCCTGCTGTGCTGGGGGGAGCGCGTGCAGCGCCCATGACTAGCTCAGCTCGTCACGCAGCACGGTGGCGCTGTGCTCATGACGAGCTGAGCTCGTCATGAGCATGGAAGGGGTTAAGACAGCCATCGTGAATAACCCTGTCTAAATGTTACAAATCTACATATTGGAGGGAGAGGGGGACTGTCTGGCTGGCCAGCCGCCCTGGACATTACCTCCTATTATAGTGCCTTCTAAATGACTGTCTTACATGAATGGCAGTTTGATACCTCTGGAGATCCAGAGTGCGCCTCGGAGAAATGATCAATGCGGGATGTGCAGATCCCCGATTTACTTTATGGGGTGGGGAGACCACAGTCCTCTGCTGCCAGCTTCAAAGGTAGTATTCAGGGTGTTGAAGGCGATCATTGGCAGCGATGCCTGCCAAAGGAGACTCTTTTCCCCCCCATGGTGCAGCTGGTGGCTAAGGGCTTTGAGAAATGTGACTTTAAAGACATCTTCAGGCTAAGAGACATCATGACAGGGACGGTGCTCAAATCCTTCATAGAATTACAGGGGTAATACAGTCTTCACTGAAGTAAATGTTTTAGATACCCAACTCCGACATACAGTAGCGCCCTGTATGTGGGAACTGAAGGCTCTCCCAGATCACAATCCACTGGAAGCACAAGTATTGCTAGGAGAGATGAAGTCCCACAAGATCTCGCAGATTTACCACTCTCTGGTGGTGAACACTCCAGACATAATTAAAAGACAGCAGGAGGCCTGGTAGGGAAGCCTGGGTTCTCTTGAAGGCAATAACTTGAGGGAGGCTGTCTTCGAGGGAAGCTGCAATTACGTGCCATACTATTAAAGTATCTCCATTGTGCCTATTTTTTCTGCAACAGACTGTGGAAGATGGGGGTAGCATCCTCACCACTATGTTTGAAGTGCTCAAACGAGATGGGGGAACTTCACTGCACGGTTTTGGGATGTGAAAAATTAGGCTCCTTTTGGGAGGGTGTGCTCATTGCCTGGTTGAGGTACTAGGTTGGAGGCTGCTCAGGGACTCCAATAAGACTCTCCTACATGTCACGGCAGACACTGACAGTAACAGATACAAATTAGCTTGTTTTGGTTGGAGCAAACATTGGCCAAGAAAGACATAGCAAAGGTGTGGAGGGATACCAAGCCTCCATCACAATAAGACTGGAAGAAGGAGCTAAATTGTTGTATGACCCTGAAGAGGCCCGTGTATTTTGCAAGAGGGTGCTCAGGGAACATGCTAACATCTGGGAGAACTGGTGCCAATATAACAGTATTCTCCTTGAACCAAGTGCTAGTCACCATGACAGATGGATGGAATGTCCCATATGCAGAGAGGGGGCCATTGTACAGGGTGGTGAGGCCAACAGTGTAGCTAAGGCCTGCTTCATACAGCTAGCTATACACCCCTCATGGGCAAACAACTCATCGCTAATGGAAATGTACTTGTCCGAGTATCCACCATTTTTATCCTTTCGTATGACCATGCAACTAAAAAGTCAATAAAATGTTTCATAAGAAAGCTAGATAGCTACCTGGTATCAATGGCTTGCGCTGGTAAGAGAAGCAGAGTACAGCCAGACACTTTAAAGCTAGACAGAGCACGGGGGGGGGGGGGCTGGCTACTAGACCTAGAGTTGTAGTACGTACAAGTACAAACCAAACACGTGGCACAATAGTGTGTTGAAGGAGAACATTTGGGGGGGTGGGGTGCTCCCCACATGGGAAACAGCAGGCCCCGTTTTGCAGATCACCATGGATCTGGTGGCTACAACCATTTCACAAGTAAGCTTTGACACATTGATAACTAGATGGAGAAAGGATGTGGAACACTGGTAGATCTGTATCCTAGGGACAGACTTATTTCCTCTGAGGAAGCCCAGGAGGAGACTGGGGCTGGAGGTGGGCTATTCATACATTTTTCAGATTGACTAGCAGGGTAAGGTAGGTCTGGACAGACTTTTACACCACTCCAGTGGCCTCGACAACAATAAAGGTGCTGATAGAAGCTGGAGAGGGCCTTAGGCTGGTTTCAAGCATATATAATACTCTGAAATCTGATAGGAGGCAACTCCTGTTAAAAGTGGCATAGTAATATAATAATGATTTACAAGAATGGTTGACAGACACAGAATGGGAGAAAATGTGTATGCAAGCGCAGGAAATTGCTAGCAATATCAGAATCAAACTTCCACTTTTTAATTATATACACTTCATTCATGCCTGATCCTCCCCCCCCTTCCCAGGTTACGCTAGTTTTGCAGAGTGAACCTTTCTGGATTCACTATGCTGTGCATTATTCCGCCATCTAGTGGTTGGGTCAGGAATTGTCCTTTTTTTTTGCGTGGCCCAGGTGGTCAACATACCACCATTCGGTGTCCTTCGTGACGTTGACGCTCTTCCTCCGGAAGCTCCCACCTTTGGGCGCCATCTTCAGATTCTTTTTTCCGCTGTTGGGTCTGGATCATTAACGACGAGTTCCAGAGAATTGGAGAGAGAAACTACAAAAATAGAAGAAAAATAGCAGAAAAACTACGAAAATCACACATTTCAACGCACCTGACTACAGGTCAGGTAACCGGGACGACGAAGGAGAAGGTTTCACCCAAGATCTCAACGTTCAACGGAAAATGCGCTCCCTGAGCGTGGGGATGGACAAAACACCTTTCAAGTTATGCGACAACTGCCACCACAAATACGCCCAGAAGGACCAGCATCCAGTCTGCACACTCTGCCTGCCGCTCGACCACAACAGCGAGGACTGCAACGCATGCTGGGCGTTCTCACCCAAGACCCTCAGAGTAAGAGAGAGGCAGAGAAGGGTGAACTACACCATGCAGAGGCAGGGCCACCTCCATTGCTCCGAGACTTGGGCCTCTCCAGTGAGGAAGAGGAAAAAATCGTTGGAGGACTGCACAGTCGTCGAAGTCCAAAAGAAAACGTCGAAAGAGGTAAGAGTCGCAAACCCCCAGACAATCACGCGACACTCGTATGAGTGAAGTAAAGTCCTCGAAGGGAGCATTGCCGCCGAAACACTCAGCGAAAGCAACAGCACCTAAGGACAAACAGCCCAGTGGATCCTTCAAAAAGGACTTCCAGACGGCTAAAACCCAGGAAAAATCAAGGTCGTCGAAGGCTGCCCTCGAAAAGGACACCTCCACGCTGAGAAAAGACGTTTCAACAACGACTCTGATGTCGACGACCTCGAAGCGAAGATCTCAAACTCTCGACGCCGAACAAGCTGCAGAGATGGAGAGGAAGAAAAGGAGGCTCGAGGCGGAAATGGCAAGCATCCTGCAACGAAAAAAGGACTTCGACGAAAGGATGAGGCCAGTACACCATTCCACCAAAGCCCGCGGCCGAGCTCGAAGGGGCGACAAAGATCCTGAGCCGCCGAAAACACCTGAACCGGTCGAGGAACAGGAGTAAGAGGCCCTGTATTACTTCGAGGGCGAAGGAGAGGAGGACCAGCAAACCTACCAGGACTCGACATCCTCAGAGGCGCAAGACTTGGAGTGGCATGACCTCGATGCCGAAATACAGGAAGAAGGAGTAGACACATACCCTTCGAGGCCTTCACCGACGGACAACATAGGGGTCTATAATATGGTGGTTAAAAGGGCTGCAGAGACGTATGGAGTGAAGTTGGAGGAGGAGAAGCCCAAGGCGTGTTTTATCCTGGAAACTCTGCTACCTACACAGAGTCAGTTCCTGCCCATGCTACCTAGTGTACTCGACCAAGGCAGGGAGGCCTTCAGGGAGCCCTCTGTATGGAAATCAGTGTCCCCAAGGACTGAAAAGAAGTACAAACACTCCTCAAAGGACCCTGCATACATTCAGGTATCAGTGCCAGCTGACTTAATAACAGCACCGGCTAGAAAAAGGGCCAATTGCCCACAAATCAAGGACCACCTCCAGATAAGGAGAGTAGAAGAATGGACCTCATGGAGAGGAAAGTAGAACTGAGTGCAGCAATTCAATGGCGCATCGCCAACTCAAACACTCTAATCAACAGGCACGCATACCAGCACTGGGAGAAAGTGGGGCAACTTCTAAAGCACCTACCAGATCAGTACCAGCAAAGGGCAGCCCACCTGGTAGAGGAAGGAAAAAACATGGCCAACACATGTTTGAAGTCGGCCTTGGATGCTGCGGAGATGTCCAGCAGGCAGATGATGATTGGGGTTTTAGAGAGAAGGCAAGCATGGCTTAGGATTTCAGGATTCAAGCCTAAGGTACAGAAAACATCCTGAACACACCCTTTAACAGAGAGCAAATTTTTGGAATGTCAGTTGATGACAAGTTAACTCAGCTCAAAAAGGACAATGAGACAGCAAGATGCATGGGAGCACTGCAGTTCAATGGAATGAGAAGGCGTACACCCTCAAGAAGGCCAGCAGGTAGGAGAGGCAACAAACCTAGTACATCGCACCAAACCTTCCAACAAGGTTATCAAGGAAACGGCCAGGGCCAGCAGCAGCAGGGACGACAGCAGCAGCAGAACTGGCAGTACCAGCCTGGAGACCAGTCCTTTCAAGGGCGCTCAAACGGACTAGGACAGGCACGGAGAGAAGGGCAACAACCCACCTCCAAGTGACTTCGCCGTAAGGCAAACACCGACCCTACCAACACCTCTAGAAGGGAATCAAAACAAAAAACAAAAACTGATTTTACACAACAAATAGTTCCTTGAACATATACCAACAATCGGAGGCAGATTAAGGGACTTCCTCCAGAAATGGAAGAAGGTCACAACGGACAAATGGATACTAAACATCATACAATACGGCTACTGTACAGAGCTAGAAAAACAACCTCCAAACTGGACACCAAACAACAAGGTGCACTCACAAAGGAGCTTTCGCTCTTGCTACTAGAAGCACATGAACTGCTCAGCAAGGAGGCAATAGAGATAGTGCCTTACGAAGAGAGAAACATGGGGATTACTCTACACAATTCCTCGCACCAAAACTGGATAAAACGCCAAGACCTAATCTAGATCTAAGGTTTTTAAACAAGTTCATAAGGACACAAAGATTCAAAATGACATCTCTGCAAAAAGTAATACCCAGACACAAGACAGGGATTACATGACAACTATAGACTTAAAAGACGCGTACTTACACATCCCCATCAACAAGAAACACAAATGCCTACTAAGGTTTGTTATCAACCAAACTCACTACCAGTTCACAGTACTAGCATTCGGACTCCAATCCGTACCAAGGATGTTTACAAAATGCCTGGTGGCGGTAGCAGCGCACCCAAGGAGGCAAGGGATACACGTATACCCCTACCGTGACGACTGGCTCTAAAAGCAAGCTCTTACAGACAATGCGAACAACACATCCAGCGGGTCATAAAAACGCTAATTCGACTGGGGTTCTCAATCCATTGGGGAAAGTCTTTAATAGAACACTAACAGGTGAAGATATTCTTAGGAGCAGAGATCAACACCATACAGGGCAAGGTGTTCCCGAGCACAAAGAGAACTTTGCAATACTGAAGGAGACACGTCCTTACCACAAGGGGCAAGCTCTGATAGTGAGGACAGTGAGCAAACTAATGGGAATGATAGCATCATGCATACACCTGGTCCCAAATATTCGCCTCCACATGAGACCATTCCAAGAATGGATACAACAGCAATGGTCACTGGGAACAGGAAGCTGGGACGATCTAGTCGTCACACACGCAGTGCATCTGGAAATAGCGTGGTGGAACAAGGAAAACATATCACAGGGGAAACCATTCACACAGCCAGCACCAACAGTGACTACCACCACAGACTCCTCCCAACTGAGGTGGGGCGCACACATGAACAGGCTCAAGGTGAGGGAGTTATGGGCGCAGCAGGATGCGGTCAAACACATCAACTACCTAGAGCTAAAAAAAGTGTTCCTAGCCTTAATAGCCTTTCAGAAGGAGCTGTACGGAAACAGGGTGTTGATCCAAACAGACAACACAACCACCATGTTCTACATCAACAAACAAGGAGGAACACAATCAGTGGCACTATCAGGGCTAGCACAGGAAATATGGAGATGGACCATTCCACTAAGAATACACCTGCTAGCAATACATCTTCCAGGGAAGGACAATGTGGAAGCAGACTGAGCACGCAGACATCAGAATCCCACAAATGGGAGCTCAACCAAGAGGAAATAGAGAAGCTATTCCAGAAATGGGGTACTCCGCAAATAGACCGATTTGCATCACACCTAAATGCAAAATGCCAACACTTCGCATCCAGACAAACAGGCCATCAGTCCCAAGGGAATGCGCTATGGATAAGTTGGGCAAAGACATTTGCTTACGCTTTTCCCCCAATGCCACTGAATGCCTGCCACAGGGTACTCAACAAATGCAGGATCAGCAGCATGACGCTAACACCAATAGCACTTAGTGGGTCAGGCATTCCTGATTCTCACAAATAGAAGAGAAGCTCTACCACCAATTTAGAGTGGAAAGCCTCCGTATAAAAACGTTTACCAAAAACTGGGGGTCTGTTCAAGACTCACTTTGTTACTCCTGTCTATGTGGGGAAGAGACTCTGTCGCATATCCTTTTCGTCTGCCCTGCATACAAGGCACCTTGCAAAAAATGGCTTAAGCCAGTTTGCCCCAAAATGGGAACAAGATCATCCCAAATGCCTCTGCGTATTATAAAATCTGATAACAGCTAAGTCGTAGTGGTGGCTATGGCAACATTTTGAAGCTGGACATGGTCCATAAGAAGGATCAGGATGTAGGGTACCACTTAACCATGTAATTATGCATCTACCAACACCGATCGAATGGAGCAGTATATCGAGAAATTGTGCAAAGACATATTTGGAGACGACTCCTTATCGCAAATTTTTGTCATAGAGAGAGCGCACAGATCCCTTGCGCCCCGCCCGCCGCCAGGAGCATCGCCAAGGCCGATTGTGGCAAGGGTGTTGAACTATCGAGACAGGGACACCATCTTGAGATTGGCAAGAGAGAAGGGGCCCATAACTCATCAGGGTAATAATCTGGTATTCTATCCGGACCATACTGTGGCCGTCCAACAAGCTCGGAGAGAATACACGGCGGTGAAAGCCAAACTCAGAGACCTCCAAATTAATTATTCTATGCTGTACCCGGCCAGGCTGCGGGTGCACTGGGAGGGAAAACCGGTGATATTGGCGAACCCGAAAGCTGCGCAAGAATTTGTGAAGCAGATAATCACACAGAAAAAAGCTAGTGCACGAGAAGGACAGCAGGTAGACACGGATTAAGTACGAGGGGGCTACGCTTGAACACGACTGTATGTGAGTATATAACACTTTGCCGCCACATGGTCACTTCCATTCAACGACGTCAGCATGGTTCATGCCTGGAGACTCTGTGTGCCCACGATAGACTGCGGGGATTGTACTCACTTTAGTTAAAGGATCTCTGGGCCTGCTGGCTATGGGTGGAGGATTGCCTGCTGCGAAGGTTGTCAAATGATGGGCATTGGGACCTCACGCTGCGAATTGATAAGGGGGCTGGATTTGCTGGGCGCCGACATGTGGTTCAAGAGCCGACTCCCGAAAACGTGTATAGGTATAGTTGCTTGACTGCCTGGAACAGACCTCATTTTGCCTGTCATGATTGGTATATTACTGTGATGAATAGAAGACAGGGTTGGCAAAAGTTCCCCATTGGTTATTTTGACATCCCCTCCCATGGCCCGGGCTGTTGCCGGGACGCCCGGGGAGATAGCAGCGTGCAATTATGAATGCTTTCATGGGGGATGTTGTTGATTCTGTTCATGGGAAGTTGCGGGGACGCCAGTGGGCGACAAATACTTCCCGCCCAAAATAACCGCTCTTATGCTTCGCTGCCTGCACACAATCTTGTCATTTATTGTGTTGAAGAATCTGGGGGCATCGATAGTTATGCTGAATGGTGGAACATGTTGGTTAACAATTGAAGTGGCGCACGACATTCCCAAACGTGCACCAGATATTAGTCCGATGCAGATTGTCGAGTTCACCATTAAACTCGGGTGGGCCGGGAGTCAAAGGTTGCGTGGTGCCACTTAGTGGTCAACTAAGTTCTTTCAGAAAGAGGGCCGGGATCGGCCAAGGGTGTTGAGCCATGACACGTTAACTTTTACTAACGTCATGGATGCCGTCCACATCCATTTGGTTGGATGGAGAGATGGGCCTCCAGTGGACCTCCACAAGGGAGTTCCCCACACAAGTTCTATAGGACTGGTTTGATGTTTAGCCCCGAAATGTTGTCGAGGGTACTTGGGGGGGGGGGGAGGGGGAGGGGGGGGTGGCTTCGGCAGGTTTGGGTTGCTGGAGTGGGAGGGGGAGGGCGGGAAGAGGGGGAAGTTACTTTGAGACCTGAACAGTCAGATTATGTCTATTGTACCTATTTGGTACGACCAGAGAGTAATGTTATGCACATGATTGTACTTGGACGCATGTCGGCAGACCCCTGGCGATGTCACAACGCGCAACACATACAGACACCCCCACCACACAGATGACTCAAGAGGTCAAATCAAACAAATAATGCACACATAAATCTCCTCACGTGGAATGTGCGAGGCCTAACTCAACCTAAGAAAATTAGACGGGTGTTTGCATACCTTAACAGGCATTACATAGATATCGCATTTTTACAGGAAACACACATTGCCCCGAATACGCATCACTCCATAGGCCAAAAATGGGCCGAATCTGTCCATGCCGCAGCATATTCCTCCTACTCTAGAGGGGAGATGTTGCTGATGCGGAAAGGGTTACATTTCACAATTCTACAGGTAATACGAGATCCAGGGGGCAGATATGTAATTGTTTCAGGTACACTACGTGGTAAAAATCCGACCTTGCTTAATGTCTATGGCCCGAATGTGGATGCTCCAGACTTTTTTCAAGAATTATGGGGACACCTACAACAATTCACACACACTAGGATAATTTGCGGGGGGGATTGGAATGTGGCCCTAACGGACGGTATAGATCGCTCCACTCAATCCTCCGAACAACATAAACATGCCAGGGCCAAACTCCAACATATGTTGGCAGACGTGAGTTTGACAGACATATGGAGACACATGTTTCCCACGGAACCGGGAGCCACACACATTTCCGCATGCCACAATAGCTGGTCACGTTTGGGACTATTGGCTAGGTACTGATGATATCATACACTGGACAGGTGGCGTAAACGTCCTTCCTAGAACACTATCGGACCACAATCCGGTTTTACTAAAACTCACCATACCAGGTCACATCCCACCTCCTTATCAGTGGAGATTTAACTCGCGTGCTCTCACAGATGTACTATACGCAGACACTATCCACACAGCAATCAAAGACTACTTCCTACTGAACGAACCAGCGATTGATGACCCTTGCCTACTGTGGGAGGCCTTTAAGGCAACAGTTCGAGGGGTGTGCATGAGCACTACTATTGGCATACTAAGTGACATACGGCAGCAGATTAAAAGATGCAACACACAAATGAGGGATATGGAGAGGGAGTATGAAACTACCCATGATATTACGATTCTGGGTAAACTGCGCACACTACACACGGAACACCAGAATCTGGTAGATGATGAAATAAAATATTTGGATAAAAAACACACAGCTAGAGCTTTTGGGGAGGGAGGCAGACCGGGTGGGTTGTTGGCTGCAAAAATCTGGGAGGGTAGGAAACATAATGTGGTACTTGGCATTAAAACGGAGAACGGTACCATGCTGACACAAACGGCTGACATACTGCAAAGCTTTGTCAATTCTTATAACGCTCTATACACGTCGCAGCCAATAGCCTCCACTGAGGCTATTAACAGCTACTTTAGGGAGGTGGCCATAGCGTGGCTGTCCGACCACCAGAGAGAATACTTGGCGGCACCCATTACAGTTGAGGAGGTCACGGAGGTGATAAAATCTTTGCCGAATGGTAAAGCGCCGGGTCCGGATGGATACACAAACGAGTTTTATAAACACTATGTGGATATACTGGCGCCCCGGTTGACAGATGTACGGGGCCGCATTCAACCAGGGTGTCCTTCCCCCAACGCTCTGAGAAGCGGTAATCATCGCTCTTTTGAAGCCGTCCAAGGATCCGACCCAATGCGACTCCTATAGGCCGCTCTCACTGATAAATATTGATTCCAAAATTCTAGCGAAACTCATGGCTATGAGATTGACACCACTGATGACCAACTTGGTGCTACCCGACCAGGCGGGATTTGTCCCGACTCGATCCACGTCCCATAATACCCGGACACTGTTCGCGCTATCCCATTATCTCCAACCCAAAACACAGGCTGTCGCGGTGTTGCTGGACGCTGCAAAAGCGTTCGATTCTATAGAATGGCGTTACTTGATTGCGGTCCTACACCGTATGGGCTTCACTAAGAGATTTGTCCAATGTGTTTCCCTAATCTACACTGAGCCCCGAGCCAGAGTCCGAGTAAATGGGTACTTATCCAACAGCTTTGCAGTGGAACGCGGTACCAGGCAGGGTTGCCCGCTCTCTCCCCAAATCTTCGCCCTGGCACTGGAACCCCTAGCCTGCATCATCCGTCAGAACTATAAGTCATCTGCCCTGCAATTTCCCGCTAGGCCGCTACACATATCGTTGTACGCGGATGATATGGTGCTCTACGTCCGCGACCCGCTTGAACACCTAAACCAGCTGTTGAGGGAATACATCAAATTTGGCGGGCACTCGGGGCTAACAATCAACTGGTCAAAGTCCTACATTATTCCCCTTACAGATAATATGACTCTTTTTGATACTGAATACCCCTTGGAGTGGCAAACTGACTCGGTGCGTTATTTAGGAGTGCTGTTCCATAGAGATCCCGAAATAGTCATTCGAACAAACTACGGCGCAAAGATCTCCAAACTGGAGGACAAGGTGAAGCGCTGGATACAGCTTCCACTGTCTCTTGCGGACCGTATTGCAATAGTTAAAATGAATATATTGCCTAAGTTGTTGTATCTTTTCAACAATATCCCCATTACCCCCCCAGGGGAGGTGTTCCGTTGCATTAAGACACTGGTGCTTCAACTCATTTGGGCGGGCAAACAGGCGAGGATTGACCTCCAGACGTTAACACTCCCTTATGCCAGGGGAGGGTTTGGAGTGCCAGACTTTCGGTTATACTATCTGTGTGCACAGGCACAATATGCAGCTTATTGGTTTCACTTGGTGCCCTTCTTACTCACACAGCGATTGAAGATGGTGATGCGAACCCTGTCCCTCTTACCGCCATCCTCTCGCACAAACGCCCACCACTGCACAATCGCAACATCAATACAATTGACACTACCGTCAAGGCATGGCACGAACTTGGCCGATTGGCGCATAAAAACCCGCTATATGCACGAAACATGCCACTGCATGATCATTCTGCGCTGTCTGTAATATGCGAGAAGGTGGGGATGTCGTTGCTACGGCAGGTAGGCATTGCACAGATGGGAGACTTATTTACAGAGGGTAGATTCATAGACATTGCAGACCTCCAGTACATACACAACAAATCACAGTTGTTCTACTTTACGCATTATAGACTGAAGAGAGCCATGATGGAACTATACCCTACCTTTCCTGAAGAACCGGCATGCCTAGACACCTTACAACTCAGGATATGTCGCACAGTCTACGGAAAGGGCCAAGGCTAGATGGGATTTCGTTTTAGACAACCCCTTGACAGAAAAGGACTGGGAGCAGACATGTGCACTGACACAAATTCTAACCCCTAATGGTAATCTCAAAATCATACATTACAAATACATACATTAAGCATACTACACCCTGGCACGCATGTGCAGATACGGCTTGCAAGATGACACCAGATGTAAGAGATGCGGTACAGAGGGGGCAGATTTTATACATCTAGCCTGGTATTGCCCAAGGATTCAAAACTACTGGGCAGAGGTAATCACTAAACTGTCTGCGATGGTGGGAGTGGTGGTGGACTGCACCATCCGATTTTGCTTGTTGGGCATTATGCCGCAGCTCAAATCATCTAAGCGTAAATTCTGTGCGGTCGCCTTACTAGTGGCCAAGCGGCAGGTCTCAAAATGCTGGCGCACTACACAAGTACCCACCACAATCAGATGGATACAAGATATGACCAGCTGTAAGGACAAACTCTTAACATACGAAGAGAGCCTACCAATGCGATCTAGGCCAAAAGACTTTTGGTTATATCTCACTGACTACTTGACCACGGTGGAGAGTGACACGGAGTAGCACTGTTGATGTCTGTTCTGGGACCCGAGTCTGCTAAAGCTGGGAGGGGGTGGTGGGCGATGTGTTCAGGTGGGATGAAACGTTCTGTTTGCAATGTACTTTCTGATATGGACAATTGAACTGTGAAGGTCTGGTGGTTGAAGTTGCTTATTGTTCTTTTCTGTGTATGTTCTAATACACCAACAAAATTTATAAAAACAAGACCTAATTTATGTGCTATACGCCGCCGGACGGATGTTGTCGGCTAAATGGCTGTGTAATATCACCTTTGAACCGCACCTTACTACTAACGCAACCGGCCTCAGGGTTGTAGGCTCCTGGCTGTGTACCAATCTTTTGTTCCGAATAAAGGTCTTACAAAAAAAAAACGATGTAATTATGCATTCATGTAATCACCGTAAACTGTATTTTCCATCTTGTAACAGGGGTGCCGAGTTTGGTGTTCCTGTACTTTCTAATATAAATAGGTTAATATGTCCTTATTCCGTGTGAATTTCGAGTTCCATTTAACTGTGGATTTATTTTTGGGTCTTGATCCTATTTACCCTTGATAGAATTTTTTGTATGTATTGTGATAAAATTTGAAAATGGATTTTACTGATTTTATATTTTATATGTTTTATCAGCCAATTTGGTTTTCTTAAATGTCTTTTTGTACATGTGTCTTTTAGGATTGTTTATAATCGAATAAAGACTGATTGAATGACTAACTGACTGACATAACACTCACAGTGTGATTTTGAGACTCGTGCGGCACTGGTGAAGTGCCAGTCCCACTGTCCATCGCTGTGTCAACTGACAGGACCACGAAGTTCAGTCCCTCTTGCTGCCACTAGCAGAATGGATACCGGCAGGCAGGGTGGGCCAGCCCAAAGGATCTGCTGCATTTGTCCATTTCAGTTGGAGCACGCCCTCGCGAATAGTCAGTTTCACTCCCCCGATGGCAATTCTAGCCTGCTATTATGCTGCCTTCTCTCCCCGATCTTCACTACTGGCAGACCAGAGATTCACAAAACATGGACCAGGGGTGGTCCAGGCAGGCAACACAGCAGGCTTTTCTGCAGATCTGCCTCACAGGAGCATTTTCAGGAACCTTGTGCCTTTTGCCATAATTGTTTCCTGATCGTGAGAGTGCAGGATTCTACAGCCAGCTGGGCCTCAGGCACAGCAAGGGGGTGTTAGGCAGCCTGTACACGGGTCCAGCACCGCCAGCAAGAACAATGTGGCTGCTGCCGGGCAAAGTCAGGTTGGGGATACCACCAATCAAACATGAACTTCCAAATTGGGCTGCATATTGGCGTGCTGTGTTCGCCCCGCGGCATCTGATACATTCCAACTTCTTATTAAGGGGATTGGCCCAGGTACAGACATGGGCGGGATGCTGATTAATTAATAATGCTCTAATCCAGTGGTCCATTTCTGAGCCATCAAGAGTGTGAATACAAAAAGGGCACACAACTGAAATAAAGCAATTAAAGAATCTGCTCAGGGACTGATTGATGGTGGACAGCTGAGGACCACTTTGTGAAATGTACTTTTTTATGTCTCGGCCTGGCGAAAAGCAGCACATGCGCTGCCATGCCATGCGGAGGACCTTTTGGAATCGATACGATTCCAGCGTGCACACGGGGAGACAAACGAGACACAAGATGTGCACGCTGGGATTTTCCCCTTTACTCGTGGAACATTTTTTCTCGCCACCAGTAAAGACAGTCCCAGCGTGCACATCTTCAGTCCCTCCCATAACAGGCCGGGCTTGTTTTACGAGATATCAAATTACAATAATTGACTAAGCCCGTACAAGTAAATGAAATCTGCCCTTTAAATGAAACATTCAATTACAGTGCCTTGGCACCCTCTGGTGGCTGGGACAGAAATTGTGCAACAAACGCAGCAAGAAAAGGGGTTAGAGATGGTGACCGTGGATACGGCACGTTTGCCAGGAGGAAGCTTGATGTGCTCCCCTGTTACATACTAATCTTCCATTTAAAATCCTTTTGATTCTTAACGTTTTACTGCGGACTATGGACAAAAATTAATAAAGAGTAACAAGACGTTTGCAGCGCGGAGTGTACAAGTAATAGGAATGTCAACTACATTGATCTGTATTTTGTGAATCGGATTTCTCAATCTACACAAAGTCATTCAAAAGTCATGACAGACATGGCCCGAGAAGGCCCTGTTCCATACTGACTGGGGACCACGTGTGCATTAGAAAGGAAAGCTTCACTTGCTTCTACAGGGCACCTCAGCTGTGGAGGCTGTGCTGGCAGAGAGAAAACAGTTGCACACATAACTCGACAGAACCGTCAGCAAGGATGCAACCTTCCCGCTCCCAACAGGCGTAGCTTGTGCCTCACATTTCCTTGCCATACACAACAGTTTGAAATGCAAACCCCGAGACGAGCTGCCTGCCCTGACTGACGGGAGGCTAGGTGGTACAGGAGAGGTCTCTCCCGGAGGCAACAGCACCAAATATATCTCTAAGCCCATGAGAAACTGCCTCTCGGCTGGGGGAGGCTGGGTGGTACCGGACATGTCTCTCCCGGAAGAAACTGCACAAAATACATCTCACTGCCCACCAGAAACTGCCTCCCGGCTGGGGTGAGGCCGGGTGGTGCAGGAGAGCCTCTGCTGGAGTTAACTGCACCGAATATATCTGTCTGCCCACTAGCAACTTCCTCACGGCTGGGGGAGGCGGGTGGTGCAGAACAGGCCTCTGATGGAGATAACTGTACCAAATACATCTCTTTGCCCGCCAGAAACTGTCTCCCGGCTCGGGTGAGGCTGGTTGGTGCAGGACAGGCCTCTGCTGGAGGTAACTGTACCAAATACATCGCTCTGCCCACCAGAAACTTCCTCCCGGCTGGGTAAGCTGGGTGGTGCAGGAGAGGCCCCTCCCAGAGGTGACTGCACCAAATACATCTCTCTGCCCACGAGAACCTAAATAACCAATATGCCAGGCCCACTATATACAACAAGTATAACATACCAAAGAAGAAAATATATGCCTGCTTTTTTAACCCATTTTGTTGTGACAACAAGGATCATAATGTTAGGCGAAGGTCTAAATAGTTCAGACTCAAAGATGGCATGAGTAAAAAACAACAAATATTTGGGAAAATAGTTTGGTTTTACCCGACATAAATTGCTATATTTTACTGTAATAAATTGACAAAGTGCCTGTGTCTCATATGAGAGTAACCCATTAATATCAATTCCCTCAGAGATGTAAATTGCCACCTGGCTGCATCAGTACCTGGTTACTGAGGGAGAGTGAGCACCCAGTGCCGGTCAGCTACTAAACATAACCACCCCTAATAACTTTACTTAAGTAGCTGCAAAGTAGTTTTAAAGACCAGACCGGCTTATGGATGGCAGGGAGTACCCCTAACCCTGACACTATTAAATTTAAATTACAAATTACACATAAAACACTTTATTTTATGAAATATAATCTGACCAAAAGTGTTTTCTTTAACGAACTGAGGCTGTCATGCCTACTGACAAAATCGAGAGATTCAAAAATGGCTGAATCAGATTGAAAACGTATTTCTCTAATTGAAACCCAACACGCTAACTGAAGTAAGTAAACGTGTAATATGGAAATACCATTCTAACTGGGACAGGGAACGCAAACAAATTCTTCTATCGTACATTTGGCAGCCAACATACAGTACAAGATATTTCCTGTTCCCGTTGAGTTAATTAACTATATTCTAAATAGTAACAGCATATGACAGTATCAAATGTGTCTGCTCTGCAAAGTGACATCAGAAAAAACAAGCATTGAATATGCAATAGGTCTCGCTGGTCTTTAAATAGGGCAGGTTACGCCTATCATAAAGAAATCCAACGCCATACCATCAGATCTCAATAACTACCGCCCCATATCCAACATCCCCACTTTGTCGAAACTGCTGGAGAAATGTGTACAGATACAATTATGCAATCATATTGAGAATTGCAACCTCCTAGACAATCAATCACCTATCTGGTTTCCGCCGAGGGCACAGCACAGAATATGCACTCACCCACATATTGGATGACATATTAAAAATGCTTGACAACAATGAATCGTGCCTAATGATACTGCTTGACTTATCCTTCGCCTTCGACACGGTTAAACATGACAACCTACTGTCTCTATTTATTTATTTATTTTTATTTATTTATTTGATTTGTATAGCGCGTTATAACCCAGGGGTCTCTAATGGAAGGAAGGATGGGCCTCTCGGGCCCAGTGTTACATTGGTTCTCCTCCTTCCTTAATAACAGAACACAAAGAATCAAGATGAAGAATTCTCTCTCTCAGCCATCTGTGGTCAACATAGGTGCCTCACAGGGCTCAGCCCTATCACCTATTCTTTTCAACCTACTAATGGAACCCTTAGCGAACGCATTGAAATCCGCGAACATCCTAGATCACCTGTATGTGGACGACACACAGGTGTATTTGAAAATCTCCACTCCAGAAGACATCTCCCTCAACGTTATTCTACAGAACAAGCAAAGTTGGGTCACGAACCACCACCTCATGCTTAACACAAAAAAATTGAATTCATTCTTATCTCCCCACCCAATCACACACCAAAGATAGAGAAATGGTTGAAACACCTGACCTCCATTGACTGATCTCCCTCATCATTGACTCTGCAAAATCATTGGGAGTCACCATAGACAAATACCTGAATATGCAGTCGCACATCACTAATGCCACCAAGGGAGCCAATCACCAGATAAGTCTACTAAGGAAACTTAAACCCTTCCTCCCTCAGACCAACCAAAAAATGGCAGTACAAGCCTTAGTGCTACCAAGATTAGACTATGGAAGCACCACTCTTTGCGGTCTCCCCAAATACAAGCTGGCTCCGCTGAGGGCTTCTCTTAATGCTGCAGCAAGATTGATATCAAGATCTAAAAGAAACAGCCACATTTCTCCGACCCTGAAAGAGCTTAACTGGCTGTCCTACGAGGCAAGAATACAACTAAAGGTTGCCGGCATGACCCATAAAGCACTGCATAATAATAAACACTCAGTTACCTAGCTCTAAAACTAGAACAATCCGGAGGATGCAGACAACTACGAAGTGCGAGCTCCTTACTTCTGAAACCACAACCCTTTCATAAAAAGAGAACTGGCTGCAGGGCCTTTTCAGGGATCGCTCCAAAGATTTGGAACTCCTTACCTCCAGTGCTTCGGGGAATCTCTTCCTTTACCACCTTCAAAAAAGAGCTAAAAGTACTCCTAATGAACAAATTCACGTCCTAAGTCTTGACTTTATGCTGACATCGAGTCACCGATACGATCCTCATATCACTGGCTACTTCTTGTGGATTGAACGAGAACATTATATGTTTGTTTATTTCCTCAATAATGTCCTAAGGCTCAATAACTGTATATAATACAATGATCTGTCGCCCTCTGGGATCCTTATATTTTGTCTACTGGGCACCTATGTTATCTTATACTATTTACCTCTTTTGTAAGTAATGATGAATAACAAATGCGTGTATATGTGACCGGGAGGACCCGACGTCAATACCTGGTTCTTCTAATATAGAGTGGTGGACTGTGAAAACACTGTTATCATCCTCTGTCCATTCTCTGCAGGACGAATGGAGCAGTGATGTCGAACCACTCTGGCAATCACGAGAGGAGGAAAATGTGGAAGGCGCCTGTAACTGGGCATACGATCATCAAGAAGACCAGCCCCCTTTTGACGTCAACCTGTCTTCATTGGATAAAGTTGAGGAAGCGGATCAAACGTCGTGCATCGTCACCGGAGAGGACCCGGCAGTGAGAGGAGTGAGACCGGCGTTTGGAGAAGAGTGAGAAAGAAATGCAACAGACGACCTCGTAGAAGGACAGACCCAGACGGTGGGAATCACAGCAGAGCCTTGGAGGCCAACGACACCATGCACCGCCGAGACACGTTGCAGGAGGAGCGTGGCTACTACAGGTAGGGCAAAGAGTGTCGGGCTGGGTAGGGAGGCGGGGAAACACGGCGGTATAGCAAAGTGTGAGCCCGTACATCCCCCTCACCTCTACAGTATCTTGAGATAAACTCCAACACCCCCAATACCCTACCAGTGCACCCGTTTCTCACATGTGCACCTCCTTCGAGTCGAGAGTGAATTGTGTTGAAGTTTACACTTATTCAGCGTTGATCCCTGCACTCCCGGTCCCTTGGGCAATACGAGTAATATTGGACGTCATTCCTGACGCTCTGTCTCTTTCCTCCCTACATCAACCTCGGCGGGAGTCCATGGAAGCAGACTCGACAACCCTCACATGGAAAAGACAAGCAGGAGGTCTCCAACCTCGAGGAAGCCTTTCATGACGGATCCAGCCCAATATTCAAGGGACAGACTTTCCACTCGTGGAAAAAGAACCTTTACTAAAATAAAACCTTATCTCGCAAGACCTGGTCTCCGGTCCCTTACTTCTACCCCGCCACTATCTCATTCGTATGTCTTTATAACTATATACTGTAAAGCGCTCCGATACCCTCGTGGGTCACGTTCGCGCCATATAAAACCTTATAAATAAATAAAGTTAAAGCCATTTGCTTTTCTACTGGTATTGTATAGCAAAGCAAATGGCTTTAACTTAATCAAAGGCGAGACCTGTTGCATTTTTAATGCTCGTTTTTTAATCCTACCTATGAGGTAGACTCGTACCAACACATGACCGCTCATGGAGCCAATTCTTGAAGGTGATGTGCATAAAGCAGCCAGTGGCAAAAGAGGGTTGACCCAAATCCCATTTCTCTGTGTTACGTGCTGTATGTTGTGGGGTGTGTGAGGACACGAAGACTTTCTAGTAAACAAAATCAGTCTGTTGTGAGATCTAAAATGAACAACGTACTGCTCCATATCTCTGAAAAACAAATATGTCATCACAGTATGGCACACACTGTTCTCTCAGCATTTACTTATAACTTGATTGCTTTGTTTTAAGGTGTTCAGTAATATTTATTGTGAAGGTGGTGCTGACTGAATGACAGATATTTATACTTTTTAGGCAAACCATATGGTCTGGTCATTGGATCAGACAAATATTTATTTCAGTGTTTTTAAATAAGAGGCAACAGCACTGAAAGATTCTTAACTCAAATAAAAAAAACACAAATATAAAAATACTTACCATCAGAAGACATCAGTTCATCAATGATATCACTGCTTATATTGCCTGTTGAAGAGTAAACATACATGAGTAGCTCAATAAGATATGTAGCAGAAGACAGTCAAAAGCCCTTTCCATTATAATTCCAGATACGGGGATTGTTATATTGCTGTATTATAAAAAGCAGACTTACAATATAAAGATTACTATCAACATAATACCCAAATATATAAACCAGGGCCACTGGAAATATGCAGCAACATAAGACTAAATTATGCAACCGCATTGACAGAATGATGTTCTTTGTAAATAAAAAGTCAGTCACAGTATGTGCTAAGACATTTAGCTGCATTATTAGGTAGCTACTATTAGCTATATGCATACACACATACTCAGATAGATATATAAAAATATATATATAAAATATTTTTTAAAACACGTCTAAAATCTCCTTATTAATTCTACAGAGACTATTGCAAAACCTAAAAAGAATACCAATAAAAAACAGGTTGCCACCTAAAAAAAAAAAGTAATAGAAATAGAAATTAACTTAAATGAAACCCAAATTGTTCTGAAATGAACCGAAGAGAGAAAAGCTCTGGTAAAAACTGAAGACCCTCTTCGATAGAATTATTTCCCCTTATCTGAAGGGATCCACTGGAAGGTTGCCTTGCAAGCATACATGTTCTAGTTTGCTAAATCTTTATCAATTTTAGGTTTAAAGATTAGTTCCCCCATAACGGCCAAATCTTAGACTTGCTAACCAGGACTAAAGTAAGTGACACTGACCACTTTTATCCTCCCGGACAGTCACATTGCCTAGGTGACTGACTCATATCTCTGCACAATCTGCTTCCGCTTTCATCATATTGTCTGATGTAGTTTCTTCTTTTAAGAGGACACTGGACACCTCCTTTTAACCACAACCCCCTGAGAGAAACTCTAGAATTCAGAATAGGCCTATCAGGAGCCATCCTTAACTGGTTCGCCTTCTTACTGCATGTTAAAATTGGGGGTCTCAAGTTGGCACAGGTAGGTACTTGTAGCAAATAGGGACCCTCTCCTCTAGTAAGGATAAGAGGATTACACTCCTACAATAACCCCTGCTCACCCTCTTGGTAGCTTGGCACGAGCAGCAAGGCCTTATTTCAGAGGCGTTGTAAGTTAAGCATTTGTGACCACATACGGTAACCCAGTGACAACACTACAAATGGACACCACACAAGGTTTTATATAAAAAATAAGTATATTTTATATAGAGTTACCACAAGACCAATAAACGACAAAGAATCCACAGTACTATTAGATTTCAAGAGTTCTGGTTAAAAGGCTTAAATCAAGGTTCTGTGCGAGTCGGTAGCCAGGTCCGGCTACAGCGTTGTTGCAAATAACACAGAGTCTAGCAAATCCAGCGGACCGCGTTGGTACGGACCCACTCAAATGGCGACAGATTCAGTCACAGTACCTTTTACTTGGGGCGGCCAGCACGGATGTGCGAGCCGGTTCCTGTGTCCGTCGCGGTGCAGAAAGGAAGCGTTGCAGGACGCATTGTCCCTCGATGCGGTGCAGGCAGCGGCCCGTTGACAGAGTCGGTGGATCCAAGGCTTGCGTTGCAGGGCGAGACGGTGCTTTGTTGCAGTGCTTGCAGCTTGCGGTGCGGCGACAGAGCCGGAGTTCGGGAGCTGGCGTCGATGAGTCCGGACAGCAGTGCGAGTCGGGGGGTGCGTTGCGAAGCGGGGCCCAACTCCGGTGCGGTCACAGGACTCGGAGTCAGCAGCAGTGACCGCGTCGGTCAGACCAGTACAAGTCGGTGTAGCGAGGCGTTGCACGTCGTGGTGTCCGCCAGTCGCGGTGCAGGCTAAGGCTCGGTGACGGCGTCAGGACGGAGTCGGAGAGCTCAGAGCTTTTGTTGTTCGAGGCGGATGTTGCTTGATGCAGTGCGTACCGGACACCGGGCCGGTCGTGAGAGTCGGTCACAGCTCCCTGCCTCTGTAGCCACTGAAACAGTGTTTCCAGCAGCAATTCACAAAGACTTGTGAAGTCCACTGGTCCTGGCACTTCAGTCAGGGGGCAAGCTCCCTTCCAAACCCTTGGAGATCTTTTGCACAAGTTGAAAGTAAAGTCCACAAAGTTCTTTCTCCTCTCTTTGGCAGTCAGGCAACCACTGCAGGCCAATCCCCCAAGCAGCACTTCAGCTTTGGAATAGTCTCTCCTCAGTTTCTTCAGGCACCTCTCCTCAGCAAAGGTTTTGTCTTGTAGTCCAAAAGTGATCTAATTTCATGGGATCAGGGTCCCAATACTTAGACCTCAAAATCCTTTGTTCTCTGAGGGGAGAGGGGCCTGTGCCTAGTCCAAACCAGTTCTGAAGCACTGTTTACCAGACTTTTCCTGTCCTTTCACAGCGCAGGGCAGAAACATCAGACGCCCCACAGGAGGTGGAGCCAGCATTGTGGAAGGCTAGTACAGTCCTGGAGCACTTTGGTGACAGTCTTCCTTTGCTTCTTTCAGTGTGCAGGGCAGAGACATCAGACGTACCACAGGGGGTGGAGCCGGTTTTGTAGAGGGAAGGCCCAGCCCTATTCAGGTCCCAGGTGCAACTCCTCCCTCCCATCTAGATGCAGATCTACCTATTCACCACTGCATATCTACCTATTCCAAGAGACAGGCTGCCCCAGCCTGTCTCTTGGAATTCCCCAGCCCAGTCACTCACAAAACCAGACAAAGAAATACACAACCTCGCAGAGGCAGGCTCAAATGGTTAGGCAAGCAAATACCTACTTTCTAAAAGTGGTATTTGAAAACACACAATATTAAAATAAACTTCACTAAAAGATGTATTTTATTATTCTGAGTCCAGGTATACTAAACTCGAATTTCGACCATGTTCTCTGAGTCTGCTATGATCATAAACATGTAATAATCTATCAGCCCATTCTGGCCTATGGAGAACAGGTAGCCGTGCAATAGTGGAAAACGAAAATGGCTGTATTTCACTATTAGGACATGCCACACACATCAGGGCTTGTCCTACCTTGTACTTACAATGCACCCTGCCCGTGGGCCTACCATAAGGGTGACTAATACAAAGACAAGAGAAGGTTTAGAGACTGGCAAGTGGGTGCTCTTGCCCAGTCAGCATGACAGTACCAGACTGCACGCAGGCTCTGCATTGGCAGACCTTAGACACGTTTTACAAGGCCGCTTCTGTGGGTGGCACAACCAGTGCTGCAAGTCCACTAGCAGCATTTGGATTTACACGCCCTGGGCACAGTCAGTGCACTGTACTAGGGTCTGACAAGTAAACCAAACATCCAATCATGGAACCACTAATCAATTCATTCATTACATCAATTTACAGTAGGGAGCACTCGCACAGTGGCCCTGGACTGCAGTGGCACAGTGCCCAAAGCATCTAACACCAGCAAAAACACATGAGTCAACAGTAAAAATGGAAGGGAGACCCACACCAATGGTGCCAGGTCTAACACTGCAGAACCGACAATAGAGTCAAACTATACTTTCCGATGTAGCAGACCTCGACATGGATGTCCCGCAAGAATCTACAATTTCACCAACGCTCTTCAATCTAATCATGGACCACTCACTCAAATCCTAAACAATCAAAAATATCGTACCACATATATGCAGATTATACTCAACTCTACATCAAAGTCTCCTCACGAGAGGCTATCCAGAGACTGGCTGACACCCTGAGGAAAACACAGATCTGGCTGACCTACAACCATCTACAACAAATTTCACTGAAAACCGAATTCATTCTCTGCTCCCCTCAACGTCAATTATGGGCTCCTATTTGTGGCTGGCATGGATCAGGGGTGGCGTGGCGGGGGATGGGTGTAAAAAACAAAAGGAAAACCATACCTTCTCGCCACACCTCTTCGTAGTCCCTTGCTCCGGCCGGAACAGGAAGCACACCCAGGCTCCCCCAAGCCAATCACAATGCTGCAATGCATGTTTTGCTTGGTGGAGAACATGCAAAGTGCACCAGCCTGAGAATGCCGACCTAACATTCATGCACACTTACAGTGTGTGTGTATAAACAACAAGAGAGAAAGGGCAAAGTAAAATACTCTCACACCCCTAGGGATAATCAGTCCAAAACAACAGAAGAGTATCCAAAACTATAGTATACACAAAGCTCAAAAGGAGAAACGGTGAGACGAGACCCGTCCACCACCACCCTTAAGTGCCTTATATCAGAATGTTAACTGTGTCAAAAGGGTAGTGAATTCCCAGTGAGGAAAAAGGAACCCTCAGGCACCCACACATGGTAGGTAGCCGTGTGTCTTCATCGGGTTCCTGTAGTTAGTACGTGTGAAGGTACAACAAACCAAAAAAGGTGCAGATTAAAATGGGTGTAGACCACTCCCTCGACCAACACTTTTAATAGAGGGGTGATAAGAACCCAATTAAAAACAATGTGAATGAACGGACAAAAAAGGGTTAAGTAAATTTGAAACCCCCTTTCCTAAAAAACGGTCGACATGTTTCAGCTTTGGGGTCCTATTCGACCCAGCATTCCTCAGGAACAGTGGTAAATTCTCTCCCAACGGGGCAGGACAAACCCTAAAGAGCCTACTCACATTGGAAGGAAAGTAATCAGCTATAGGTTTATATTTTTACCAACTTGTAATCGCTGTACTGATAAAAATCAGGTGCACAACCTCTGTTCTATGAGGGATATGGAATTCAGTATGTATTCCAAATGTTTCCTAAACACAGGTAAAGGCGAACTTTTGCCTCAGGATTTAGATAATCCTAAATGAAAGGCTACATTTAGGATATCCACCTAATCTGGTCTCTTCCACGTTTTTCGAGCTGTGGAAGAGACCAGATTAGGTGGATATGCGGGGAGGGGCCAGCTAGCGAATGCTGACGTGAAGAATTCCCCCACCACAGACTCATGAAGCCTTTCATTTAGGATTATCTAAATCCTGAGACAAAAGTTCGCCTTTACCTGTGTTTAGGAAACATTTGGAATGCATACTGAATTCCATATCCCTCATAGAACAGAGGTTGTGCACCTGACTTTTATCAGTACAGCGATTACAGGTTGGTAAAAATATATACCTATAGCTGATTACTTTCCTTCCAATGTGCTTAGTCAGAGCGTTGGCCTGAACGCAAGGAGACCTGCTGCCAGGAGGTATCGCCACATGGGCCTGTGAGCTGGACCCTGGGCCCAACTGTAACCCCTCTACTGTCCATAGGGCTAGGGGGAGCCCCATTGCCGGAGTCAAAGCTGCTGTATCAGGAGGAGTGCCACGTTACAGAGGAGGATGGTTTCTAGGACCTACCGCCCTGTCGTGATGAGTGCCCACTGACTGCTGACCTTGCCCTGTAGTACCTGCTGCTCTGCTACCTGGCCCCTGAAGAGGAAGACCGCTATATTGGGCTGGACTGTACTCCCAGGAGGTGAGGAGCGCAACCTTTGGTCCCTGAGGCTGCTGGTGTGAACTTGCACCTCATGAGCGCTACATGTAGAGTGCCAGAAACCGGTCCTAGGATGCTTGATTCCGATCCACAGAAGACATGGCTTGGCAGTTCGGGCTGGACTGTTCCCATGAGGCACAGGGTCAAGGCTGATTTGCATATGGCCATGTCTGAACTGGGGTGGCTTGGTGAGCAAAATAACGATGGACTAAACCCAGATCTTTGACTGGGGGTGAATGCTTTGCCATTGTGCAACATTCCGTCCATCATCTTGTGTGTTTTGCTGTTTACCCTATGTGGGAAGGGTATGCCCAGACGAGGGTCTCGTGCTAACTAAGCCACTGGAGTCAAGCTATCCTGGCTGAAGACGGCTGATAGCCATAAACCGGTCCTAGGATGCTTGATTCCGGTCCAGAGAAGACATGGCTTGGCAGTTCGGGTTGGACTGTTCCCATGAGGCACAGGGTCAAGACTGATTTGCATATGGCCATGTCTGAACTGGGGTGGCTTGGTGAGCAAAATAACGATGGATTAAACCCAGATCTGTGACTGGGGTGAATGTTTTGCCATTGTGCAACATTCCGTCCATCATCTTGTGTGTTTTGCTTTTAGGCCTAAGGGGAGGCATCATGTTTTCCTGCTGAATGTCTTCATGCTAGTGAGATGCCCCGTGCCCTGTTTAGGCTTGCTCCGACCTCTGCAAATGTAACTTAGACTCATGGCCTATGCCCCGTGCTAATGTGATTGTGCCGTTACGCTGATGGTGTCGCGCCTAGTGTGTTTAAGGCCTAATACTAATACTGTTGCTAATGCCATTTGTGCTAATGAGGTTTTTAGGCCCTGTGTTATGCCAAGTACCATGTGCCTGAAGCCCCTAATGGTGCCTAAAGTGATGTTGCCCACCAGTATCCCCCGGATGTTTTAGGGTGATGCGATGCACAATGAAATGCTCATGATGATGCCCATTGCGGTGGTTATGGTGGGGAACGGAGTGGTTAATGCCTACCCGTGCTTATGCCTTTATATGCCTAATGAGATTGCCCCTATGACTCAGGTTTAGTTCTAATGATTCCATGCCTATGGTGAATGTCATGCTATGATGTTTTTATTGCAGATGTTCCTGCCTAATGTGTTATGCCACTGTGATTTATGCCACAGGTTCCTACGCCGAATACTACTGTCATGCAATGATGTTTCCGTTGCAGGTGTTCCGGCCTATTGCTTAATTTCACGCCAGATGTTTTTATTACAGGATTGAGACTGATGGACTTACCTTTTTCCTTTTTTTTCCCTTTGTCCTTCGCAATGGTTCTGGCAGCGGCCCGATTGGCCTGCCATGTAAATAATCCCCATGTAAATATTGCCTTGGCGACAGTTGGCGCAGTGTAGAGATTACTGTGATTGTTATCTTGTGTTTTACACAATACAAAATTTATTCTTACACAACCTTGTGTAGCGTCTCTTTTTGGAGTGTGCCATGTATGTCGCCTGTGTGTACTGCGTGGATGCCTTGCACATTTCCTCCGGAGTTTTGACCGCCCACTCTGCACCACGCGACCCCATTTCTAACAGAGTTATTCCAAATGGTGCCACCATAGCTGAGACCATGTGAGAGAGGACAGGCCACTGAAAGCTCAAGTAAGACGCATAGCTCTGGTTCAGTTTGAGGTCCTTTTGGACCCTCGACCCTAAAATACACTTAGGTTTCACATGGTTTCTGCCTGCCTGCCAGCCATGCTCTAACCTCATGCACCAAGAAGTAAGAATACAACTTTAAAATTTGCTTTAAAATAGGAGAGCGAAAGAGATACTCCTCTATTGGCAGAATTGTAAACTGTGAAAGCAGAAAACCTAGGATCAATCCATTGGTTTAGGACCCTAAAGCCTTCATTTTATGTTTTTTAACTCATTTTATTGATGACACAACAAGGAACTTCACAGATTATGTTACAGCGCTGAGCATAGTTTGAGTGACAATTGCAAATGCAATAAACACCCTATTTACATCATTTATTGCTGTTATTTTGTTTCTTTGCTTTTCACATTATAGCAATCCATTACTGACGGATAGGATAATGGGCTTCCAGCAAGAGAATCGTACATATGTCTCCCCTGTATAAGTTGCACAAACCCCATAGTTGCTTTCACTTTATCAGACAACCCTGACATTCATATACCATCTACTCAGATATCACGCACCAATCAAAGTCTTCCTTCCAGGCTTGTTGTGTTGGCACTTCAGGTGCACCTCACAGTCTTGCAATGTTTTGCTTGGCAATTACCAAACCCAGCGTTACCGAGGTCTTTTCTTTGCTGTTTAGGTTAGTTGCTTTCCGCACACCTAGGAGGCAACACTTAGGCGAGGGTTCCAGTTCCATCCTCAATACATCACTCAAACAGTGCACAATTTATTTATTTATTTAGAGAGTTTTGTATAGCGCGAACTAGACCCTTGGGTATCAGAGCGCTTTACATTGCATGAGGTAGAATAGGCACAGTCATGTATATAACAATAGATTAAGTTTTGTAGTCCAACTATGCTGGTTAAATAATGTATTAATTATCGAACGATAACAAATTAAAAGGTTACAAGAGTATAACATGAAGCTTAAAAGATTAGACTCATCTATGGAAGGTATTTGCTCATTAGAAATATTTTCAGTTCCTTCTTGAAAGACGCTGTGTTTTTTATTTTTCTAATGTTTGGTGGAAGAGAGTTCCAGATTCTGGGTGCTGCTCCTGAGAAAGCTCTCTCGTAGGTTTTCTTCTTCCAGAAGATGGGTGGTCTCAGCACTAACAATTGTCTCCCAATACGTAGGGCAGGCCCAGGTGATGTGATAAAACATACCTTCTCAGCAGCATCGCCGCCTACACTTAGGATCCAACCCTTTCCACATCTTAGCTAGAGTTTGACATGAAAAATACGCTTTGTGCAATATTTTAAGCTGTATCCGTTTGAATCTCGAGGAGATAGCCACCTCTCTAGGGGAGGCCAATGTGCCCTGCCATTCAACATCATCTAATTCTCCTATATCATGTGTCCACTGCCCTCGGAGTTTGAGGAAGGGGTTAGGGGGAATTATTGATACATTTTTGGTAGGTCAAAGAGATTGCTTGCAGTACATATAATCTGTAAGGAATCTATCCTCCAGTGGGGAGGCCTAAGGAAGGTCCATTCCTTAGGGATAGCCCCCCCCGGAGAGCATGCCTGATTTTTAAGTATTGAAACGATTCTGTGGTGGCCAGGTCATATTCCCGTTGCTGTGTTGTGAAGGGAATCAAACCTCCACCCGCCCACAGATCACCCACCATTGCAATACCTATGAGATCCCATTGGTCAAAACCTGGGACTTTCCTCAAGGTGCTCAGCTGCTCTGCATCCCACAACAGGGTGGCCTGCGCGAACTGGTTAGACCATCCTGAACCTTTGTTTACCTCATGCCAAAGCTGGACGATGCTAAGTGGGACCCGCGAGTCGGAGGCGCCGAGATGCAGTATAGAGTTCCCTCATTTAGCTCCCAACATACAGGACAAATTTGTCCATTCTATATGCTGGCTGGTCCGGGGGCGATTGATTTCCATTAGTTGTGCAGCCCAATAATAATTATGTTTGTCGGGGAGCACAACTCCCCCCACCATACCATCCTCTCACTAACTTCTGAGTGGCTATCCGTGGGGGCTTCTCATCCCATAATAGCGTTCTTTGTTCACTCTCTATCACTTTAAAGTATGAAACGGGGAGTGGAAATGGTGTATTTTGCTATATATATGAAAATAGCGGGAATGACATCTTTAATTGGGCAGCTCATCCTAGTAAGGAGAGTGGAAGGGACCTTCAGTGGCACACATTTCCTGTCTAATGCTTATCACAAAAGAGGGTGGGATCTGTGGTGATGTATACTCTGAGGTAGCGGAAACCCGCCGCCACCACCGTTGCCTCACACTCCTTAAGTAGCAGAGGGAGCGCTCCACTCAGCACGTAGAGAATGGACCTCGACCAGTTGATGTTACAGCCATAGTATTTTCCAAAACTAGTGAATATATTTAATATTCTATAGAGAATTTAGGCGATGCCAGATATAGAAGTATGTGATCAGCATATAGGGAAATTCTGTCCTTCGAGTCCTCTGTCCAGAATAGGCCCCATATCAGCAGATCCAAGTTGCCAGGGGTTTGAGTATTAGGGCAAAGAGCAATGGCAATAAGGGGCAGCCCTGCCTTGTCCCTCTCCAGAGGTGGAAGGTTTGGGATGCTCTACTGTTCATCACGACTTGCGCCTTTGGGTCTCCGTATTGGAGTCTCAGCCAGACCATGAATTTGGGGCAAATCCTATCCTATCCAGCACTGTGAATAGTGCTGGATAGGATGTGGGCTGACACCAGCCAGCCCACCATCTCCAACTGGACACCTATCACAACCATGGACACAGCCGCAGCCATGAAAGGCATAAACTTGGGGGCTCAGATGGGCTTCCCTTAGGCGCAGCTTCGGCACGCCAGCGGCCCCCAGTATGTAGGGGAGGGGCGATCCGCTGGGAGGAGAGAGGTGGGAACAGGCGTGGACAACGGCCCAAAGGGAAGCGTGGAAACACGGGCTCAGAGAGCCCAAGTCAAATTCAATGAGCAATGGAGAACGGCTTACAACATCAGAGCACGCACAGTAAAACAGATTACAACGTCAGATTACAAAATGTAAGACCAATACAATTAGCCACACATAGTGAAACAATACTGTAAAAACAATACTGCCAATACAGTTACCGGAGGCAGACAGGCCAACAGAAGGACGCAGGGAGCAGGGACCAGCGGAGGCAGCCATGGGCAGATAGCAGCCTCAAACACCCAGGCAGGGGGCTCAGTGGCGGCGCAGACTATCGCGGAGCACTGGGGTGAGAGTAGACCAGTGGAAGTGGGTCAAGGTCTTTCTCGCTCTCCTCCGCAGCGGCCGCCACTTGGGCATCTATCGACAACCACTGCATCTTCTCTCAATGTATCAATTCTTGCCAGGACCCCATGGAGCCTACGTAAATTATGCGCTATATTCCTTTCCAGCATGAACCCGGATTAATTGGGGTGTACCTTTTTCGGGATAATTTGCATCAAGCATGTGGCGAGCAATTTGGCCAAGATTTTAATTTATGCATTAAGCAGAGAGATGGGGCGATAGGATGAGCAGCTGTGTCTTGGTTTTTATTCTTTATGGATTACAACTATTGTGGCTAGTCGCTAGTCCGCAGGGAACCTTCCCTCCCCCTGATATTCTGTATACATGTCTTATCAGTTGCCTATTTATGGATCTCAATTGAGAGGCCATTGGGTTCCACTGCTTTTCCTGACCTGGTACCATGAATCGCCTGAGCCACTTCGTCGTCAGGTATGTCGCTCTCTAATACAGTTAGGTTGTCCACAGTAAGAGTGGGCAGGGGTATGTCTTCTAACAATTCCCTAGCTGTAGCTCCCATTGTAATCCCAGTCAAGGAGTAGTCTTGATGATACTGAGTAGCGAACGCCTCCGCTATCATTTGCAGGCGGACATCTTGTGTGGCATTGTAGGCAGCGCACTAGTGTTTCGCTCCTCGGTGACCACATAAAAGAGGATGCAAACGCGTGCGCACTGCACTAGATTATAGTCTCCTGAGGCAGAAGACGGGAGTAGCTCTATCAGTTTTTTAAATTGCGCTGCATGTTCTTTTTTAACTACACTTACCTAGTTTTAAACAATTTGTGCAAGAAGTCAATCTTTGCTCACTTTCCAAGCCGATCAGGCGCTGGAGTGACACCACGCTCTTAAGTCTACCGCAGGAGTGGCGGACATCTTGGGTGGCATTGTAGGCAGCACGCTAGTGTTTCGTACCTCGGTGACCACATAAAAGAGGATGCAAACGCGTGTGCGCAGACGAAGCACGCAGGGGCCGCGCCAAAGGTAAGCCCGTCTGCGCCCGTCCACGCCCAGCCGAGACCAGAGGCCAGAGATGCTGCCTCTGCCCAGGTAAATAATTGCCATGAAACCCCCATATATTATTCAGCGGAATCTCTGCTTGCTATTAGAGCGCTCAAACAAGCCAAGAATTCACGCCATATTAACTGTGTTCAGAACTTTCCCTATACGGTAGAAGGGCCGGTAACATGTAAACACTGTCATTTTCAAACTGAACCACTGGCTGGGGACGTTCAACTCCCTAGGAAGGCCCCAGATTCAGCCACCATAGGATTAGAAAATATATTGTGCAATGTAAGATCACTTGCCAAACATCCTTTCGAAATATGGGACATGATTGTCTCTCATTCTCCTGCATTATTTTTTTTCACGGAAACATGGCTGAACCCCTAAAACTATCCCATGATAAATCTGGCTATTCCAGATAACTATAAATGTATCCGCCTGGATAGGGAGGGAAAACAGGAGGGGGGTATAGCCATTGCCTTCCAAAATCACCTTATTGTGAACTGGGTCTTTACGGTAAGTAATGACTGTTTGGAATTGGGAATTTTTAAGGTCTCTCTATCCCCTTCGGACAGCTCGCACGGTGCCTTAATTTACCGCCCCCCAGGATCTAGAGCTAATTTCGAAGATCTTTTGGCTGAACATCTAGCGCTACATGTGCTAGTGTCAAATATGTTTCTTCTGTTAGGGAACTTTAATTTTCACTGGGAAAATCTCACTAGCCCGGAGGTAAATAAACTCCTTTCCTCCCTGGAACTAATGGGACATACACAAAGAGTTGAAGGCCCTACCTATCGAGATGGTCACCTATTAGATCTGGTTTTTACCAATACTGACCAGCTGAGTTGTGCCCCCCCTGATCCCCTTACATGGACAGATCATTCTATGATCACGTTCTTCATCCATCAGTCCTGTCAAAGGAGCTCGGAACTATCTATCAGACAAAAACCAGAGCAGGGTAGGCCATGGCGTAATATCTCCTTAGAAGCGTTCAACGAGGTTTACTCCTTGTAATCAGTAAAGAGCATCATGGAAGTTTCCTAAAAGTTGGGGGATTTTAACACTGCGTTAGAAACCGCGTTATACCAAAAAGATATGACACCTTTCAATGGCGGATCTCAAACTCCCTGGTTTACAGGGGATTTAAAAATGGGAAAAGCCAAATGTAGGCATGTGGAAAGAATATGGCGAGCCACCAAGGACCATCATAACAGACTACTATATAGACAGTTTTTGTCCAGATATCATCTGAACTTAAAAGCAGCCTGACGCATGTACATTATTAACCAAATAGAACACGCCAGTAACTCTCCGAAAACCCTGTTCAGCATAGTCAGGGACTTTGCATCTCCAAAAGTCTGCAAACAGTCGCTAATGAAATCCCAGGATTTCTGTAATTCCTTAGCAACTTACTTTCAGGATAAGATATAAAAAATGTACAAGAATTTTTCTCTGAAAGTCCCTTCCACCTTTGAACCCTTGACTAATTTGGAGGAAAGGGGAAAAACAGTACTTTGCAGAGTTTCGATTTGACAACGATTGAGGAGGTCTCCAAAGGCCTGCCTACTGCTAAATCAGGGTCGCCGGTAGATCTCTGCCCACCATAAACTATGGCACTTTTAGCCACAAGCTGTGCCCCTGTAATTTGTTCCATCTTTAAATATTCTATACAAACTGGTATCATCACTTCCACATGGAAAGAGGCGTTTGTCCGCCCAATATTAAAGAAACCTACTGCAGACCCTTGCATTCTTAGTAATTAAATTGCCCCATTTCCTTACTACCGCTTTTGGGTAAACAGCTGGCAAGCATTATCAACAGACAATTAAGTTCTTATCTGGACTCAATCAAATCCTGGATCTATCGCAGTCGGGTTTTCGACCAGATATCAGTACTGATACAGCCATTCTGGCTGTGACAGATTCTCTCAGGCCGACTATAGACTCAGGGACCTCAGTGATACTGATTCTCCTAGATCTCTCCGCAGCTTTTGATACCATCTCGCACTCAAAGCTGAAGGAGAGACTATCTGCCTGTGGTATCCAGGGTACAGCCCTGAAGTGGCTGCAACATTTTCTGTCTGAGAGAACCCAACCTGTCATGTTGGGACCTTTCACTTCTGTGAAAATGTACCTTGACAAGGGCGTCCCGCAGGGCTCATGCTTGAGCACTACTCTTTTTAATATATATATGGCCCCCCCCCGGCAAGGCTAGTTGGGCAGCTGGGTTTTGAGATCATCTCATAAGCTGATGATACCCAGCTTATGTTTACCATCGGTCCAAACCCAGAACAAGAGAAAATCTGTTTTGCCACCGGCATGATGGCTATCTCAAATTGGATGACACAGAACAGTCTCCAATTAAATCCAGAGAAAACTGAGGTCATGTTAATGGGAAAAGCCTCGGACATCTGGTCGGATGACTTGGGCCTGCCCAATTGGATACAGCCCCTATTCCTAAACACTCAGTAAAGAATTTTGGTATAAAATTGGACCAAGCCCGGACTATGAAGGACCACATCGCGGCCACTACTAGCTCATGCTACTACAGTCTACGACTACGTCGAAAAATCCTTTCCTTCATGTCTACCTCCCATCGTAGGACCCTAGTGCAGGCAATGGTAATTAGTCGTCTGGACTATGGCAACGCCTTGCTGGCTGAAGTGGGAGAGACTCTCCTGGCTAAACTACAAGTAGTACAGAACACGGCAGCTAGAATGATCCTCAATCGCTCTGCAGGATCTCCCTCGATACTGCTGCTCAAGGACCTTCACTGGCTATCTGTGAAAAAAAGATCCTTTTTTAAAATCTATTATCTCACACACAATGCTTTGAATGACAGAGGCCCTCTATATTTACAAAAAAAACTTTTAAATTATTCTCCCTCTAGGAGACTCAGATCCAGTACACATTGGGCCTCCTTCAGGTTCCGCGAATTCGTTTGACTCGCACTGCGGGCAGAGCCTTCTCATATCTTGCGCCAAGATTTTGGAATGAGCTCCTCCCAGCTTTGCGTAAAATCCCCAGCTACTGGAATTTTAGAAAACAGCTGAAAGCTTTTCGGTTTTAATTTGGCCCTTTGGTTCGTTTTTGAGCCCTAATTTTCAGGACACTATTTTCTAGGCTATCTATTTCAAACAACAAGGGACCCCAATAGTGTCAGCGAGGGACCTCGGGGAGCTTATTATACAAACACAACAATGGTCCCAAGCAAGGAGACAAAGGATAGTAGAAAAATAAATATAGACTCACTCAGTCATCGAAGGTGTCTCTGCCGTGTGGGGTCCCTCAAGGCTCATCCCTGAGTCCGACACCATTTAATATCTACGTGTCGGACCTTGCAAATGTCATCAAAGCATTTGGGATGAGCCTGACCTCCTACGCCGATGACACCCAATTGGTACTGGCTATCAAAGGGGACGGGGAGGAAGTGGCCAATCTATTCACGAGAGGAATGATGGCAATAGGTGACTGGATGGCCACGAATTGTCTGAAACTCAATTCAGAAAAAACTGAAGTGGTCATCTTCGGTCACCTCTCCCCGGGCTGGTCACCTGTCTGGTGGCCACCATCTTTCGGCCCCCCGCCGAGTCCAGCTAGCAAAGTGAGAAATCTAGGCGTCATCTTCGATGCTGGCCTCAATTTTATGGCACATGCGAATAAAACTGCGGCTTCAGCTCATATGAAATTGAGAATGATTAGGAAAATACTACCTTTCCTACCGAACACGGCCGGGAAAACACTGGTCAGCTCACTAGTCCTGTCCTCCTTGGACTATTGTAACGCTCTATTCTTAAATGCCCAAGTCCGAGTGACAAATAAGATGCAGTCAATCCAAAATGCAGCCGCACGAATGCTGGCTGGGATCCCCAAGTTCGCACCAGTTACAAACATCATTAGGGATCTCCATTGGCTCCCGATACGCAGCCGTATCAAATTCAAATCGCTGTGTATTGTTTACAAGTCACTCAATAATCAAGGCCCCACTTTCTCAAACAGAATCTTCTCCATCATGTCCCAACCCGATCTCTTCGTTCCTCTATTCAGAACTTCTTGGCTGTGCCTCGCACTAGAACAGTCACCTGGGGCGACAGGCGTTTCCTGGTTGCCGCCCCTAGACTCTGGAACACCCTTCCTGCACATATCCGAGCAAGTCCCTCCCTGTTCACATTCCGCAAACAGCTAAAGACGTGGTTATTTGACCAATAGCCTTGTATATCTTCTTTACCCCAGTTGCTGATCCATCCCTTAATTAGCGCCGAGACGCCCACGGGTATTCGCCGCGCTCTACAAATGTCAATAAATAAATAAATAAATAAATAAATAAATATTGCCGAAGACATGCCCAGCCGGACAGGGGTCTTCAAAGTTTTTACTTGAATAAGAATTTGAAACACAAAATAACACCTTCAACAATTCACGTGCGTGGGGCACAAGCCTGTACCCAACCACGACGATACATAGACACAGACAACACACAAAAGGGCTTGCAAGGCAAGAGCAGCAATCTCTGTAGAAATCCAGTTATACAGAGAAATTTTTGTAGGTACCATTACATAGCATTGTATAGTGATTCATTACACAGGTATATGGTACTCAAAAAGTCGACGGCGTTTCGGACCCCCTACTAAATGATGGGGTCCATCATCAGGACAAAACAATAATTGCCTTAGAATATAAGCCTCTTTAGCTCACAGACGAGCTGGGGATGAATTCGATTCAGCAGGGCCAGGGACTTGGACTGATTGTGTCAAGGACATGGAGTAGCGGGAGAAAGTAATTAACTGTTGTTCTCGGGCCCAAGGGCGGAGCACGCGAATTGCCTAGCCTGGCCAGGAAATCCATTGCTGCCGACTGACCCGGCCACCCCTGTTTCCATGACCCCAGCGCGACTCAGCGCTACCGGTAGTATCCGGATTGCGGTACAAGCGGACACTAGGCAATTCGCGCTTGTTACGAACCACCAGTTTCGGAGATGGACACGGGCCGAGATTGGGAGACCACAAATCACTGGACCATAGATTTCCGTCTTACTGGCATTGAGTTGCAGATGATTGGTTTGGATCCAGACATTGATGTCAGTCATGTTCATGAATCGAAGTTTAGTGTCTGTTAGATCTGGGCCGAACGTGATCAGTAGTTGCGTGTCGTCTGCATACAACACAGTATCGAAACCATGCGATCTGATCACTTTAGCTAGGGGTGCCACATATAAATTGAAGAGAGTAGGACTTAAGATGGAACCCTGGGGAACTCCCATACCTATCACTTGTCTGCGGGCAACAAAGGAGCCAATGTGTACCTTCGAAGAACGGTCAGTTGGGTAGCTCCTGAGCCAGTTCAAAGACTACCCCTGACTCCCAACTCTCACAGACGAGTCACTAGAGTCCTGCGGGAGATGGTGCCAAAGGCGGCTGATAGATCGAGAAGGACCAAAATGGCTCCAGTGTGAGTCTAATGTTGTCAACTACCTATATTTATTTGAGGTTTCCATGCTATGATCAGCCCGAAACCCAGATTGAGAAGAGTCCAACAGCTTGTTAATCTCCAGAAAGGTTGAGAGTTGCCTGTTAATTAAGGACTCCAGAACTTTCCAAAAAAAAAGGGAGAAGGAAGATGGGCCGATAGTTGTTTGGTTCCTTGGGGTCCAAGGTGGACTTTTTTAAGAAAGGCTTGACCATAGCCGCTTTCCATTTTGTGGGAACCGTTGCAAGACGTAGGGAGAGATTGAAAAGGTCTGTAAGGCTGGTGAGAAGAGCTGGTCCAATGATGGACTAAATGTGAGGTGAAACAGGATAGGCGGAGCGAACCGGATTTGACCTTGGAGAGGGCTGTGCTTACATCCTCTTGCCTGAATTCAATGAAATCATTTAAGAAAAGTTGAAGTGAAAGTATGATCACAGCCAGACAGGTGATGCTGATGTTCACATGTCTGGTTAGGAAAGAGGCTGTGAATGATGTTGATCTTTTACTCAGAGAAGGTGGACAGAGTATTTACCCAATCCTGTGACGCGGGATGTTCAGACGGACAGGACGAGTCACTAGTGAATTCCTTTATTATGTTTTAGAGTTCTTAGCATAAATTGGCAGCCTTATTTAGTCTGCGCTTATGTCGGTTTTTTTTTTACGCTTACGATATTATCAAGGTAACGTCTATGTGTATATTTGTATGCCGGTCTATCCTCTGTGCTTTTGGAGTTCCTCCATTTTCTTTTGGCTTTCCTGCTTGCCAATTTGTCAGACTTTAAGGCTGCATTGAACCAGGATTATGATTGCGTTTAACTTTAGACAGGGGGTTAATGATATCAAGGGCCTGGATAATTGCCTTCTCCAAGGTCTTGACTGCAGAGTTTACATTGTCTGTGTTAGTATAGGACGGGATGCTGAAATGGGGAGAGAAGGCAGCCAGGCTGACCTCCTTCCAGGGCCTGCTCCACTTCTGTTCTTTACTGGGGTTACTGTGAATGGGGGCGTGCTGTAGGGAGAATTTTAATAAATGATGGTCCGACCAGAGTATAGGGATGAGGGGCTCCACTTTAATATGAGGGTATTGGTAAACAGGAGGTCAAGGGTTTGACCAGCTGAGTGGGTGGGGCCAGCTACCAACTGACGAAGACCCAGGGTACTTAGACTGGAAATCAATAGATTGGTGTTGGTGTCAGATGGAAGTTCAGCATGAAAATTGAAGTCACGGATTATAAGAAAATTGTTGGCCGCTAATACGTGAGGTTCAATAGCCTCTATCAGGTGGTTGGTAAAGTTCGTTTTAGCGCCTGGGGGCAGTTGTGTAATTGCAGGGACACTTTTTAATCTTTTCTGAAGGTGACTTTTCCCCATGAAGGTGCTCCTGTGCTGAAACGCAGTTAGACATAAGCCACAAGAAGCCTGAAAAGAAGGCATTTATTCAATCAGTGTATTTTCAAAAGTATCATCAAGTTGCCTATCTTTGAAAATAGTAACATTTTATTAAGACATCCTGGGTTAAAAAATTCCATTACCAAATAGTTTTAGTGTACTCTGCTATCTGTGTTTGGGTGAGATGAATGATTGATGACATATGTTGGACATGAGTGTTGGTATTCACGCCAAATGTACATGCATTGCATATGTACATCAATATAGCAACGACAATGGAAAGAATCCTGTATTTTTAAAATATTTTTTTCTTTCTTGATCATTCATAAAAATGCGTTGTATTCACTCTCGACGAATGTGATTATGATCCCTTTATTTGGAGAGAACACTATTCAATTCAATATAAACTTTCCGTGCTGAAAGCGTCCTGCTGCAGGCAAACCCTTGGCTTACGAGAGGAGAACTCTTACCTCTGCACTCTGTGTCCTTGACCACCCGCCTCCCGCCGCCTCCCGCCGCCTGACCCTTGCAACATCTTTAGGTCGGGCCGGCGAGCGGAGTGCTGAGCGGGCCAGGGTGAGCGAAAAGACTACATTTCCCAGGATTCCAAGGGGACGCATTCCGCGTCTATCACGCGCCAGGAGGCGCATTTAATTGCTGTCACCCCGGTCAAGGGGGGGATCCGTGCTGAAAGCGTCCTGCTGCAGGCAAACCCTTGGCTTACGAGAGGAGAACTCTTACCTCTGCACTCTGTGTCCTTGACCACCCGCCTCCCGCCGCCTCCCGTCTCCTGACCCTTGCAACATCTTTAGGTCGGGCCGGCGAGCGGAGTGCTGAGCGGGCCAGGGTGAGCGAAAAGACTACATTTCCCAGGATTCCAAGGGGACGCATTCCGCGTCTATCACGCGCCAGGAGGCGCATTTAATTGCTGTCACCCCGGTCAAGGGGGGGATCCGTGCTGAAAGCGTCCTGCTGCAGGCAAACCCTTGGCTTACGAGAGGAGAACTCTTACCTCTGCACTCTGTGTCCTTGACCACCCGCCTCCCGCCGCCTCCCGTCTCCCGTCTCCTGACCCTTGCAACATCTTTAGGTCGGGCCGGCGAGCGGAGTGCTGAGCGGGCCAGGGTGAGCGAAAAGACTACATTTCCCAGGATTCCAAGGGGACGCATTCCGCGTCTATCACGCGCCAGGAGGCACATTTAATTGCTGTCACCCCCGTCTCGCGGGACGCCGGGCGAAGCCCGGGCCAAGGGCGGGCCCGTTTTAGCCCGTTCTAGACTGTGATAGACTGGACTGGGCCATCCCTCTTCGCCCTAAACCCTAAGCTTACATGCGGTAAGGTGATATATACCTCTCCGGACTCCGCATAACTAGTCTATTACTGTTGTAATTCTACCTAGGGCTCTGTTGCTCAGAGCATTGATCGATTGCTATGTCGAGACAAAAAACACCTGTCACCCCGGCCAACACAATGGACAACTATTTGGTCCAGGTGGTGGCCAAAATCAATAATGATCGGAGGTCTTCTTTGGGACTGATGGACTCTCCACCTTGTGCCCAAATTGATCCACTAGGGGTATCCCATTCTGCCGGCGATGATATAAACATCACTGACCTTATTGAGGACCCTAATGATTGTTCTACAACAAATGTGTCCATGGCATCCATTGTTCAACAACCCGATCCTGTTGCCGACCTTTTAACTGCAGAAGAGCTAAATAACTCTGATACAATCGTAGAGTTAGACTCTGAGAGCATTTCCCCTCCTACCCCTGTTCCCGCACCAAGAGCTAAAAGAGGGATCACTAAGGCCCCGCCTAAAAGAGGTGGACTGCGTTCCAGTAAGAATAAACCCGCAACCCCACCTAGAAGAATAAATAGAAGGGCGGAAGAAGGAATAAGAGAGGAAGAGAATGGAAGTACAGCTTGGGAGGACATGTTTTCAAACAAGCTTATGGGTATACTGGAGTCCAAACTATCAGGGTTAATGAAACCCCTTATATCCAAAATAGACCAGCTAACTAATAAAGTCAACAAATTAGAGACCCTCCTGAGAAAAACTAACGATGGGGTGGGGGTAATACCAAACCTAATAATAAATAAACTTGAGGACATACAGGCCGCAGGGAAGACGCTTGGGGGGGAACTCGAATGATGGCTCAGAGGACACACTTGCCCAAACTCAGCAAGCTAGCTCCAGACCCGGTGATATTCCTAACAACGCTCCAATCATAGATCCAGTGCAAACAGCAGGCAACACCATCCCTGACAATTTCAATACAGAATCCAGCCCAGTGGAACTAATTGTTGAAGCTTCACCTTTGATTCTAGTGCTTGCTAATACACCACCACTGAAAACAGGGCAGATTGAGTCTCCAGACTCTTTACGAAATAAGGCTCTACAGTGGCTGAGTAACAATATGCATATATCTCCTTGGGGCAAAGAAAAGTTATCAGACGATCTGCTTACAGCGAGAAGGGTAAAGTGGATAGGGACTAAAATAAAGAAATTCCAAGGGGATTGTGTGGTTTTAAATTTCAAAGGTCCCGAAGTATTACCTGATGTCTTGCGGAACATTTTTCCACCACAGCATAGAACAGCAGAAATTATACCACTGACACTGGACTTCTTTTATAGTAGAAGAGGTCTTGTAGCAAAACCAAGCATACTGAGAACAAAGTGGACAGTTGTGGGAAACAGAAGGGCTAGGAATGGCCCATTATGCGAGTGGGGGCTAAATTTGGAAAACCACTATTCTGCACTATCCGACCTAAATGAGTGCGACTGACTCGTGGGCTCTCTCTCTCTGCCCCCCCTAAAAGCCAGCTGCTCCTTGGGTATGATAGGACAGATAGCCTACATGAGCACTTATCAGGAAATCTGACTTTGGCCCCTAAGGAATCCTATACCCCTGTTCCTGAAGAACTAAACATAGTTTTAGAGGGACAAATTAGAGCACCAGAGGTGACTGAGAAGTTCCCAATACTGAAGGAAGGTCTAATACTAAGTTTAGAATCTGAAGAAGTAGTAAACGCACCCGAAAATGACCAGCTACATCGCCAATTGGATATGCTACCATTGTCACTTGTCTCTTGGAACATAGCCGGCATTACAAATAAGCTAAACATTCCAGAATGGATCGATTTCATTGACCATTATGATATTATTATGCTGCAAGAAACTTGGTCGCTCACCCCAACTTTCCGGCAAGGGTATCTGAATTTCTATGTCCCAGCAGTAAGAAATCGAGTAGGCCGCCCCTCTGGGGGCCTGCTAATTTGGATACGCCAGACATTGAATTGCACAATCAAGCAAAGGTTTATACCTTCTAATGACATCTTAGCTCTTGATATTAGTTGGCAAAATGGCCAACAACTTGCCCTGTTTAATGTCTACTCCAGGGGAGTTGGTGGGGGTAAACCATCAGAGGCCATAACAACTCTAGAGCATCATATTGAAATGTTACCATTGCTACCCCATGTAATAGTAGGCAGGGATTTCAATACCACCTTTGAACCCTTGGGTGAAGAGGATAGGATCCTGGCCGAAGAGGAGGATGCTAAGTGGAGAATTCCTCACTTAGAGGTACCAGCCATTAGAAAATGGAGCACAGTAGCAATCCAGTTAAAGAGTTTCTGTCTCTCTAGAGGGCTTAGAGCAGTTAATGGACGGGCACCCTCTGATTTAATGGGGAAAAACACATTTGACAATGGCCGAGCAGCCAGCAGAATAGATTACCTACTACTGGATGTAAGGGCTTGGAGCAAATTGGTAGATATGGAAGTGAAAGACAAAATAGAAAGTGACCATAATCCCTTATGCCTGACACTCCATTCCTACCAAGAAGCCTCCGAGGACCCAAGCAAAAATGAAATGGTGACGCAAGATCTTGTGAGCTCAAATAACCTTTGCCACCTGAAGTGGAGTATGCTTCTAGAAGATGTGTCTAAACTAGAGATTCTTAAAGAATTAGTTGTGGATGAAGTCTCTAAGACTAAGTCCCATTGTGGGATGTTTGACTTTAAATTCTACATGATGGAGGCCCATGAGAAGCTATTCTCCAAAATCCAAAGCTTCTTTGTCAAAACGGTAGTTTCTAATAAAAAGAAAAGGGTTCAAGAGAGCCAAGGATGGTACGATAAGAGTTGCAGGATAGCACGACAAAATCTTAGTATGGAGTAAGAACTGGAAACGCAATAACAGTTAGGATGGCGAGAAGTCAGTACAGGCAGACCCAAAAACTGGCAAAGAAGCGTTGGGATGAGGACTGTTGGCGCGAACTTAAGGAGGCATGTGCTTCCAAGGACTCCAAACGTTTCTGGGCCACAGTAAAATGGGAAAAGGGGGGCATAGCTGCCCAGCCTCTGAACCATGTCCCGAAAAACAATTGGGTAGAATTTTTCCAACCACAATATGCCCGAAATCCAGCCTTTACCCATGATTGTCCCCCTCCACATGTTTATTACAAATCTCCAATATTTGTTGAAAAGGATGTGAGCATTGTATTGGATTGTGTAGCAGGGGGCAAAGCACCAGGTATGGATGGAATTCCGGCTGACATATTTCTATCGGACCGGAACTCCTGGTGTAGTTATTTCACAATGCTGGCCAACGCGGTGGCAATGGGAGGGGAAGTACCTGCCTCATGGAAGGGAGCTGAAATTATTCCCATATTCAAAAAAGGTGATAGAACTCTGGCTAAAAACTACAGACCCATTAGTTTGATTGATACAGCGCAAAAACTAATGGGCCGCCTAGTCCAGAATAAACTGCAACAATGGATTGATGAAAAGAACATTCTGTCATCATACCAAGCAGGGTTTCGCCCTTTAACTAGTAGCGTTGATCAAGTTCTCCACTTTCTAACCATCTACTGGAGAAACGTTACACTAAAGAAGGGGACATTGTATGCAGTTTTTGTGGACCTAAAAGCCGCTTTCGATCTGGTCCCCAGAGAAAAACTCTGGCAGACTCTTGCGGATGCAGGCCTAAGCCAGGAACTCCTTACACTCCTTGTTCGCCTCCACGAAAATAATTTTGCAAGAATCAGATGGGGCAAGCAAGGAGAAGTAACTGATCCCTTTCCGATAGAACGTGGGGTGAGACAAGGGTGCGTCCTAGCGCCGACTCTCTTTTCAATTTATATAAATGGTATTGTCGAACACCTACAGAATATTGCTAGTGACGCCCCAGTAATTGCAGGCTCCCGTGTACCCGTCCTCATGTTTGCGGACGACACGCTTTTACTTTCTCGCACCCCCAGCGGTCTCCAAAAAGTGGTTGATGCCTTTGGTGTATTCTGTGATGGTAGGGGCCTTGAACTGAATACCACTAAAACCAAATTCATGTGCCTTAACCAGCAGTCCACCTTTAAAGGTGTAATAAAATATAAAGGTACTCCCCTAGAAAGGGTGGACTCTTTTTCTTACCTAGGCATCATCCTACAGGAAAATATGTGCTGGAAATCGCACATTAATACAACCATACTAAAGTTTAGGCAGTTAGCAGGTGCAATTGCCCTAAAACATCGAACCTCGCTAACTAAGCCGGTAAACTGTGCACTGGAAATTTACACCATGAAAGTACTGGGGGCTTGTTTATATGGATCTGAATTATGGGGGTTTTCAAACCTGAGAGAACTGGGCCGTGCAGAAAACAGGTTTCTGCGAGGGCTTGTGATGGTCCCACAAAGCACACCCACAACTCCACTAAAATTGGACCTCGGTAGAAAAAGTATAGAGGACATAGCTAGGCTGCGGCCTCTCCTATACTGGAGACGGCTCATGGTGACCCCAGAACTAAGCCACTATGCGGCGGCCTTGATGGACGTCATTAAGTTCGATCGTTTCCATAGTATCCCATGGCTAAAGGTACTCCGGGGACTCCTTGTAAAACTGAAATTGGAATATCTATGGGATATTAAAGATGTGGCCAGCTTCCCCACGAAAGCAAAGCTGAAAGAACTATATTGGGAAATGGTGTATCTTACAATGTCTTGTGATGGTTCAAGTTCAAGTTTAACAACTCGCTTCTTGGATATAAAAATGTACCCTTCATGCGAACCTTTCTGGGACGTTATTGAACGACCATATGACAGAAAATTATATTTTCAATTTCGCATAGGTACACTTCCGGTGAATGCCTTTAAGAAACATTGGTCCCCAGCTTGGGACGAACATTGTCACCATTGCAATGAACAAACTGAGCACATTTCCCATCTGTTGTTCTGTTGTCCACTGTATTCGATCCCTAGGCGCAAATGGCTAAAACCAGTGTGCTTAAATATGGGAACTCGCAGCCAATCTGTAGCCCTTAGGATACTTGTATCTGATTGTTCCACTGTGTTTGTGGTTGGTGTAGCAAAATTTTTGGCCTGGGCATGGTTAATTCGCACCCGTTCATTAATGGCAATTACATCCCAATGAATTATGTACACTATTAATTCTGCACTTTGCCACATGAATTATTATACTCTAAATTTTAAGATCTACATTTTATATGAATTGTGACAATGCTTTGTATTTTACTATGTATTTATTCGACAATTTATGTTTAATATGCATTTTAGAAAGTATTTTATGTGTAGTATTTATTGTATTAGGGTTAGGTGAATGCTTTTATGACAAATGTCGAATAAAGCTTTAAAAAAAAAAAATATATATATATAAACTTTATTCGGCTTTTCACAATTAAAAACCATAAGAGTATACTAAAACACAGCCCTGCAGTACAGATTTAGTCATTAATACATCATATAAAAAAACAGAGAACATATAATCGTTAGCAGCCCTAATACATAAAGATTGAACACTAATTTTAAAGACTCAAATTGTCGTGGGTTATTGTACATTCATGTTTTTGTTCCTGCCCCAGGAACTTCTACCATTTGCAGGTGCTCCCCTTCCTTCCTTTCACATCAATCCCAGCTTCCCCACTTGACCAAACTGTGTGATCCTAGTAAATATTTTATTTCACTGAGCTTCCTTTATTATCACGTATGAGAGAACCATCAAATACTTGAGTTCAGAATCTGTGCTGTACAAAACTACTTGTTATATTTATTAGTCTATAATGTTCCACAATATACAAGAACAATCTAGGTCATATTGAGTGCCCTTGATAACTCATTTGCTTCGTGGTACACCAATGGTATTGTTGTCAGGGCAGTGGGAGCCAACCAAAGCCAATATTATAATGCCCCTGCCAGATTACCTTTCAGCAATTAGTTCAAAATGAAGCAACATGGGGTGGAGGGAAAGAAGCATGAGTCAATACATAGAACCAGACAACAAAACGATAAATAGCTTTTCTGTGCAAGTCTGAGCTGATGAGTTATTTGCTAACATTCTGTGTGAGTGCTGCAGGACACAAAAGCGAGTGGGCAAGTAGATATTTCGAGGCATGCAGTGTAAGCACATTAAAGCCAGACAAGAAAGGAAAGGCAGATTGTATTGAGGACTTCCCTTACTTTGGTAGAGATAGGTTTTTGATTTGATTTATTAAAAACATCACACTTGCCTCCATGCTCCCAGTCACTTTCTTCAGCTCTGGATTTCTTTTTAAATGTTGTAACACTTCCCCCTTTTCTGCATCATCTCCCTAGATTTTTCATCTTGATATTTATAAGCTTTTGCTGACATTTTGACCCTGTGCACTACGACACTGCCATTCAATTCCACAGTGCATATACTCTGTCACTATAACAGGAGATAAAATTGATGAAAGAACAAAGGGTATGCTGTTCCTAACTAAAACTAAAGCACAAGGAAATCCCGATCCCAGCAGAAGTGGGGTAGGACAGCGGACGCATTGCGAATGATGCGCACTACATAAGGATGTTCCTTGTGTGATTCCTGCCGGGTGTTGATGACATAATTGATTAACCCAAGTGGGTTGGTCAAGTGCTATCAGGTATTACATATAATGTATGCTTGGGTAGACACAAGAATAGGTAGTTGTCACCACATCACCACCGAAGTGTAGATAGTTATGTTCTTTCTTTGGTCCTGACGAATCGCCACACAATTTAGCTACGAAAAGGCGAGAAACATGTTGACCACGCAATAGAGCGCCACACCTGAGACATTACCTCAGATCTGCACCTTTGTTCTTCTTTTTAATCAGGGTGGGAGACCCATAGAATAAAATTATTTCCAGTGGTACCTTCACACCTTTTTTAATTTCACTATCAAATGTCACATTATCACTTAATCATCTACACTTCTCAGGCGCCTAACCCCAACAGCACCTAAACAGCTTTTGGGAAAAAGATCTCCGCTAAAGAGCCCCACATAGACAGCCCGTCTGGTATTGCAGCGCCAACCAGACGAGAAGCAGCCGGGTGTGTGAGGGCCCTAAATTCCAAAAGGATGAATCCCCATCTTTGTATTTTCCTTGACCACGGAAAACTGGTTTTACTTGTGCTTTAGTTTTAGCATACCCTTTGTTCTTTCACTGACTCCGGGCATGTATACTGTATTTTAGGGCAATGCCAGACTAATAAGTTGCTCTGCAGGTCTGGTGGCACAATAGTCATATCATTTTTTAATGATAGGCTATGATAAAAACAAGAATCTGCAATTTCTCTTCGAAAAGGAGTCTCAAGAGATTTCTCAGTTAAGAACAAAACAAATCTTACCTCCAGATTCATCCATTTTACCAACATCAAATTGGTTTGGCTTCAAAACACTATTAACATCCAAGGAAATCAGAGGCTGATAGCTGTCTATAGTTGTGGTAGTTTGGGCTTCATCTCCTGGAAGGCTGGAATATGTTGCAGGTTCTGGAATGCTAGGAGAGGAGGGTGATGGAGATGTATTCTGCTGCGCCGTACAGTCTAAAAAAAGAGAAGAAAACTGTTTGTCAAAACATATCAAGTATGTGTGTGCTACAGTTCATCTGTTACAGTGGGTTATAGACATTAACATTCGATATAGTACTCTGAAAAGTAAAACAGATTGCATACTTCACTGTAATTGCAGAACCCCGAGTTCTGGGCTTTGGGAAGAGAAGTGAGGGGATTGGGGTGTTAGAAAAAGAAGGTGAGAGGTCTAGCAGGCATAGGAGTCTGAGGAAAATTGAAAAAGGTAGGGTCTGAGTTCTGGTTTGCCCATAATATTTTGTAATGAGTGTGCATTGGCGATCATGCATGGGCTACTAATTATTATTATGTTTCGATTGAGATGGTATTTCCTGTAAAAGGTATTTAAAACCGTTTTACATATGTCTCATTTACAAAATATTAAGCAGCAGGACAGACCACTATCTCAGAATAATATATTCAGAAAGCATTTAAAGTGAAAACATCGACCCTGAAGGGTATTGGGTCACTGAGCAAGACTACTCTTAGAAAGAAGTAGCAACACAATTAAGAGAACGGAACATAAAACTAAAACCAGCTTAAAGAACCCGATTTGAAGGGATTTCCTAAATATAAGATGATTCTATATTTCCGATGGTTTATACCTCACATTTTTCTTTGTCAAACTATTACATTATACTGTGGGGGGCATCCCAAGTAGCCTTCCGGGCAACATGACTGATCACTCCTATGCATTTCACATGAAGTGCTCCTAAGTTGATTATAAACGCAATGCATCATACCATGGTTCTCAGAAGTCAGCCAAGTCTTGTGAATTCCAGAAAACAGATCTTCAGTATTCCTTCTGGAGAATGAAAGAATGCTGCACTGCTTAGTTGGTGCAGATATTCATATACGTTTCCTTCATGCAACTGAAACTCCAATTCAGACGCTTAAAACACTTGACCCTACCATTTGTATTTAAAGATTAAAAACCCAAGTGAAGTTAAGCTAGACATCTCCTCTCCCTTCAGTAAGTCTTTATGGTTAACCTATCACAAACGTTAACTGAGATACTGGACTCACAGATACTCTCTCCCCCCCCCCCCCCCAAGTTACATAATTTAGAGGGATTATAACTGTTCAAAAATGTGGGTTTAACAAGGCGGAGTATCCGGTTTGCTGAACAGGCATTCAGCCCGCTCTGTTGTGAGTCAGGCATACTGTCATGTTTCTAGCTGCAGTGCCCCTACTGGTTCTGTTGATGGAAACCCAAAACCGATGGTCAGATGGAGTTGGGGCCATCAGTGTCGATACATCAATCAATCAATCAATCAGCAAAATTTGTAAAGCGCGCTACTCACCCGCTAGGGTCTCAAGGCGCTGGGAGGAGGGGGAGACGCTACTGCTCGAACAGCCAGGTGTTGAGTTGCCTCCTGAAGAAGAGATGGTCCTGGGTCAGCCGAAGGTTGGGTGGGGAGGGAGTTCCATGTCTTGGCCGCCAGGTAGGAGAAGGATCTTCCTCCGGCGGTGGTTCTGCGAATTCGTGGGATGGAGGCGAGGGCGAGGCTGGAGGATCGAAGCTGGCGGGTGGGTGTGTAGAATGTGAGGCGGCTGTTGAGGTATTTGGGGCCCGTGTCGTGGAGAGCCTTGTGTGCGTGGGTGAGGAGCCTGAACGTGATCCTTTTGCTGACGGGGAGCCAGTGCAGGTTTCTCAGATGGGCCGAGATGTGGTCGTGGTGGGGGATGTCCAGGATGAATCGTGCCGAAGCGTTCTGTATGCGCTGGAGTCTTTTCTGGAGTTTGGCTGTGGTTCCCGCGTAGAGGGTGTTCCCGTAGTCCAGTCGGCTGGTGACAAGGGCCTGGGTGACCGTCTTCCTGGTTTCAGTGGGGATCCACCGGAAGATCTTACGGAGCATGCGCAGGGTGCTGAAACAGGATGACGAGACGGCGTTGACTTGATTGGTCATTGTCAGCGAGGAGTCCAGGATGAAGCTCAGGTTGCGTGCATGGTCCGTTGGCTTGGGGGCGGAGCCCAGGGCCGGGGGCCACCAGGAGTCGTCCCAGGCAGAGGTGGAAGGTCCCAGGATGAGGACTTCCGTCTTGTCGGAGTTCAGTTACAGACGGCTGAGCTTCATCCATTCCCCGACGTCTTTATTCCTTCCTGGAGGCTTGTTCTGGCGGTGGTGGGGTCGTTGGTGAGGGCAATCAGGTTGTCCGCTCTAATTAGAGCAGGCAGTCTGGTTTCACTGCCGGTCCCGGACTGAAAAAGAATATGAATAACCCCAGGCTGTGGGAGAAAACTCCCTAGGTTTCAGGGTCATTATTTTTTTGGTTTTTCATCAACAAATTTCCGCTTTGGGAGTCTGTTTTTGAAAAACAAAAATGTTTGCTGAGCGGATGCTTATCACATGGCACTTGCACAAAAATGTTTCAATATCTTCAAAGAAGCTGCAGTGCCAACAATCTCTGTAGGGCCAATGGAGATGTCTATATTTGGTGGGTGATAGTTTGACAAGGATAGTAGAGGTTATTACCTCCACCACCATGACACACGGTGGGCCACCTGCCAAGTCTAAAGTATGCTCTCTATCTTCAAACATAAGAAAGTTGACTGGGAAGAACATTTGCAAATAGTCTAAATCACTGGCAATTGCTGCTTAGATCCTGTCGCACGTCAACCAAGTGATCCACATCTGGCTATTACATGCCTACTTAGGGTATTATATCGAACTCGCAAGAGGTGATGAAAGAAATGCTAGAAAATTACTCTAAAACACTGACAACCGCTCAGGGTAGCTTTCCAAAGTAATGTTTTGGCCCACTGTACAAATGCACACAAAGACCCGCCTTATGTAAATCAGTAATGACCCTAATCCTGATGGGAACAGTCCATCTAAAACTAAAGTGGCACAGAGGGATTAAAAACAATTGCTTTGAATGTGATCCAGAATTGCAAGTGGTTTAGACTATTTATAAGCATTCCTCCCATCATCTCCTGTGTGTTCACAGTTCTGTCTTGCCACTTTTCTAATTTGCATGGTCTAAAAAGGACTGTGATCTCGAGTCTATCCAACCAACCTTTCCTTTTGGGAATGAAGAAACAATCCTTTAATACTTATCTTTCAGATGAATGCTGGTATTTCTTGGTTAATACTACACAACATGATATGGGACATTAAAGTGAGCAGCTTTAAGGTTGTAACCGGAAATGGCGGTCTGGCAGGGCATGGACTGCCAGAACGCTCTTAGAAGCGTTAAAATCACCTTCTAGTACTAGAGACTTGGTTTCAACTGCAGTCAGGAGTTTAATGATGCTTATCAGCCATCAGGAATGCCCTGATTTCTGTCAGAGGAACAAGATAAAAGCAGTCCAGCTTACAACTGAGCAACCCAAGCAGGGCAGACCGCTAACACCAACTTATACAATTAGATCTGCACTGCCTGATAATTTTGGGCAGTTGTAGAGACCTAGTTCTTGTGGCAGACACGGCGGGAGGCACACATGCATGCATATGCAAAAGTTGGGAAATGAACGGGCAGGGCCAGCTAATGACGCACCATGCACCCACCACCTGAGATAGCACAGAAATGGGCCTAGGATCCATGGCACTGGAGCCTGCGCAGCGTGCCTATGGGCTTAAGTGAAAATTTTAGACACTACTGCTTAAGTCCATGGCACCCGTAGTGACAGTGAGAGCAAGGAAGGGGAGAAACAATCCCAAAATATTTGCAAGTAGGCACACATGTTGAAACATCTTTCACAATGAGCTGAAAGCAGCGAAGAGATTGCAGAAAAAAGGGGGGGAGGGAGGGAGGTGTCAGCAACAAGAGGAGTTGTCCTCTTCTGCATAACTGTGCTCAACACACCTTCTCTGAAAGTAAGCTGGAGGCGGAGACAAGTGGCAGCTGGGCTTGTACCAGTGGATCTGCCAAAAGAGAGAAGGGAAGGATGCGACTGCCCTACCAGTGGCAATCACGGTTCAATGAACACTGTCCCATGGGGTATTGGATGCCACCCAGCTGAGCGTCCCTGTCCAAACCAAACCCAAAATGGTGAAAGGTGAAAAGTACAAAGTGCTGCCACTTCCCATTCAGAAGTTTGGTGCTGACACCTGTGACCAATGCCAGTGTCCAGCTAGCCTGCCTGTAGAGTGGAGTTGTGGATCCAACAACACACTGAAGTGACTTGGGACCTATGATCACTACACAGGAACCCAGGACAGGAACCTTATTTAGGCGCAAACTGACCAAAGGAACATGAACATTAGATGCAAAATGTGCTGTAAAACTTGAAGAAGTACCTTGAAAGGTGCCCTTCGTAACAGGCTGGGGTACAAGGAAGGGGGTCTACCCGGTAGTCATAGGGACCTGGGTACTTAAGTGCTATAGAACAAATGGTCCCTGACCAATTAGGAGTGAATTAGTAAACTTTAAGAAAATATTCATTACCCAATCACTTGTTAAACCACTATTGTTTATTCAAATAGTGTTGGTACGTAGAAAAACTGTATATTTAATTTGCAAACATATACTGAACATTTTTAACAGTGCCCACTGTACAGGGAAGGGAAAGGGAGTGTAGTGCTCAGGAAAAGTGTGGGTAGGTGAAGTGGCAATTCAATTGTATATCTCCTTTAACAATTGATAATGGCTTCTCGGTGGAGCCTGAATAGAATTAATCATCAATTATCATTATCATTCAGTACGACATCATAAATAACAGGTGTACATATTAACACGCTGATTATGTGCAGCAGTTGGTAGTCGACGTTTCGACCCTCATGGTAGGGATGCTGGCCCTTACGCGACGGGTCTTCCTCAGGACAGTGCAAAGGGGAGGTGTGGGCAGTTCCTATAGGGGAAGGACATTTGGAAACAATTACTTAATTTCCACTAAATGAGGAAATTCAATTATTTATTTACAAAGGGGTACATATATACGAGTCATATCTCCTATACTCGGTCCTGAAGGGACCAAGATCAAGGTGTCAGGTTAACGTCTGTCAAGGATGAGGGGTACTTAAGAGAGGGGAGAAAGAAAGGAGAAAAACTCCAATTCATAAATCATGTCATTCAATTCTTCGTTATTCAGGTTGCAAAACCAGGTACTGATCTGTGCACGTACTAAACACTACTGATTATGTTCAGCTCATGTTGGGCGAGACAAGGTAAATAAATTGATTAGGACCTTAGGCTAGGAATTACTGACATTCTTCAAAGTTAAAGGGAATACCTAATTACCTGTTGTATCGATCTCACCACGACTTATTCAGGTGGCCAAATATGGCTCTTGTGTGAAAATATTCCTAAAAGAGGGGAGTGACTATTTAGTTGATGAGCCTATATGTTAATGGATCGTACATTATAAACCATAGAAGTAACTATACCTTATCGAACAAACGAGGAGGTTCGCATTCATTTATTGAAAACTAACAATGAGGGCGGAGTAGCAGCATATCAACGCCTCTCTGCATGAAAGGGTGAAGAAATTTATGAAGAAGTTTTTAGTAATCTACCCACATGGAGGGTACGTTAAAAAAGGAAGAATTATGCTCTTAGGATTACCTTGATATGCGTTGTATCGTGCGGGGGGGGGAGAGATCAGTATTCTATTAGGGTCCGTTGTGGTGTGCACATAATAATTCGGCCCCGTTCTATGGAAGAATGCCACATAGTTAAAATAGAACACAGGTGTTTGAATAGAAGCATCCACATGTATAATGATACAGCCGATCCGTACCTGAGTAATCAAGGGGCGAATTTCATGGAAGGTAATCAGTAGGACCCGAGCCATGAAATTCGACCCTAATAGAATACTGATCTCTCTCCCCCCACACGATACAACGCATATCAAGGTAATCCTAAGAGCATAATTCTTTTTTTTTTTTTTTTTTTTTTGGTAGACCTTTATTGCACATTATTCATATACACAGCGGTGCGCCTACAACCCGCTGTTGGGGCCGGCCGCAATGGGTGTACCACAGTTATCATATAAGCTTTACAGCAAATATCATAGGCACGATTGCAGGAGTCCAAAAGTCCCATCTCACGTAGGCACTAACAGTTAATCCAGGTGTAATAGTTACAGCGCACCCGTAGAGTGCGGTCGAGCGCCCCATGTGATCTCGGTCTATTTTACAGTTTTTTATAGAAAAAGGTAACCTCAACAAATCCCAACCCCACCCCCCCATCCCATCCTGGTCTCAGTGAGTAGTCTAATTCTAGCAGGCATGTTGTGGTTGGGCAGTTAAGGCAACGTATGTCTAACGGCACATCCCAGGTAGGGAACCTTCACCCTCCTCCCAGAGACATCCAGAGGTCACATCAAGGATCAGTGTCGACGGGTATCATACCAGTCCCTACGGCACACTGCGTTCTCACTGCCATGAACATCGCCCAGGCATGCACACAAAATACAGGGCCAACCAAGCTCCCTCGCCCTACAACGCTTTCAATCCGCCCCCTCTTCGCAGTCTGATAAAGCAGCAGCCACGCTCCCGTCGCTAGCAGTGTCAGTTAAAGATAGCATGTAGAGTGTAAACGGAGCCCAGATATCCCTCGGGCGAGACATCTCAGGCAACTCTTCATAGTAACAGTTCAATTGATCCCTGGAATAGGCCATATCTTTCAGCCACAGGTGCACTTCAGGCGCTCTCCTCCCTCCCCAGACCATAGCAACCCTTCTTCTGGCTAGTTGAAGCGCCAACACCACAAGCCGCCGCGACGGCGCAGCCACCCCAGAGGCAATGCCCAACAGACACAGGCGTACATCCAGCTTTATCTCAGTCGAGGTCATGACAGTTAGCCTTTCAGTCACTTCCTTCCAATAGTCGTACACACGTGAGCAACCCCAGGCCAGGTGTATAAAGTCAGCGTCCTCAGCTCCGCAGCGGACACATTGAGCAGAGGACCTGAGCCCACATCGTACCAGTTGGGCCGGAGTATAGTACCACTGTTGTAGAAATTTGTAATGCAGTAGGCGGAAGTTGCCATTGATCACATACCCACCGGTCATAGCACAGCATTCATTCCAGTCTGCATCACTCAGCGGTTCCGGGAGACTCCTATCCCACCTTGCTCTAGCCAGGGTCGCCCCCCCACCCTCATCTTCCTGCGCAGCCTTATATAATTTAGATAGCAATTTAGTCCTGTCCTTGACCGTATAGAGCAACTGCAACGCACCCAGGGCCAAGGGTTCCTCCGGATACGTTGGATATAAGTCACGCACAGCAGCACGCAGCCTGACATACACGAAGGTGGACATAGTAGCATTCGTCGAGCAGGTGGTCATCTCCCGAGAGGAGAGGAACGAGGCTCCTGGAAATAGATCCCCCATAGTCTGTAGTCCAGCCTCCCGCAGAATCTGGAGCCCTCCCGGTTCACCCGAGACAGAGATATCCGAGTGATAAAGTAGCGGCATGGCCGGGGCGTACAGCGGCAATCTGCCAGCCCGTTTACCCAGGGCAGTCCACGCGGTCGCCGTGAGGCGCACGGTGTCAATCTCCCCCTTCTCTAACACCGAGTGCTTATTTACTATCATGGCTCTTAGTGGATACGGCAAAACTGCGCTGGCCTCCAGCGCCACGTGCGGAGTGTATGGCGGAGAGTTTATCCAGTAGCTCGCAAAGTGCGCCTGCGCGCAAAGATAATAAAGTCTCATATCCGGCAAGGCAAACCCCCCCAGATCGTATGGCTTGGTCAGTACCTCCCAAGTTACTCGCGGCCTCTTTCCGGCCCAGGTGAGAGCTATCAGCAGGGAGCGCAGTCTCGCAAAGAAGTGTGATCGTAGCGGGACCGGGATGTTGACGAATAGGTAAAGAAATTTCGGCAGCACTACCATTTTAATCAAAGATACGCGATCCGCCAGTGTCAGAGGAAGACGAGTCCATCTCGCCACCTGGTCCTCCAGGTTGGATATGGCAACGCCATAATTCGCCCGTATGACTTCATGACAATCCCTGTGCACCCAAACGCCCAAGTATCTAATGGACTCCGTCGCCCATTCCAGCGGGAATTCCAGTGGCACTTGGCGAGTGATGTCCGTGAGAGGCATCACCACAGACTTATCCCAATTGATGGTCAGCCCTGAGTGCCGGCCGAATTTAATGAATTCTCGAAGTATGCGCTCCAGGTGGAGCGCCGGGTCTCGGACATATAGGACCATGTCGTCAGCGTACATCGACACTGCCAACGATCTGAGAGGGAACTTCAGCGCTGCCTCCGCATACCTCTGTCGTAAGATACAGGCCAACGGTTCCATCATGATGGCAAACAGCAGGGGCGAAAGAGGGCAGCCCTGCCTCGTCCCCCGCTGTATTGGAAAGGAGGCAGAGACGTGACCATTAACCCTTACTCTCGCCGTGGGTGCATTATACAACAAGGCAATCAGTGATGTGAAGAAGAACGGCACGCCCATCCGATGTAGAACGGCCAGCATATACTTCCACGCTACCGAGTCAAAAGCCTTGGCGGCATCGAGCATGACTGCCACTGCGGCTAGGTCTGGCTTAAGGAGATGTAGTACGGCGAACAAGGTCCTCAGGTTGTGAGTGGTGGATCGGAGGGGGATAAACCCCGATTGATCGGGTAATACCATAACCGGCAGAAGAAGACGCAGTCTCGTGGCCAGCACTTTAGCTATTATTTTAACATCAGTGTTAATTAGTGAAAGAGGACGGTACGATTCGCACCTATTTAGGGGCTTTCCGGGCTTAGGAAGCGCCACTAAGAGTGCCTCTCTCATAGTTCCCGGAAGTCGCCCACATTCAAAAGCTTCTTCTAGGACCATGGCCAATCGCGGAATAAGCAAATCTGCATATGTTTTATAGAATTCGGCGGGCAGGCCATCTGTTCCAGCCGCTTTCCCATTCGGTAGGGCTGCTATCGCGTCCCTGAATTCCGCCTCGGTGATATGGTGCATTAGGAATTCCTGTTGACCCCTGGAGAGCCACACCAGTGCTACATCCTCCAAATACCGCGACAGTTCCGCCTCGTCCGCCGTTTCTCTATGTTCATAAAGTTGCGCATAGTGTCTCGAGAAGCAGGTAAGTATGCCATCCGACGTAGTCACCACAGTTCCCTGATCCTCAATTTCCAATACGGTGCAGTGCCTAGCCCAAGGGTCCCGAATCCTATCTGCTAGTCCCTTGCCCGGCCTTCCCCCCTCTCCATAATATCTGGCTGTAGCACGTTTGGATAGAAATTTCACCTCCTGGTCCGCCAATTCATTATATTCTGTGACCTTTGCCCTAACATCCGCCAGCAATGTGCTGTCGGCCCCTTCCTCTAGCCGGCGTTCTAAAGCCAATAACTCCCTCTCCAGTCTGGACATAGAGTCTCTGATAGACGTGAGGACCCCGGACCGCAACCCGATACATGCACCCCGCACCGAGACCTTAAAGGCCTCCCACACCGTGATCATACTATCGACTGAGCCCACATTGGTCTCGAAGAACTCCTCGATTAACTGCCGCAGACGCTCGCACAGCACTTGATCCGTTAATACTCCAGGGGAGAGTCGCCAGGTAAACGGGGCAGGGGCATGAGTAGGTATCCGCAACTTCAGTGCAACAGGGGCATGGTCCGAGAGCGTTCGGGGCAGGTGTTCCACATTCAGCACCCATCCACTCACATCCCGAGTCAACAACCAATAGTCCAATCTCGACCACGTATTGTGCGCTGATGTGTAACAAGTCCCCTCCCGCCTGCCAGGATTCTGCAATCGCCAAACATCCACCAAGTGCAGCCCATTCACACCCTCGCGTACCGCATCCGTCCCCCTCTTATGTTCACAAGGCCGGTCGTTCCTCCTATCCAACTCAGGATCCAATGTAATGTTCCAGTCCCCCCCACAGAGGATAGCTGACGGTGGTAGGCTGTACAGTTTGTTCCAAAGTGCATTGAAAAATTCAGGGTCATCTATATTAGGACCATAGACATTGAGAAGAGTGATCAACGTGCCACACAACCTGCCCTGCACAACAATATATCTTCCATCCTGATCGACCTCCTCATGTAACACCTCAAATGGGACATTCTTTTTTACCAAAATCATTACCCCACGGGCATAGGATGAATAGGATGTGGCCCACCTCGCACCCGCCCACTGTTTGCCCACCATTTCGGCCGCCGCCCCCTTGAGATGCGTCTCCTGTAGAAATACCACTTGTGCCCCATGTCTATTCAAGAAGGCAAGCATTTGTCTAGTTTTCTGCGGCCTGTTCAGCCCTCTTACATTCCATGTAACACACGTGATGGTGCCCCCCCTATCCATAACGCCTAAGGTGTAAATATCTCAGCAGTGCATGCATCCCCGGCAGCCCCTGCCCGCTGATCCATCCCCCACCCTTCACCCGCCTAGACATAGCCCCAACAGCGCTAGTAAAATCCCAGAGCCACTCACTGCAACCCCACGTACAGCTCAAAGATGATTCAGACTCAATCCCCTTGACCAGGAAAAACATCAATATCCCAACCAGTCGCAACAACCCATCCCCCATCCCGCCGCCCACTTCAGCACTTTCAACTTGCCAAAGCCTCCCCTTGCTCCCCCCCTTTGCAACCCCCAACAATGCAAACAGCCTCATGTGGGGATCTCCCGTATCTGGAGGCGTAGTGGCACACCACCCTCGCCAAAACTGACGAGAGTGCAGACCATTGTCGTTGACAACAACCCCAACCCCTCCACCCCCCCCCACGGTCAAAGCGTCAAACCCAATGGCATTCACAGAACAGCACATTATAACGGGCGCCCCTGAAAGCGGTCATCTCTCAATAACATCGCCTTAGTCCCAGAGAGGCCATCTCATCCAGCGCAGCAGCTCATATTGCACAACAGACTCCATGTAGCTGAGTTCCACTGTAAAAGAGCCCCCTCCACCGCGGGATGGCAGCTCCAGCAAGAGCAGTATACACCACAGCTCTCCCCCTCGCGCAACATATAGAGCAACAACGCAAAGGGTACCAGGAGTCGGAACGTCAGAGTGTGTCTCCAGCAAGTACTGCATTCGCCGCAATGGAGGTAACCCTATGCAATACTCCTCAGTTCACCCACGGTATAGCCATCAGTGCAATGCAGGTCAGGCCTCTTCGTCCAGCCTCTCATCATCCCCTTCATGACGTCCCGGTGGGTCTTTAGCACGTTTTTTCAGTTTCTTGGCATAGTCCAGTGCTGCCTTGGGTGAAGAGAAGATCTTGTTATCCGATGGAGGCCCAATCCGAAGACGCGCAGGATATAGCATGGCATACGCGATGGTCTCCGCCCTCAGCAATTGTTTCACAGGCGCGAATTCCTTACGTGCCGTCTGAACTGCCACGGTGAAGTCGGGATAAAACTCCAGCTTGTTACCTTGATAGTCAATGGAGCCCTTCTCCCTTGCGAGCCGCAGAATAGTGTCCCGGTCCCTATAGTTCAGAATCCGCGCCACAATAGGCCTTGGCGGCGCTCCTGGTGGAGGCTTCTTAGCTAGGGACCGATGCGCGCTCTCCACAATGAAGATACGGGATAACTGGTCAGCCCCAAAGATGTCGATGATCATGCGCTCCATGAAGTCCTCCATGCGCCCCACGTTCGTGGATTCCGGCAGGCCTGTAACGCGAACGTTGTTCCGCCTGGACCTCCCTTCTAACTCCTCATTCTTCGCTTGTATGACCGCCAACACTCTTTCCATATTAAAGACTTTGGACGAGACCGTGGCCAAACCATCTTCTGTGGCGGAGACTCGCTGCTCCACCTCCCCCATCCGTTCGTTCTGACGGTCAAATTGCGTCGCCATCTGATCAAGACGATGATTCACAGACTCCATGGTGCCCTCAATAGACTGCAGAGTCTTCTGCATAGCTACTAGTGTGGCTTCCAGATTAGGCGTACCCCCAACAGCCCCACCCTGGTCGGCGTCTGCTGGCGCCTGTGAGGATGTATGCGCAGTCTTTTTGGCATCAAAGTTGATTTTTGGCTGGTTTCTATCAGGCCTGCCCATGATTGCGATCCGACTCTGCGTGGTCCGAGTCTCAGCTATGCAGCACAGCTTTCTCCGGTAAGTCTTTCAAAGCACTATCAGTGCAGTTATCAGCCGCTGCGTCCTGCGAATTACGTCCAGGCCCAGGCCGGTGAGCGCCCCCAGTCCGGGCCAGGTAGAACCGCCACCCCAGCAGGCGAGGCGCACCAGGCGATCGCCGCGCAGGCCCACAGTCCTAATATGAGCAGTAGAGCGCAGCGTCAGGGACAATATTAAGGCAGCACAGAAGGGCCCACCAGGTCCGTGTCCCCTCTCAACAGGGTCGACAGGTGGTGAGGTAGCGCCGGCGAAGTGCCGACCGCCGGCGTGCATCAAAGAGCTGCCAGGTGGAAGGGGGCCTCAAGATCTAATGTGAGCAGTAGAGCGAAGCGTCAGGGACAATAGTAAGGCAGCACAGAAGGGCCCCCCAGGTCCGTGTCCCCTCTCTGACAGAGTCGATAGTTGGTGAGGGAGCGCTGGTGAAGTGCCAACCGCCGGCGTGTATCAAACAGCTGCCAGGTGGAAGGAGGCCTCAATAAGGCCTCAGAGGCCCGTCTAATCCAGCGCAGCAGGACTCTCAGTGCCCCGTGTGTGGCGACGCGCTCTTACACCAGTAGCCCAAAGCGCTGCTCCGCAGATGCTCCTGAGCCCCCTAGCCGCTCCACTCCTCAAGCAACCCCCTCCCCGGCCCCCCCGGCCCAAGCTCGCACGGCGCGGGCTAGCGCGGGCTAGCGCGGCCTAGTACCACCTCCGCAGCACCGGGCTAGCGCAGCACCCACGCCCCACTCACCAGAACCAGCAGGGCCAAGTCGAGGCCGCTCAACGTGTCGCAGCCGTCCCGGGGGATTCCGCTGCCGGCGCCGCTCCTCCGCCTCCACAGCCACCAAGCGCCGCCACCAGGGCTCCGCTCCCGCCAGCAGCAACAGCAACAATGGCCCAGATCGCAGCGGGCCTCCGCTCCACGCCTGCCGGAGGTCGCCGGCCACGTCCCGGCCCGGGACCGCTCAGCTCCGGGCGCCCGCAGGTCAGTTTCAAACACCTCGCCGACCGCCCCAGTGAGTCACCGAGGTCAGCAGATCAAGCTCCGCCGGGGTGTAGGGTAAGAGCGCCGGGGAAACAGGATAAATCAGCAAATATTACATGGTCTAGACGGAGCCTCACGCGAGTGCGGCCATCTCGTCCGGCGCCCTCTAGCGCCCCCAAGAGCATAATTCTTCCTTTTTTAACGTACCCTCCATGTGGGTAGATTACTAAAAACTTCTTCATAAATTTCTTCACCCTTTCATGCAGTGAGGCGTTGATATGCTGCTACTCCGCCCTCATTGTTAGTTTTCAATAAATGAATGCGAACCTCCTCGTTTGTTCGATAAGGTATAGTTACTTCTATGGTTTATAATGTACGATCCATTAACATATAGGCTCATCAACTAAATAGTCACTCCCCTCTTTTAGGAATATTTTCCCACAAGAGCCATGTTTGGCCACCTGAATAAGTCGTGGAGAGATCGATACAACAGGTAATTAGGTATTCCCTTTAACTTTGAAGAATGTCAGTAATTCCTAGCCTAAGGTCCTAATCAATTTATTTCCCTTGTCTCGCCCAACATGAGCTGAACATAATCAGTAGTGTTTAGTACGTGCACAGATCAGTACCTGGTTTTGCAACCTGAATAACGAAGAATTGAATGACATTATTTATGAATTGGAGTTTTTCTCCTTTCTTTCTCCCCTCTCTTAAGTACCCCTCATCCTTGACAGACGTTAACCTGACACCTTGATCTTGGTCCCTTCAGGACCGAGTATAGGAGATATGACGCGTATATATGTACCCCTTTGTAAATAAATAATTGAATTTCCTCATTTAATGGAAATTAAGTAATTGTTTCCAAATGTCCTTCCCATATAGGAACTGCCCACACCTCCCCTTTGCACTGTCCTGAGGAAGACCCGTCGGGTAAGGGCCAGCATCCCTACCATGAGGGTCGAAACGTCGACTACCAACTGCTGCACATAATCAGCGTGTTAATATGTACACCTGTTATTTAAGATGTCGTATTGAATGATAATTGATGATTAATTCTATTCAGGCTCCACCGGGAAGCCATTATCAATTGTTAAAGGAGATATACAATTGAATTGTCACTTCACCTACCCACACTTTTCCTGAGCACTACACTCCCTTTCCCTTCCCTGTACAGTGGGCACTGTTAAAAATGTTCAGTATATGTTTGCAAATGAAATATACAGTTTTTCTACGCACCTTCATAACAGGCAGTTTACACACTGCAGGGAGAAAAAACTTAAGAGCATCTCGCAGCTGACCACTCAATTTCAGAAAAGCTGTCACAGAACATTTAACACTTCCTATAAAAGAATATAGTGGTACTCTGGCATCTCTTTGTCAGAGACCTCCAGGTAAAAACGCTGAACTTTAGAGCAAAAACACTGGCTTGCCTTGTTGACCGCCTAATAACAAACAAGGTTACTGTTATAGGCCTTCAATCATCCCAAATACACTCCAGCGCTCAACCAAGTAAGGATATGGCAGGAGGCAAAAGGAAAAGGGAGCACTTTACTAGGGCACTGTTCGCTCTCAACAGCACAAAGACACTTCCTGCCACGACCTCACCTCATCTACATTTTCTCGCAAATGGCAGAATGAACAGCCAGAAACAGGCCTCATTCTCATCGCACCAGACCATCTGGAGTTCTTTTGAAGATATATGAAACTGGAGTTTAGTTCTAATTGAGTGGACTTAAAATCACGCATGCAAGACAAGTGGAAGGACATTCGGATGACCAACAGCAGACTCTGGATAAGCGATCGGAGGAGCTGACGCAATGTGTCTGCTATATTTTGGACTTACAAGAACAACATCTTTACACTAGGCACAACAAGAATTAGAGAACTGATTGAGCTGCAATTATTACAAATTCATTGCATCCCACAAGGCGGTAGAAGAGAAAATTTACAGAATTGAATCCATGATCTCCTCTTCTCAATCAGAACTGCTCTGATATGACAACAGACAGACACAGACACACAGACACACACACACACAGACACACACACACACAGACACACACACACACAGACACACACAGACACACACAGACACACACAGACACACACACACAGACACACACAGACACACACAGACACACACAGACACACACACACACACAGACACACACACACACACCTGAATCAGACTCACAGGGTGATTTTGGTTTGCACAGGGATCTGTCTAAAGACATTCTCACCAGGGTTCACTTGTTAGGGGAGATTAAGACATTATGATACGGTGTTTTCAAAGACACCATTAACTATAAAGTATATAAACTGCAGCCAGTTCAATACCTCTATGCCACAGTGTTTCTGTAGCTGAGACTCCACTCTGGTCACTGAGTGGGTGAGCAATCTCTTAAGGAGGCCAAACACATATTTCCATTCAGTCAAGGTAAAAGACTTAAGTATTAATTGCCAAGAGTAAAGTATCTCTAATTTTGATGCATCCTCCCTTTTCTGTAACGTAAACTGTTTATCGCAGAGGTCCAGTGTGAAATCAGGCTGGAAGCGATAATCCTCTGGAGACACCAACTTTATCGCACACCCTCACTGTAGCACTTGTGATAGATGAGAGGTACTTCTCTTTGCGCAGCATCTATTTATCTTGTCAAAGAACAGTCCACAGTTGGAAACAGGCAAACCTGTGATGGACTAAACACCACAGTTTGTCTGTTTCTCTGCAGCAGAAAAGTTGTTGGGCCCAGGTGCTTTCGCTTGTTATAGTTTAGAGTTTCCCCACTATTACTTATACAAGTCTTATGGGCACTTTCAAAGAGTGCTCTTGAGATGGTCAAATCCATTGTATGACTGAGTAGGTTACATAAGCTTTTATTTCCTTCTAGACTACTTTCCCTTCCCCATCCTGCTCTTGCGTGAAGGTTCTGAACATTTGGCAAGTGCCCTTTTAGGCCAATATTTTGCAGGTGTTTGGTTCTTTTATTTCCTTCATTTTAGGGTGAATTATATTTGATAGTAAGGAGGCGCCCTGCTTGTTACTCCAATCCCCACATAATATTTAGCTTCACCAGAAGTTAACAGTATTCTGCTTTATCTATGTGTAGAGCAGTAGTATGGGCACTAAGTGGCATCTTTGTGCTCCCTAACTTATGGGCAAGAGAGCCTTTGAACTACTTTCTGGGTTTGGCTTCATATTCAGTTTATATCATCATTTTCTCCTTGTTAAAGGGAAAAAAAGCTTCCATTACCACCACTTTTAGTGGATCCCATAGGACATGCTTGTCCATGGTCTCTGTATTGTTCTCCTGCTAATGTGCTAGGCTGCGTTGGATGTTTTTACATCTAGTTTTATCATATAGAAAGTAATACTTTGGCCACCACTGTTTTGCTCCTCTCTCCAAGCATATCTAGTTCCATTTCAAAGTAACCCCGATCAGAAACAATTATGTGCCAGAGTTTTGAGGACTAAACAGTGGCAACATATGCGCTTTTCCCATCAATTATTAGCAGCACCAATGCTTGCCTGGGGGCTTTTTTGAACTTTCTTACTTCCTGGCCGTGTTTAGAGCCAGTCAGTCACTCGTGATCTAAACGTCACCATTTTGGTTGGCAGTCTAGTCTCATGCCCGGACACCAGTACTTAATGGGCACGGACATGCCAGCCAGAATGCTTGCAAGTCGAGACAGTTTTCAAAATCATTTTGTGAAGTTTGAGGTCTTTTACTGCTAAAATTTACTTTTGAAAACTGCTATTCGAGTGTTTACTTACCTTCGAATTGCACAGATTACATATTACCTAACGATATTTGCACAGGTAACAGCACAGAACTGAAACAGCACATGTTCTTGAATGCTGCAGGGGGAGGGCTTTTTAAAATAATTAGCAGCACCTCTGCTAGCCGGAGGGCTTTTTTGAACACTTTTTGACTTCCTGGCAGTGTTTAGAACTAGTCAGTCGCTCGTGACCTAAACGATTCCCATTTCGGACAGTGGTCTAGTCTCACATTCAGCACGAGTACTTAATGAGGGTCGGAGCATAGATGTGTGCAGCGGTTGCGCTAAGGGCTCACTTAAAGAAAGCCCGTCAGCATCTGGCCGGGGCCAGGACCCCTGCCTCTTTGGCGACAGATAGGATAAGCTGCTCTCCTGAGGCAATGAAACTTCTTAAAGGCTTGGACAAGGAATCCTGTAACCTGTCATCACTCTCTGTACCCCTCACTTTCCTCTAATAAGTGTCCCACATTTTATTTCACCATGAAGCTGACTGACTCTCAGAGAAGTGCGGAGTCAAGCAATGTACATAGGAAGGAATATGCTACTTACCAGTATGCAACTGTTCTTGGCATGTAGGGCTGCTGACATTCATATCTGTGCATAGATCGGCGCCTAGTGTTGGGTCCGGATGATTGCACATTGTTGTCCTGGAAGAGTCTTCGAAGTATCACGAGATAGGTGGCTCCTCCCCCGGACTACAGTGCGCATGGGCATCCTCTCCATCCTCAGATTGTTTTGCCCCATTGTGGCAGGGATGGAGTACGATACAGTAAGTGATGTCCATGCTAAGAATAATTCTGAGTGCTACAGCTGCGACAGGCACCGGGGAGGAGGGAGGGCGATATGAATGTCAGCAGCCCTACATGCCAAGAACAGATGCATACTGGTAAGTAGCATATTCCGTTCGAGGCATGTGGGCTGCTTAATTCATATATGTGCATAGAATGTATAGCAGTTTCCCCCCTAGCGGTGGTTGCCCGTGCCAGCTGCAGCAGCCTGAAAAAGAGTCCAGAGTACAGCCTGTCCTACAGCTGCTTGCTGTTTTGAGTGTACATCTACGCAGTAGTGTTTGGTAAATGTATGTATGGTAGTCCATGTGGCTGCTCTACATTTGTCTTCTAGAGGAATGTTTCCCAGGAAAGCCATGGATGCCCCTAACTTGCGTGTGGAATGCGCTCTTGGGGAAACTGTTAACGTGCGTTTAGCTTTTTGATAACAATTTTGTATGCACTTAATCCATCTGGCTATACCTGATTTTGAAATGGGGTTGCCTTTATGCTGTGATGAAAAGGCAACAAACAGTTGTTTAGTTTTTCTGAAAGGTTTTGTCCTGTCTATATAGTACAGGAGAGCTCTTTTAACGTCTAGGGTATGTAGAACTCTTTCTGCCACTGAATCAGGATTTGGGAAGAACACTGGCAGTTCGATAGTGTGATTGATGTGGAACTGGGATACCACCTTTGGCATAAATTTAGGGTTTGTACGCAGTACTACTCAATTTGCATGAATTTGTATGAATGGCTCCTGAATAGTTAGGGCTTGTAGCTCACTAACCCTTCTAAGTGATGTAATTCCCACTAGGAAAGCCACTTTCCACGTTAGGAACTGTATCTCACACGAGTGTAGAGGTTCAAAAGGTGGTCCCATCAGTCTGGTTAGAACCACGTTCAAGTTCCAGACAGGTGAAGGTGGGTGTCTTGGAGGAATCACTCGTTTGAGTCCCTCCATAAAAGCTTTAATAGCAGGTACTCTGAAGAGTGAAAGGTGTTGCCTGTTCTGAAGATAAGCTGCCACCGCAGCTAAGTGTATACGTATGGAGCTATAGGCTAGATTGCATCTATGTAAATGTAACAGGTAACATTTGATGTTTTGAGTAGATGCATCTAGCGGATTTATGTCATTATTGGTACAACAGATGACAAACTGTTTCCACTTCGCCGCATAGCAAGCTCTGGTTGTAGGTTTTCTTGCCTCCTTGATAATGTTCATACAGTCAGGAGGCAAGTTCAGGTAACCAAACTCTATGACTTCAGGAGCCAGATCGCAAGGTTCAACTGTTGGGGATCTGGGTGCTGAATGTCTCCATTGCTCTGCGTTAAAAGACTGGGTGTTAATCGCAGCCTTTGATGAGGCACCACGGAAAGTTCTAGGAACGTGGTGTACCACGGTTGCCTGGCCCACGTTGGAGCAACTAGGATGAGTGTCATGGAGTGTTGTGGCAGTTTGCATGCCACTAGTGGTATGAGCGGGGCTGGGGGAAAAGCGTACGCAAACCTGCCTGACCAGTTCATCCATATCGCATTGCCCAGAGACTGCGGATGTGGAAACCTGGCGGCGAAGCTTTGGCATTTTGCGTTTTCCCTTGTGGCGAACAGGTCTATCTCTGGGCGAACTCACTGCTGGAAGTAAGGGTGGAGCACTGAGGGATGTATCTCCCACTTGTGCATCTGGTGGCTGTGTCTGATGAGCACATCCGCCATCTGGTTGTCCCTGCCTGGGAGGTGTTCCGCCATGAGGAATATGTTCCTTTGAATGGCCCACTTCCACATGCTTTGCGCTAGATGTGACAACTGTGGAGAGTGTGTCCCTCCCTGCTTCTGTATGTAGTACATGGCAGTCATGTTGTCCGTCCGGATCAACACGACTTTGTTGCACAGATGTACTTTGAAGGCCATCATTGCCATGAAGATTGCCATAAGTTCCAGCAGGTTGATGTGCATCTTCCTTTGCTGTGTCGTCAATAGTCCCTGTAATGGAGGACATGTGCTCCCCAGCCCATGAGAGATGCGTCTGTTGTCAGCACTATTTGTGGTACAGGCTCTTGGAACGGTCGTCCCCTTCAAAGGTTTTGTGGGTTCCACCAATGCAGAGAGTGGTATGCACGACCGGTCACCAACACTAGGTCTTTTAACTGTCCTTGAGCCTGGTTCCACTGCCGTGCTAAGCATTCCTGAAGCGGACGCATGTGTAGCCTCACGTGAGAGACTATAAAGATGCAGGAGGCCATCATGCCTATCAACTGCATAAACACCCGTGCTGGGAGCGAGTGTTGGGGTCTGAATTTCTGAATCAGCAACTGAATACTGCGGATTCTTGCTGAGTTTGGCTGTGCTTTTGCTACCAGAGTGTGTATAGTCGCTCCTAGGTACTGTTGTACGTGAGCGGGTTGGAGATGAGACTTTGCGTAGTTTAATGAGAATCCGAGGCTGTGCAGGAGGTGAATAGTGTGCGACATGTGGCTGGCACATTGCTGGACCGACTTTGCCTGGATGAGCCAGTCGTCCAGATAGGGGTAGACGTGGACATGGTTTCTCCGCAGGTGCACCGCTACTGTGGCTAGGCACTTGGTAAACACCTTGGGGGCTGTTGTCACCCCGAAAGGTAGGACCTTGAACTGGTAGTGCTGGTTTTGTATGGTAAACCTGAGATACTTCCTGTGTGCAGGATGTATTGGTATGTGGAAGTACACGTCTTTTAGGTCTAGTGTTGCGAGGAAATCTCCCTGACTGAGCAATGGTAGAACCTGCTGTAAAGTGAGCATGTGAAAATTTTCTGACAAGATGTATTGGTTTAGGGGCCTGAGGTCCAGTATTGGCCTGAGAGATCCGTCCTTTTTGGGGATTAAGAAGTACAGCGAGTATACCCCCGTACCTTGTTCCTGTATAGGGACGAGTTCTATGGCCCCTTTTTGCAGCATGCTGATGACTTCTTGCTGCAATAAGTCTATGTGCTCTGCTGACATAGGACGGTGTCTTGGGGGTATGTTTGGTGGAGTGGAGGTTAGCTCTAGACAATAGCCGTACTGAATAAGTTGTCTCACCCACCTGTCTTTGGTAATGCTCTCCCAGACTGGCAGGAACTGTTGTAATCGCCCCCCGACCGGTGTTACATGGTCCGGGGGCAGTGACAAGGCGTCACGGTTTAGTATTGGCGGAGGATCTGGTGTTGTTATTCCCTCGTCCTCTGCCTTTGCTGCTGTTGCCACGGTATCCACCTCTATTATTTTTATTGTAGGTGGTTTGCGTGCTCCCTTTATTGTATGGGATTTGTTGTGATGCCTGGCCTCGTGTAGCTCCTCTGTTAGTGGAGCGACGAAAGGAACCACCTCTAAATTGTTGGGACTGCAAGGCACTCATGGACTTGACTGTCTGTGTCTTTTTTTAATCTTTTCTAAGATTGTGTCCACATCAGGACCAAAAAGAAAATCTGGGTTCACAGGCTGGTTTAGTTATGTGGTCTGAATCTCAGGTTTGAATCCAGAGATGCGCAACCAAGCATGCTTCCTGAGCATGACGCTTGTGTTGATGGCCCTAGCTGCAGTGTCTGCTGCGTCTAGCGCACACTTAATAGATGCGTTGGATATGAGTTTACCCTCCTGGATTAGCATCTCCGCTCCCTCCTTGTAGGCCTCAGGCAAATGTTGTAGCAGTTGCTCTAGAGTGTCATAATGTGCCCTATCGTATCTGTCTAATAGGGCCTGTGTATTAGAAATCCTCCACATATTAGCTGCTTGAGCAGCCACCCTTTTCCCAGAAGCTTCTAGTACTTTAGATTCTTTGTCTGGAGGAGGAGCATCACCCGTAGTATGTGTGTTGGCGCGCTTACGAGCATTTGAGACCACCAAGGAGTCTAACGGCAGCTGTCCCTTAATATATGTAGGGTCCACAGGCGCTGGCCTGTTTTTCCTTTCAATCCTGGGGTTAATAACCCTTGCTCTAGTGGTTTCCTTAAAAATGTCCCCTGCGTGTTTAAGGACACCCTTTAGCATTGGCAAAGTTTTAACAGATTTCTCTGAAGTGGAGAAAGTGTCAAACAGGAAGTCCTCTTCAACTGGGTCAGCATGCATGTCCACATCATGATTTAGTGCTGCCCTTTCAATTAAAGCGTTGAACGCAGCTGTATCTTCCGTTGGTGAAGTTTTCACAGGGTAAGAGGGAGTATCAGGAATAGTCTGTGATTCCCCCTGGTCAGCAGGGTCTGTCCAGGCTTGAGTTTGGTCATCATGATCAGTGTCCGCAGGGTAATGATATTGTTCCTCATCATCATACCCCATATCCTCAGTTGTGGGTGTGGGTGAATATGCCGAAGTGTCTTGGCCATAGTAACTCACAGTCTCGAAAAGGACAGGTGATGTTGCAGAATCCCTTTTCTTTTTAAGTGGAATTTTGTATGATTCCAAGGTATTTTCTGACCTGATTTTCCTCTGATAAATAGTAAGTTTACCAGATTGTGAGTCGATATGTAACTTGGACTGGTCATCATATGAGGGCTCCTGGTACATAACGTCCTCCTCCAGAGGATGACTCCTTTTTCCCAATGGCACCTGTTTGGGGGTTTCGACCCCAGGTTTTAGATTGGGCGCCTTGGGGCGTGCAGTCGGTGGTAGTACGAATTTTATCGGTGGCATAGTGTCTTTAGACAGACTGACCTTCTTCGGTGCCGGCGTCGATGTAGGCCCGACTGACTTTGCCTTTTCGCCAATAATTTTTGGGGCGTGCGCCGTGTTCGGTGTTTGTGGCGTCGGAGGCGCGCTCTTCTGCCTCGACTCGACTCGACGTGGTCCTTCGAGGCGCTTTTGACTTTCGACTCGAGGCCTTTGACAAGCTGGGGTTTGTCGACCTGATGCTTTGGATCGAGACCCTTCCGAGACTAGAGTCCTTTGTTTATGTCGCTGTCCATCGAAGTCGACTTCTTCGGTTCAACGTGCTTGGTTTTAATGGCGGACTTCAGCGCCCCGATCTTTGGTTCAACACTTTTTACTTTTGACCCTGCAGGGTCGTCGACACCCGATTTCTTCGTCCACTCCGATGGGTTCGAGGTTTTCGACCCGAAGACTGTTTTTAGCACTTTCGGTTTCGTTATTGGCTCGATGGCTTTCGGTTTCGTTTTTTGTAGTGGAACCGATGGCTCATGTAATGTTTTTTTAGCCGGGCCTTGACGCGGGGCTATAGAATGTACTTCATGATCTTGGCTAAGGCCTTCTGGCGATGCCTCGACCTGAGCCTTTGAAAGTGTTTGAGTGTCTGTTTCATCGCTCGAGTCGTCATCAACGGCTCCGATGGGGGATACGTCGTCCCTTACCTCGACAACGTTTTCAAATTAGACGTTGTCTTCGTCTTCTTCATAATAGCCGGAGCCATGCTCCGAACCGGGATCCGACTGCTGTTCTGGATCCTCTGTTCCGACGACCTCTACGTCGTCTTCATCGAAGATATTCACCGGTTCGGGTGCTGGTTTGTTCATCGCTTGCCTCGCTGCGCGTCGGAGTCTAAGCGTATTCTTCGACCTGAATCGAGCACAAGCTAGACATTGTTCTCGTCGTGCTCCGGTGATAAGCACTTGTTGCACACCGGCTGTACATCGATGTGCGGGTACTTGGAGTTACAGAGGGGGGCATTGTTTGAACGGGCTCCGTTCCATCGACAATCAGGCCTCCGGTGTCGAAAAGGCCACGCGGCTCTCTTTGACGTCCTGCTCAAGAAAACTGGAACAAGAACTCGGCACCGATCGAAACAATACCGACGACCCCGAAGGAAGGCCTTTTGGCCTTTAGAAAGTTTCCGAACTTGAGTAAAGAAAAGTACATCCGAACCCAATGGCGGAAAAAAACAATCTGAGGATGGAGAGGATGCCCATGTGCACTGTAGTCCGGGGGAGGAGCCACCTATCTCGTGATACTTCAAAGACTCTTCCAGGACAACAATGTGCAATCATCCGGACCCAACACTAGGCAGCGATCTATGCACAGATATGAATTCAGCAGCCCACATGCCTCGAACATAAGATTATCAATAGCAAATGTTTTTAATATATCGCAGATCCCTCCCAAAACATAAATCCGAATTTTTCATTTTCTAGGATGATGACCAGCCTGAAGCCATCTTTCTGACTGAAAGATGGCTTAAAAAGAATAGCAATCTAAATATAGCCATAGCACTTCCCCCTGGCTATACAATCGCCAGAAATGACAGGGCTGACAAGAGGGGGAAGGGGTTGCCATCATATATATAGAGTTTGAATGAAGGTGCACCCCTGTCCAAATTCTAGGATGTGAAAGTCTCATTTTCAATTAAGCTTTCACATACCTACACTTTTCAGGACCGCTTGTTTAGCACCCTCCTGGGCCGGCCTCAGGGGTTGTCTCTGCATACCAGAGATCTTAGCATCCTGTTAAAAAACCAGCATTGGATCCAGAGCAGATTGATAACTACAGACCCATCTCACTGCTTCCAGGTGTTAGTAAAATCTAAGAGAAGGCTATCAATAGACACCTCTAAGAGTTCCTGGAGGATAACAACATTTTGCATCCTATGCAACCAGGTTTTCGATGGAACTGCAGCACGGAAACGGCGTTACTAATGGTCACAGAGGACCTAAAACAAGTCCTCACTCATGGTAAATGTGTATTCATCTTGATTTAAGCACAGCTTTTGACGCTTTCCCACACACTCTTCTTCACAGATTCAAAGAAACTGGCATCACAGTCAGCGTATTAAAATGGCTATCGTCATTGTTTACCAGTAGGAAAGTCCAAGTCAGCGAAGGGCAATTTTACTCCATGACTCACCAGTTAAAATGTGGAGTGCCACAGGGCTCCTTCCTTAGCCCCACACCTTTTAATCTTTACGTCCGTCCACTTCTTGACATCATATGTTCTCTAGGCTTCACCATGGTATCTTATGCAACGATACCCAGATCGCATTTTCTCCCAATGTCAGCTCCACATCTCAAAAACGAAATGTGTGTTTAAAGCAAAAAATGAAATGAGTGGCAGCAAGCTATCTAAAGTTAAATGGGGACAACACAGAGATCCTGGTAGTTAGCTTCCTGGATCATGATCTTACCAACTTGTTTCTTGACAACATTCACACCCCTCATCTGTGAAGCACTCTACTGTCTCAGAATACAACTAACTAGGTGATTCTAACCCTTCCACAAACCAACTGCCACCCGCTCGCCCTAACACTAACCATGGGTCAGCCACTCATTGTGCAGTAGTAAAAGAATGAGTGCGAACATCTTTGTATTCAGGATCATTTGTTTCCATCTCTGCTGTCAGCTTCCATATTTGCTCCCTGACTAGCTCTGACTGTTACCAAGTCTTGACGCACACTGGCCTTTGCTTTTTCCTCATCCTTGCTGGAAGATTGCATACTTTGTCAGGTAGGTTCTCTAGAGTAGCTGTCTATTGTGGCTTGTCCTGTTGGTCTCTCCATTCAGTTTCACATTTTTGTTTTTCTTTCTTATACAATTGCAAGGATCTCTTGGCATGGCTTGTACAGTTTTACAGAGCCTGAGGATGAGGTTATTGACTACTGGGGCACTGTTGCAACACTTTGTCTTGTACCTCTCCCTAAGAAAGATGCCAATTATCTCTACGATTTGCTCTTATGCTAGAGCTATTGGAATGTTGGAATAAAGCAAAAGGCCTAAAACTGGAAGGATAATAATGTTATGTTATGTTATTGAGAATTTCTAACGAGCGCAGATACTGCGAGAGTGTACCGGCGCTAACCTTGAGAGAATGAAGAAACGGCAAGAGCCAAGATTAGGGGAACAGGTGCGTTTTCAGCTTTTTCTGAAAAAGAATCGGGTCCTGAATGCCACGAAGCGCAAAGGGCAGATCGTTCCGGCCAGAACGGCCTTCAAAGCTGAAGAGCTGCCGCCTGATCTTTGCAGTCGGAAATGCGGGATTTAGGCCAGAAGTTGAGTGGAAGAACGCAGTTCTCTTGCGGGGGTGTAAATGGAAAACCGTTTCTGAAGATAGCCAGGCCCAGTGGCATAAAGAGCACGGTGGGCAGTAACAAGGATCTTGAATCTGACCCTCTCTGCCATTGGCAACCAGTGTAAGGCACGTAGGTGTAGTATCATGCTACCTCTGGCGGAAACGTTCACCAGCATCCTCTTCGCCGCGTTCTGCACCACTTGCAATTTGTTTAATAGGTAGCTAGGGATGCCAGCATATAGAGCGTTAGCATAATCTAGCTGAGAAAGAATAAGGGCTTGAATCACTGATTCCTTAGCCGCCTGGGGAAGAAGGGGAAGAAACTTACGGAGGGACTTTAGAAGACTGAAGCAGGTCCCTGTCAGCTTCTTAACCTGGGTTGAGAATCGGAGATTCTCCTCGAACCAAACCCCAAGTTCTTAACTGGGCTCCCTGAGGACAAAGGCAGAGCAGAGTCGAAGGGCCAAAGTGATTCCGTAAACCGGGCAGGAAAATTGCAGAATAAGACTATTTCCGATTTCTCCTCAATGCATTTCAATTCAGCCTCTGCCAGCCAGCGGAAGACTGTGGTCAGGCAGTGTTTGGTGGCCGAAGTAGAGACTTCGTTTTTCGTCTGCATAATGTCTGTATATGTTGATGATATATTATTGTATCCAGCAAAACCTGCATTTTATGGCACGACACGGAGGCCATATTATGCAAATCTCCAACAACAATGACAATAAAGAACATAGAACTTCAATGAACATTCTAGAGAAGTATAAAGTCCCTTCGTGACCAGCCATCTTCCTTCTTTGTTGCTGCTGTTCAGAAAGATAAGTACTGCTCTTCAACTGAACGTTCATAGATCTTACTTTTAACATGTTTGTGTGTATTTGATAGATTTAACTATTGGCTATATTTATTGGTATTGATATGATATTGGTTTGATCCTGTATTTAATATAACTATTGATTTATCCTTGTTTCCCTTTATCATGTGACACTTCAAGGGCTAAATTGGACTACTAACTTTGCTCTCCTTTACATCACTTTCCACTCTCTCTACAGCCTAGGGCTTTCCCCCCAGGACTATGTCGGTTTCTTTTCCCCTCCGGTCCTATTTGGGACCGGATTAGGCTTACTCCTCTCGCGTTTACTTTTAAAAACATTGCGTGCTCGCTCGCGCCCACGCACCCAGAGCTCATACCTTCTATTTGCGATCAGCGCCCGGGGATATCGGGACTCCCCACCCGACCGCCTTCATCAACGGGGACACCTCTTATCGCGGACACCCCGCGTTACTCCCCATTGCCTTCTCGCCTGTCGCGACGCTTCTACTCGCATACGGGGCAGGCCGGAATTAGAGGAAAATACCTCAAGAGGCAGCCACACACGCTACTACGTGCGTGGCGGACATTTTAACACTTTGGGAAACTTCAAGTCTTCCCTATACGGCAGGCATTTTATTGGTTTGGGACAAAAATGACTATCCCCTACGTAATTTCGACAGTTTCAATAAACTGCCGGTTTTGTCGATCAGCTGCCAAGAGCTCTCTTACTTTGGTAGGACACCTCCATAAATTCATTTTCCCCCAAATGTGCTTTAAATATCAAAGGCCTTTTAATCTACACCTACTAATTTGGATCCCTTGACCCATTAGCCAGATTTGATTAATAAGCCACATTTGACTGAAATATCAAAACCCATAGTATATTACAATGTCTACTCCCCAAATAAATATCGAAGATAGATTGGAGGAGCTAGTTAATAAGGCTGCTAAGAAGGTACTCTGTTCAATTGATGATACAATCAACAAAAATTTGGAATCCTTCTCTCTCATGTCCCCACGCCCTTCCACTAGTACCCATAAGAAGGAGCAATTAAGGCTGCAAAAAAGAGGACGCTTGGAGGCAAAGAACGGAAAGATTAAAAAAAGCCAAAACCTCCGCTCCTCCTTCACGCTCTCAAGGCGGTGATAAGACTGGTGCCTAGGGCACCACATGTGGGCATGAATTAGGCCCTGAGCTTCCTATTAATATTGACAGCGAGGACAATTCCGATCCGGAAATTGACCTATCATGTTCTTCTGGTTTCAACACTGATGTGGAGGAGGCATCTAGGGGTACGGGAAGTTCTGAGGAGGCTTCAAAGGTCTCACAACCCAACATGGGACTCTTGGACCCATTCGGTTCGACCCGTTACTAATAAAACACCCTTTATCCCCGGAGTGGACCCCTTCCCAGCACGTGGCGTACTACCTCACCTACTGGCTGAGGAAGGAAATCCCTCAAGAGGTCAGGTCCAGACTGCGTTCCGAATGCCCAAGGCCCACCCTCCCCGATAAAATAATTGCAACGCCAGAACTAGACCCCAAAGTTGTGGCTTTTATAGCCAAAACATCCAGAGACCTCAGAAAGGGCATCGATAAGGGCTTAAAATTGTGTAAGATCGTCTTCTTGACACCGTTGGACCCCTTACCAAGATATTTGAAATGGCCGAACCGGCCTACCTGGGGGACTCCCCAGTCGATCCCAAAGAACTCAGGGAATGGATCCAGCAGGCAATATGCCTTATCGGGAATGCAAACACTGCTCTCTCCACAGAGAGAAGAAAGGGGGTGTTACTCAAGATAGGCCCCAAACTTATTGAACTGGCTAAAAATGATGCAGGCCCTAACTCACAAGGCTTCCTCTTTGGTGAGGACTTCATTAAAGACATGGCAAAGTACGTTGGTGCTTTTAATTCTATTCACAACTCCCATAAGGATATAAAAAAGGTATTTCAGGATAGAGTTTTCACCCGCGCCGGGAAAATACGGGGTTGTTTCCCAGCCGAGGAAATTCTACTTCAAGACCCTCCATGGCCCGTGGCGGCAGATATAACACCAACTTCAGCACTTAACAGTTTTATTCCCAGAGACAGAGGAGCCGCGGACATCCCTTCAGAGGTGAACGAAGGCAACGCTCCTTCTCATCAGGTAGGAATCTGGAAAGACCTTTCCGATACCCCTCCTAAGGTGGGAGGGAGGTTACGTCAATTCGCAGAGAATTGGAATTTAGTTACCAAAAGACCCTTGGATCCTAGAGACGCTGAAAGGTTACAAGATAGATTTCACCGACACCCCTTTCCAGACAAGACACCCATGGGATATTACCTTTTCACACAAAGACAGACTGCTAGTCTCCCAAGAGGTACAAGACTTGTTAAAGAAAGGTGCCATTGTCAAAGGCAAATACCTGGGCTGTCTCAGCAATATCTTTTTAGTGGAAAAGAAAAACAAAGAACAGAGACCAGTCATAAACTTCAAAGACCTAAACCAGTGGGTAGTGTACAACACTTCAAAATGTAGGGGATACACCTCCTGAGGGACATTTTAAGGAAGGGGACTGGTTAACCAGACTGGATCTAAAAGACGCATATCTAACAATCCCAATATGGGGACCTCATCAGAAGTTCCTCCAATTCACCTGGGAAGGGAAACTATTCCAGTTTTGCAGCCTCCCCTTCGGACTATCATCCGCCCCTTGGTGCTTCACCAAAGTACTCCTACCTATCACCGCCTGGCTCGGACAGAGGGGAGTGAGGCTGATGATATACCTTGACGACATCCTCATAATGGCCCAATCCAATGACACTGTATCACTTCACACGGACCTTACAATTCGCCTTTTGCAACACCTGGGGTTTATTATAAACACAAAGAAATCTTGTGTAATTCCAAGTCAACAGACACAGTTTCTGGGTTTCCTGGTAGATACAGTGAGAGCAGAATTGAGACTCCCCGCAGAGAAAGTAAGGAAGGTGAGGAAGGACTCCGAAAGTTACTCAGCCTAGACTTCTTTCCCTTATGGATCCTAGCAAGGATCCTGAGCCTACTTTCATCGACAATTCAAGCGATCTTTCCAGGTCCATTGCATTATCGTACACTTCAGAGATTGAAGGCCAGGTCCCTGAGATCGACTCATTCCTATTCCCATCTGATCTCTCTGGACCAAGACTCGAGGAACGAACTCCTCTGGTGGTTGAAGAATATAGAGGCATGGAATGGCAGAGCCATTTTTGGGGAGGAACCGGACCTAATAATAGAGTCAGACGCGAGTTTAGAAGGATGGGGAGCCAGATATGGGAACTCATCAACAGGGGGTCGTTGGACTCCTCAAGAGAAGAGGCTGCATATAAACTGCTTAGAATTATTAGCAGGTTCATTTGCGATTCGCTGTTTCACCCAGAATTTGGCAAAATGTTTTGTAACGGTACGGATGGACAAGGTCTCTGCAGTGCGTTATTTCAGCAAACTAGGGGGTCCTCATTCCAAGGGTTTATCAGACCTAGCGAAAGGTTTCTGGGACTACTGTTTGAACAAAGGAATATCTGTTGTGACGGACACATTCTAGGGTTGAACAATGGTGTAGCGGACTAATTCTCAAGGAATTTCAAGGACTTCAGCAACTGGAGACTAGACAGTCAGATTTTCTTAACCATCCAGCCCCAATGGGGTCCCTTCCAGACAGACCTCTTTGCAGACCATGTGAATACTCAATTGACGAATTTCTTCAGTTGGAGACCGGAACCTCAAGCTCTCAAGGTGGCCGCCTTACTCCAAGATTGGAAGGGTCTGGCCCTTATGCCTTCCAGCCATTTGCATTAATTCCCCTTCTACTTCTTCATGCTCGACGTTACAGAGAGAGCATGGTTGTGATAGCGCCGCTCTGGAGATCCCAAGCCTGGTTCCCGATAGTTCTAGAAATGTCTATAGACTTTCCAATTCTGATCCCTTTTTTAAGAGTGGTACTCCTAGGTCCAGAGAGAGACACTCATCCCCTGGTAGAGCAGGGTCTTCTGGTGCTGACGGCATGGAAGATTTCAGGAGACAGTGGCGGATCCCAGGGCTTTCGTCAAATGCTTTCACACTCATTTCTGAGTCATGGGCATCCGGTACAAGGAAAGCTTATCGATTGGCTTGGAACAAATGAGTTCACTGGTGCCTTCAACGACGTTGTGATTCCATTTCAACTGATTTAGTTCACGTTGTCAAATATCTTTCAGATCTCTTTACATCTGGTCTATCTTATAGAACCGTAATTGTTTACATATCTGCGATTTCTGCTAGCCATTCTCTGATTAACAGAATCTCTGTTGGGCAAAGCTTATTAACTAAGACGATAATGAGAAGCATGAGAGTTCTCAACCCCCCTTCTGCTAAATGCACAGCCCTGTGGGATGTTACTCTTGTACTTAGAACTCTAACTTCTTGGGGAGATAATACTTCCCTCTCCCTTAAACGCATCTCATACAAACTTACTGTTTTACTATGTCTAGTATCTTTTAGAAGAAACTCAGATGTTAAGGCATTAGATATTTCTAGCAGAGCCTTCCAACCCGAAGGCATTTGCTTTTACCTCAAGGAAAGAACCAAGACAATGTCTTCCTCCATCTTTTACCCCTTTTCCCCACAGAATGAAAGACTCTGCGTAGTTAAGTGTCTGAAAGAGTACGAGAAAAGAATAAAAATGTAAGAATGAATGAATGCCAACTTCTGATTTCCCAAAGATCCCCTCATAAAGGAGTCTCTTCTCCAACCCTAGCAAGATGGGTAAAAGAAGTTATGCATGAAAGCGGAGTGGATATATCGGTCTTTGGAACTCACTCCCCCAGAGGTGCTTCAGCTTCTGAGGCCTTTTTTCTGGGAGGAGAACTGTAAGATATCCTTAGGGCAGCAGACTGGTCGAGTGACAGTATGTTTAAGACTTGTTATTTTAGACCAATTTCTAGTGCGAATGATAATGTTCTTAATGCACTTTGAACTTGCATAATATGGCCTCTGTGTCGTGCCATAAAATTTAGATTTTTCACAGCCTGCTGGGCAGAAAATCTGGATATTTTTAAGGACACGGAGGCTAATATTATCCCACCGCTATTTATATTTTATCCCTCCCATTGTGCATGAGATATTATGAAATGTTGTTAGTTTTCTTTCAGAATGAAAAACTTATTTTCCTTCGGACCGCTTTTGGAGAGCTATCTTCAGTTGTATTCCTGTTTCTGCATGTTGATCTTTCCTCGCAGTTCTAACAAAGAAGGAAGATAGCTGGTCACAAAGGGACTTTATATTTCTCTAGAGTGTTTTATTGAAGTTCTATGTTCTTCATTGTCATTGTTGCTGGTGAGCTGTGGCAATAAAAGAGATTTGCATAATATTAGCCTCCATGTCCTTAATAAAATCTAAATTGTCCATATTCAGACTGGGTGCATATTCAAGATTTATGGGTAATTTATCTGCATTTAGGATAAACTGGTTGAAAACAATACTATTCTATGACAAGAGGTGGACCCTTGCACCCCAATTCAACTGCACATTTGAAATTGTATGACATGGTTTTAAACACTTGGGAATATATGTAGCCAGCAGCAGAGCAGAGAGGTATCCTTGAGCATAACCGGATGAGTGAATTATAACAACTTAATCTGCATGTATCACATCTACCACTATTATTAATGGCCAGGGTGGTAGTGTAAAAAGGTATCCATCCCTATGTTTTTACACTTGCTATAGAATGTCCCCATTCTCCTTTCCAGGTTTTGCAGGATTTCTTTCTGCACCTTGTCAGGGTACTGCTTATATTGTTATGAGACAGAGGCACAATTAGGCTATTCCTGACAACAGTGTATTTTGGATGCATGGAGTCTTAGGACTGACATGAACAAATAACACTGGGCAACCAAGCTGGTGGCTATTCTCCTAGCACCAAGAACCATCTCTAATTACATCTAGGCTCGCAAAAAGTAACAGGGTAATCCCAGAAACATATTGGTAGGAAAGGTGTCTGGGGATTTGTAAATACAGTGTGGGTAGGGATCCTAGGCAGTGAGCCACACCCAGGAAACAACAACATCCTAAAAGAATTATGCTATAGAGGTTCTGATAACAGGACAAAATTAGATTTCAAAAACTAGTGAGATAGTTCCCCCCATGGAAATGTAAACATTTACAGGTCGCCCCATGGAAATGTACACGTTTAAGCAAATTAGTTCAGACTTTGTGCTGGACAAATAGCAGGCCTTGAGATCCCTGCCTTTAAAGCATGATTTGGGGCCCTACATTGATGATCTATGCGACATCAAGGACAGCTCATATCTAGATATTACTGAATCTCCAGGGTCGAAAAGCTGTATTGCAGACATAAAAACACTGATAAAAAACGCACCTCCGGGGAGGAGCTACGACAGCAAACAAGATGGCTGCTTAGGCTCTCGGCTCCGCCGACCTCCGTATCCCGCCGCAAGATCCTGCATGATATCCTGCTTTTACGCCCAGCCCCTGCGTACATGAACAGTTCCTCATTCCGGAGGTGAAATCCCGGGAATTTTATCGGCCGGTTTCATGGAGTTACACCGTGTTGAAGATTGCGGCCTACTCCGGCAGCGAAGTCAGGGCCTCGAGTATCTGCGTGGCCGAGTGGTAGTGCAACAACAACGGCTGAGAGACCCAGGCAGGGACCGGTTGATCCTAGTGGAGGCTTCTTTTGTTCCTGGAATTGGCAGTGACTGCTCTTTTTGCTCAGCACTGATGGAGTGGTGACCTTGCTTGCTGCTGGCGGCGGGCGGGGTTCCTGTCCCGCAGACCCAGTGCCGGCTCACTCCGGGGCTCGGCGGGTCGGGGCCCCGGCCTGCGGCGATAAGCCGGATGATCGCGGCTGTGGAGAACAACGGGCTGCTGTCTTGCATTCTTGAGATCTCTGTCGGTCCCCCCCGGCGACACCAATCCACTCGGTGGGTGATTGTGGACGGTCTCGGGTGTGAGACCATGGATCGAAATGTATCCGAGCCATCGCTGAGGCCATTATTGGCGGAACTCTGGGCGCTTCAATCGCAAATGACTGTCTCCATGAATAAAATGGATGCAAGCCTGTTGGGGATTTTGCATATTGTACCGGACCCTGCCCCACTATTTGAACTACCATCGGTAGCCATTCAACCAGCGGCCATCTTGCCTAACTGCGAGGACCCCTTGGGGATGCGATTATTGGAATCACCGGACGTAGCCCTGGATGATGGTGTCCTGGAGGTCGTGAGAGTGCCACTGCACCTTCCACTGTTATTGACTCTCGAGGAATTGAATGGCTTCCTACCCCCGGAAACTTGTGTTGTGGACCCTTTTTCATCTGGTGATCGTCTCTCCCCCTTTTTGGAAATGTTGCGACCCCGGGGCAAGAAACATCGAGACTGTCTTGTTGGGAGAGGGAGGCTTTCTGTACATGAAGTTCCTGTGGACTCAATTGCTGCAAGCGGTAACGGATTGACTTTCTGTGACTTTCCTCTCCTCTATGACTTGCTTATATGCCATTGGGTCTCGTTGAGGAGGGTTGTGTGCTGGTCCGGAAGGGTCAGGGGTGAGATTACTTAACTCGGGGCGGATTGAAATGCTATTGTGACTGTTCGACTTATGATGATTTGAGTTCAGAGGCTGGGCGGTGTGTCATGGTTCCCCCTATTTACTTTCATAAGGCTCGCATAACATCAGTTTCTTTGCAATAGGGGGTGCCTGTTTCTGGCGGGGGGAGTAAGGGGCCGGGGGCAAGTACTACTAGGCCCTCCTCTGTTTTTTCTCTTTCTTTCCCTTCTTTTAGGGGTTTTAGTTTTTAGGGCGACAGGCACGCTGCTAAAGGGGTTAGGCTATAGCCATAGGCAGGGGTGCAGGGTGGGGGGTTGGACGGGTTTTTTTTTTTATTTTTTGTATTTTTTTTATTTTGTCTTTTTTATTTTCTATGGCCTTTTTCTCCCTTCCCTTTCTTTCCTTTCGGGTCAGTGTCGTCTGTGTACTATTCTGATTACACTGTGTTCTGGAATTTAGTGCTTTCTAGGTTAACCGATAGTCCGGGTGGGCAGGATCTGGGAACTGGCGCTTATGAAACTGTCTCCTGTATTGTTGTTCATCTCGCTGTATAGGTATTGGCGCCAGGGTCCCTCATATTGTTGTTTCTGATGTATATCCTGTTTCTTGACCTGCCCCCCGTCTCCTTTAACTTGATTATATGGCACCTGCGTCTCCTTTAACTTGATTATATGGCACCTGATCCGTTTATCTCTATAATATAAAATGAAACCTTTATTATATTCTGTACCCTATTCATACGCTCCAAGAGAAACGTTATCCTGAATCGCTGCCGGACCTCAGGGTTGTCGGCTGATAAGCTGTGTTGAACCGTGATATGTTTGGTTACATTTCTGACTAGCGGCCGGCCCCTGCGGTTGTAGGCCCATACTTGTACTTTTATAGTGCTGCAATAAAGGTTTTCACAAAAAAAAAAAAAATAACGCACCTCCCATCCTTGACAAATAGAAAGACTCACAGAAGAAGGCTCTTGACCCGCTAAAAGATAAAGACTAGGATGAGCTGATATGTTGCCCTTTGGAGGGAGTGATCAAAGGAAGTATTTGGCAGGTGTAAATAAAAGTATTACACATATATACTACACATGTACACAATCACTGAGATTTGGAAGGATTGACTATACTTTCTGAGGGGATGTAATGGAGACTTCACTTTCTTCACCATCATATGGAAATGGCCCACGACCTACGCATTCTGGAGAACCATCGACCACTGTCTGAAATCTCCGTTTGAACCAGATAAATGTATCAACCTCATTGTTTTGGTGTGTGATCCAATTTTCTCTTTTTGTTTCATGTTCGACTTTTGCATTTAAAAATGTTAAAGTAATATTTACCCATAGAAAAGTAATAACATCTTTTAAGCTGCTAAAAAAGTAGTTTGCCCTACTGGAGCTAGAGCAGTTTTCAAATTGTCAAGTACTGCACTGAGTAATAAGATACAGTTAAGTAATGGAACTCAAAGCCACCTAAATGATTAAAAAATATATTCCTACACAAAGAACTCAACTAACACTTGTTATCAGATATATTTTTTTACCTACTACTGGAGAACAGTGAACAAACACTACTCAGCAGCACTTGTCTCTACATTTATTCTGATGATGTCAGAAGAAACAAGTTAAATACCTGTAACTACAGTTCTCTATCGTTGGTATCTTACATAGATTCACATGCCTTACTCAATCATTCCTAATCGTCGAGTTGGGGTCCACAGTACTTTTAAATAGCAGTAGTGGCATGCAAAGAGCCTCTAAACAAGTAAAGGGTGTATGTCCAGTAGCCCAACCACCTTCTTAGAAAAGGCACTAAATTCAATGAGGCAAAGGATAGAAACTTCCAAAGATGATCCGTCTAATACCCTCTTGTGGGCATCTAGTTTAATGCTAGCACTGTGGAATTAGGAGAAGTAGCTCATAGAAACTGAATAGCAAATATGAGGCCAAGTCTGTGACTTCCACAGCTGGGACAATTACATGATACAAAATAATATGCATTCTTTGAGAAATTACTTGAAATCTTGCTATTAGTTTTTATGTATAATTTCAGAGAATAACCTGAGGAAATCCCCTAACCACCAGTGAGTGTCCTAATGGAAATTTTAAGTGTGGCGTAGCATATATTGTGTAAACCTTATTCCCCCAATAACATGCATTCACTTGAATTCCTTTTTGGGTTGGGCACATTGGGAACCTCCTTTGGAGCAACTCCGGAGAAGGACCACTTTTAGAAGAAAGAAGATTTTAATGAAGAGTCCTGTACTACTACTCTTGGCTTTTAGAGTTTGCCTCACACTAGACACTGGAAAAAAACTCTATGGTTGATACCAGTAGTCCCGACTCTACAGTCACAGTACTGAAAAGGGCATACAGTTGCAGAGTTAAACAATTAATATGGGATTTGATAGGCACAACTAAGTTGCGAAGCCCATTGTTGTGGCATTTTATTTAAGTTTGTACATTGACAACACAGAGGGAATGGCTAGACAATACCTACTTCATCCACAAGATGGGCTTGCAGTCGAGTCCCTTCTAGGAGACATTCTTCTAATAGCAAGTGTAAAATGTCTCTTTTGCCACTGGAGACCTGCTTCCAACTGAGTTCTTGGTCCCCTAAGTTGGGCAGTTACTAGTCTATTTTTGCCTTCTGCTCTAGTAGGGTATTGCTCCTGGTCCCGTGGCAGTGTTGGGGGACTAGTTGTAATCTGTGTAGAAGGATCCAGCAAAGGGTGCTGCTCAGTCACAGGTTTGGGTAGCTTCTACCAACCTCTTGACATTGAAGGATGTTTGTCAACATTAATTAAGATTTCAATCTTAATCAAGGACACAATGTTGCCAAAAGGTCTATAGCCGAAAACGTAATATAATTGCAACTGCACTGGCCATTGGAGAAGGATGTTCTCTTAAAAGTATCAAAGTCAAATCTTTTCTAAAAAGATTGTGATCTATCCTGTCTCACTCCATTTCTATTTTCCCTTAAGAAAGGAAGAGTTAAATGTTATTTTGGGTCTATTGTTTATTTATTTTCAATGTTATTTGGATATACCTAAAAAAACAAAATGCTGCCTGTTAGCAAGAATATGCGCTATTGTAGCATTGTAAAGATAATTATATTTAAAAAAAACCTGAGTGTGAGTCTACACACAGGATAGGTTATTGCACATTTATCGCAACCAATAAAGTTTTCAAGATGGAAAACAAAAGAAAATAATTTTCCCAAATACAACTCTAAATGGAAAAGTCTCCCAAGCTGAAAACGTTACATGGAAAGGGAATAGGAAAATGAACTTAAATCGAGGGTACATGCACAAATTCATACCTCACATGCCTTTCTATAAACAGATTATGTTTGTTTGCTCGGAGTTGTACATTTTATCTGAGCTTACTTACCAAAAGGAGGTTAGATACAAGTTAATGGTACAAGATCACTATTTTGAACAATCTAAATGTTTTCTATCCTGTCAACCAAGACATGCATTATGTTGTAATCAAACAAATGAGGAATGCTAAATAGCAAACTTTACCAGAAGATGCATCTGCATCTGGTGCACACTGGACCTCTTGGTCTGTCTGAGTTTGTGGTGAGGCAACTGGTTTTTGTGGAGTCACGGCGGGGGTTCCAGGCTGCGTTAGATCATCAGGTGGAGGAACTGGAAACACTACTGGTTTGGCTGAACTGCATTCTTTGTTAATTAGCAGCACATGGATAGGTCCTGAACGACTCTTCAGGTTTATCTGGTATTTTTTCTGTCCATTTTGTCCCTTAAAATAAAGGAAAAACATGTTCTAATCATTCAGGAACAGCCATACAAATGAACAGACCTTGGTAATGAAGCATGCTTAAGAAAGTGTTCAACCTAAACAAGCCTTTCGGTTAGACCTCACAAGAAATAAAAGACAAAAATAGGAGCAATTTTAAAACAATTTCCCTAAAGTAATGAGACGAAATTTGAAGTAAACGGTCACAGTCACCAAGTAATGCGAACACTGAGTCTTGCAGCACTTACTAACATACTTTAATGCTGCCTCCACTAACAATAATGTTTAGTAATTCGAAACCTGTGCCCCCTCACATAAATCTCCACTGTCCCTCTCTCGAAGCTATCTATTGCTAAAATCCCAGAGGAAAGCATGCATGACATTATATGAGAGGACGTTAGTCAATCTTTGACCCCGATGATATTATAAGAAGCCTTCCCAAAACTGATTGCCATATTCTCCAGTAACTGCAAAAATCTTAAGATAATAGAATACCATCCTTATATATGTTAGAAGACCACTTAAGTTATCTCTAGTAAATTAATGCACGCTCAAAACAGAAAAAGACTCAAGAAAAAACAAGTGTAATAGTCCAAAACCACTACTAAATGACAGGAGAGTGCACATCATGTGATCGATCTACTACACAAGCTGCAACTATTCAAAATCCATACATAAACCACGCACGCCCAAAGAGCGCTTATACTTTGGCGTATAACTCAAAACCTTACGGAACATACACCACGTGAACAGAGGCAGCAGTTCGCACCCTCACTAGAGATCTGTGAAATGTGCTGCATTCCCATTCAGCAGTTTCTTATTTTCGTTCACAAAAAAATCCTATTGTGACTTATTATGTAAAGCGTGAAAACCAATGTATTTGTGATGCCCTTTGCCCATTCTACATCACACTTTATAGATTAATTCCTACATTTTGGACTGCGTCTTTCCAAAGAATTAGAAAGTTTAAGCAGAACTCAATTAGAATCATATACGATAAGAGGCTAGGTTGTCTAATACATCTCCTAAATACAATTTGAGCATTTAATACGTGTAGCATTTGATGCAACATTCAACTACCAAAGGTTACTTAAAAATTCACCTACACTACATGTAGATTGTTTAGCGATGCGACTCATATGCTAAATACTACCAATATTTAACTTGACAGTATTGTTCATAACTCTCACTACTTTCTTGGGAGAACTAAATTTACTGCTTCTTTTTCCAAACTTTCTCACAGAATTGACACAGAACAACTGACCAGCTTTCAAACATACCTCACGCAAGCCACGTCAAAAAATGTCATATTCTTCTCCTTAGATGCCAAACTTAGTTTCTATGCGTGTAACAAGAGGGAGAGAGAGGACTAGTTAGCTAGTCCGAGTCCCCGAGGGTTTATATGTGATTAAACAAAGAGGACTAGCTTAAGTTGACCAAGGTGTTACAGTACTCAAATTAGTTCTGTCACGGGCACCTTGTTGGTGTATTCATGAAGCCCTCACCCACCAACCTAGTTGGTGGCATGCTTCATCATCGGGCCCACCCAGTGACACCTAGTATGTCCCGGGTGTGCTACGACGCTTGATTACAGCGGAGCTGGTATATTGCTGAGAGTGCAGTGAGGTTGGGTGAGTTGTGATTTAAAACGGCTTGGTGGTGGTCCCAGTACCCAAGGGTAAATTAAATTTTAATAACTGGGCCGTCACCAGCGGTTAAAAGTAAGGCTACAGGACGTGTGAGGGTGGCGAGTTACTGCCCCCTGCGTCCTTCAGATGGTCGACATGTTTCAGCCAGTGCCTTAGAGTATTCTGGCTTTCCTCAGGACCGTTTTTTAATAAAGGTGTGGACGACGGTGGGACAACAGGTACAAGGCAGGCACGGACCAGAAAGACTGGTCATCCCCTTACCGCTTCCCTCCAGGAAGCCTTGGCTAATAACCCAAAGCGTATGCATGAGAAGGGAATCCCCCTCTCACATATAGAAAAACGCCTTAGTGAGTGTATCACATAGTCTGTACCACAACACTAAGTCTGTTTTATCACACCACACCTTTTTAAAAAACGGTCCTGAGGAAAGCCAGAATACTCTAAGGCACGGGCTGAAACATGTCGACCATCTGAAGGAAGCAGGGGGCACTAACTCGCCACCCTCACGCGTCCTGTAGCCTTACTTTTAACTGCTGGTGACGGCCCAGTTATTAAAATTTAATTTACTCTCGGGTACTGGGACCACCACCAAGCCGTTTTAAATCACAACTCACCCAACCTCACTGCACTCTCAGCAATATACCAGCTCCGCTGTAATCAGGCGTTGTAGCACACCCGGGACATACTAGGTGTCACTGGGTGGGCCCGATGATGAAGAATGCCACCAACTAGGTTGGTGGGTGAGGGCTTCATGAATACACCAACAAGGTGCCCGTGACAGAACTAATTTGAGTACTGTAACACTTTGGTCAACTTAAGCTAGTCCTCTTTGTTTAATCACTCTCAAACTTAGTTTCTACACATCTTCATCATTCCACTCCACCATTTTCCTCTCTTCATCGATCCTGGATTCTGTTTAGAATGCGGATCACACCCTCTCATCCATACAAACAGACGTTCACCAACAAAATCATGTGGGGTTGCCCTATATGGCCAAAACATCCTCTTTAATTCAAAATACAAATTTGTAATTCCTTTATTAGCCCATTGTACAATACTTTCGATCATTCAATTTGCCCTTTCCACAACAACATTTCCTCTAGGGTGTTGAAGCATCGGCAATCTCTGTTGAACTCTCACACACTTAATAAAACTTAATTTCTTCAGACTTAAATTGCACTCTTGTCCATCAAAATGGAAACCGGAAACCCCTCCCTAAAAATACTGCATGAAAAGAAACTCAATTACTGTTTTGGTGCTCCACACAACTCAATCCACCTTAAAAACATATCCACTAACACATGGTATACTTTCAACCACCATCACACCACGTAATGAGTCCCATAATGTCCTATGTAACATTATCCCACAGTGATTTGGGACACCCAAAAGAATGCAAGGGAAGATTCAGTTTTCTGAGACATGCAGCACCTTCAGACTCTATACAAGTCCTCACAAATCTCCTTATCTCCAAATATACCTTAGGCCACAAATACTAAATCATCACATTGCATAAAGTACATGTTACTCCAGATTTCCCTTAATGAGAAATAGATATAATTCTTAACCTGATATCATTAGGCGGGATAATTTTATAACCTCCTGAAATGAACAACACATCAACACTTTATCAGGCACTTCCCCAAATGCTCTCACATAATTTGAAAGATTAGTTTGCGCATCGTCACACTAACCACTCACCACCTTTTCTGTCACAGTCTTCACATTTTCAACTTTACTATAAGCTTCCAACCACTCATTCTTCTGAAAACCATCACTTACACTATTTTCCACAAAAATTCCTGTCACACAAAAATCATTCCAAGGATTCCTATCACTATCTTTCAGAGGTAATGACATTCTACAAATACAAAACATCAGCAGTGACATTCTTGGCACCAGGTACGAACTAAACTTCATACAAGAAAACCTGCAATCACATTGATTAGCTTGCTACCCTAGCCGAGGCTTTAGACAACCCTTTCAAGGTTAATAATTTTGTCAGGGGTATATGATCAGATCTTAACACAAACTTCCTTCCTCACAAAAACTTACAGAAGTGTTAAAAGGCCCACACACATGCTAATGTTTTCCTCTCTATCACAGAGTACTTTTCTTATGTAGGGGAAAGTGATCGGGAAGGATAAGTTACTTACCTGTAATCCTAGTTCTCTTCCAGGGATATCCTCATCAAAGTCATAAGCACATGACTATTTCAGCCTATGTGCGGGACCCCGGAAACACTTCACATATATGTGAAAACCATATATGTAGTTATATTATATATATATATATATATATATATGTATATATATATATATATATAAAAAAAAAAAACACACAATGCAGCCTTCCATAGATATGTTTAACAATGCTGCAAGAACATTTGTTGCATACATTTCAATAAAGCAGGGAGAAATGAAGTCTTTGAAAACTGCTTTATTATACAGCAGAAAAGATAATCCTGCAATGAAGAATGAAAAACATTGTCAGCACATAGGCTGCATTGCAGAAACATTAGTGTAGAAAGCTGAAAAGCTAACCCACAGAAACACTCCGAATAAACAAGCACAGTGCCTTTAAGGCAGCCATGACCCCTAGCTTCCCATCATGCCTCAGGGGTGACAGTTAGGTCAGCTGTTCTTTGCAGATAACCGCAGACCATTTTACAAGTAGATGTATGTATCATGTTCACTTGCCCGGGGAGGCGGGTGGGTTCCTTAGGACTTTGATGAGGATACCCCTGGAAGAGAACTAGGATTACAGGTAAGTAACTTATCCCTCTCTTCCAGGGTATCCTCATCAATAGTCATAAGCACATGCGGGCAAGTAAACAGAGAACCATTCAGATACACAGGAGCCGTAAGGCATATACAGACTCCAATAGGTTAACATTGGAACAGATTGCTCAAGGAGGCCTGGCCCACTTGGGTATCTGGTCTGGAGTCTGAATCCAGACAGTAATGTCTGGTAAATGTATGGACTGACTTCCAAGTTGCAGCTTTGCAAATCTCAGCCATCGGTACATTGTGTAGGAATGCAACAGTTGCAGCTTTGCCCCATGTAGATCGAGTTTGAGGGGAAGCAAACAGAGGCTTATTTGCTAATTGGTAGGCTAACTTTATACAAGATACTATCCATCTCGAAATGGATCTTTCAGAAGCTGGGAAGCATGTTCTAACTGAGCCATAGTTTACAAATAATTGATCAGACTTTCTCATGGATTTCGTTGCTTCCAAATAACATTTGTGATCCCTCTTAAGGTTCAGCGAATGAAGAGACCTTTCCGTTGGTGTGGTAGGATTGGGAAAGAAAGAGGGTAGAGAAATCGTCTGATTAACATGGAACTCCATAACCACCCTATTATGGTGGAAAACCGTATTGGGGTCTTTAGAACAGAGTGCTTGTATCTCACGCACTCTGCGTGCAGATGTAATCGCCACTAGAAAGGCTGTTTTCCAAGAAAGGTGTTGCATGTGGCCTTATGAATGGGTTCAAATGGAGGACCCATCAATTTGTACAATACAAGGTTCAACTCCCAAGGAGGAGAAGGAGGTCGAAAAGGGGGATATATCTTTTTCAACCCCTGTAGGAAGTCCTTGACCACCTGAAGTTGAAAAACGGAAGGTTGGTTAGGAGATTTACGATATGCTGTGATAGCTGCCAAATGTACTTTTATGGAAGAATATTTCAAACCAGATTTGGCCAAGTAGAGCAAGTACGGCAAGATTACCTCTTCTTGCCCGTTAATTGGACTCCAACCATTACGGACACACCACAAGTAAAACCTTTTCCACTTAAGAGAGTATGAGGTTCTTGTGGAAGGTCTCAGACTACCGTAAAATGTCCATGCAGTCTTGAGGGAGTTTCAGATGTCCGTACTGCAGGACTTCAGGAGCCATGCTGTCAAGCTGAGAGAAGGATGGCTGGGGTGCAGAATCTTCCCTCCCATCTTGGTGAGAAGGTCCGGCCTGCACGGAAGTCTCCGAAGCGGACGAAATGAGAGTAGCAATAGAGCTGGATACCACCATTGGCGAGGCCAGTCCAGTGCTATGAGAAGCATCTTCATTCTGGATCTCAGAAGTTTAGCCACCACCTTCGGAATGAGAGGGAAGGGTTGGAAAGGCGTATGCAAACATCCCTGACCAATTTATCAAAAGTGCATTCCCCCTCGTTCCTGGTCAGTAAAACCTGGATGCGAAGGCGTGGCATTTTTTGTTTTGATCGTCTGCAAAGAAGTAGATGAAAGGATGGTCCCACTGCTGAAAAATGTCTGCCACCACTTCGTCGTTGAGCACCCAGTCTTCATGCTCTTGAAAATGACGACTGAGGGCATCTGCTCCTATGTTCTGCTCTCCCGGCAGATGGACTGCCGTGTTTGATAGGTTCCTGGCTAGCAGCCAGTGCCAAATTGCCTGGGATTCGAGAGATAGAGGACGGGAGAGAGTTCCACCTTGTATGTTCAAATAATACATGGTGGTTGTATTGTCGGTTTGAACTAGGATTGATCCGGTCTCTATTGACGGTTGAAAAGCCTTGAGGGCTAAATGAACTGCCCGCAGTTCTTGCATATTGATGTGATATGTCTGTTCTCTGGTAGTTCATCTGCCCTGAGTTTGCAGGTGACCCAGATGCGCTCCCCAGCCCTCAAGTGACACATCTGTGATCAGGGTTTTGATCTGGCAGAGGTTGGTGAAAGGGAACTCCTACCAGAAGGTTCTGTGGCTGTAGCCACCAGAGAATGGACTTCCTTGCTGCAGGTGATAGGAGAATCTGGTCGTTCCACTGACCCGAGGATGGATTCCATTTGTCATCTAGATCTTGCTGCAACGGTCTCATCCTAAATCTGGCGTTGGGTATGAGAAAAATGCAAGAGGCCAACGAACCCAGTAGAGAAGCCACTTGTCTCACTGAGAGCTGAGGAGTTTGAAGGATGATGTTGCCTTTGACTCGCATTGATGATAGTCTCTCCGCCGAAGGAAACACTTTTCCGAGGTCGGAGTTGATATTGGCACCCAGTGTTCACATCATCAATGGGCGACACCCTGGAAGGGGGACTATCCGTTAGGGTAGGTGAGTAATCCCTCTTGGATGAGTGTGTCGAGGAGGATGACCAAGACGGTGTACGCCGCCTTTTGTGATGCCCCCGAGTTGACCTGCGTTCAGGGGATCTGCCTCGTTGCTCTCTGGTGCCATTGGTGGTTGATTTGTCCGCTTCTTGCACCAGACGCTATAAGGGAGATCTGTGCAGTGGGCTTGATTATTCCGCAGGCCATTGAGAATGACCTGTGGATACTGTCTGCCAATGATGCAGAGGTTGTAGCCATCTGGGAGAAAGATGGATGGAAGGAGATCGGTGTCTCCTTGGAGAGACTCTTGGTGATCTTTTAGGCCCATGTGAGTGAGAAGAAGCTCTGCGTGATGAAGCAATCGTCTGTGGAGAACTCCGAATAGAGTAGGAGGATTCTCTGCGGCTTCTGGAGCGCTATCATCATCGCGATGAGACGGCGATGAAGAGTGTCTTGATGTTGATCTGCTCTGTGTCACCATTACTGGTGAGGCCCCCGAATCTGATAGTCTCCTCGACGTCGATCTCTGTGTGCTTCATCGTTGAATGGTGCGACGTTGATTGCCTGGAGCCCACAGACCTCGCCTTCGACATTGAGCGTGCGGGAGACCTCAATGATGTGCAGTTCAAGGGAGAAATCCTTCTCAACGTCGATCGTTCCCTCGACACTGACTGCCTAGTAGACGTCAATGGAGTCGAGGGTGGGACATTTCTCGTCGTCAACGGAGATTGCCGTCTCGACGTTGAACGACGTTTTGTATATTTCACCCTTGGTCTTGACGTAGAGTAGGCGGCGACGATCTAGTCTTGGACGTCGACAGGGTTGATGAATGTCTAGCCTCAGGTGATGAGGCGTGTCTCGACGTCGAACATCGCCTGGTTGAAGTCAACAGAGATGTACGCTTCGTCGCCGATCGTTGTTGACCCTGCGAGGGCAGAGCCTGTCGCCGACGGAGATGCATGCTTCGACGCCGATCGCCGGTGACCTTGTGACGGCGGAGCCTGTCTCGACGCCGCATCGACGGCGGTGATCTGCCTCTCGACGTTGGGCCAGCCCGCACCAACGGAGAGTGACTCCTCAACTACGATCGTCGAGGAGTTCTCGACCGTGGAGGATTCGACGTACCTTTCTTTGACGACGACCAGTGTTCTCGCGACGACGAGCCCGCCATCGATGGTCTTCTCGTCGATGTTTTCATTGCCCATGAAGGCATTTAAGGCGCCGAGCACGACACCGATGGAAAGCACACTGGAATCTTACTTCTGGATGGTGTTGATGCTCTCTCCTTTCTCTTCTTCATCGGTGACCTGCCTCTAGAAGGAGATCTTCTCATCTCAGCCAGCCCATAGCGGCGCATCCTCTCCCTGTCCCTCAAAGTTCTTTTGGACAGCAGCTGGCAATGCTGGAAGGTTTTAGGATCATGATCAGAAGGCAGGCCTAAAATACAGACACAAGGGGAGTCCATTTTAGCCTTTTTCTTGCCACAGGAATGGCAAGGGTCAAAAAGAGAGGGCATTCTGACTAAAAAACAATGCACAACTTTTTGAAAAACAGTAGAGAAATACTCTAACACCAAAAAGATGTCGAAGTAAAAAGGTTTAAACCCAAAAATTGAAGTATTTTCTGACAGAAGTCAGAAAAAGGTAGAGCTGAAGTAACCAGGGTTCTGACAGAAGGAGCCGGAAAGAACAACCGACCTAACTGTCTCCCCTGAGGCATGATGGGAAGCTAGGGGTCATGGCTGCCTTAAAGGCACGGTGCCAGTTTATTCTGAGTGTTTCTGTGAGTTAGCTTTTCAGATTTCTACACGAATGTTTCTGCAATGCAGCCTATGTACTGACAATGTTTTACATTCTTTCTTGCAGGAATATCTTTTCTGCTGTATAATAAAACAGTTTTCAAAGGCTTTATTTGTCCCTGCTTTATTACAATGTATTTACGTGCAAAGAATTTTCTTGCAGTATTGTTCAGCATATCTATGGAAGGTTGCATTGTGTAATATATATATATATATATATATATATATATATATATATATATATATATACATATATACAGAACTACATATATGGTTTTCACATATATGTGATGTGTTTCTGGGGTCCCGGACATAGGCGTGAATATTCATGTGCGTATGACTATTTATTAGGATCCCCTGGAAGAGAGAACCAAAGGCAATCACACCTTCATTACCACGTTCATTCTTCTGTGTAAAGACTCTACCCAGACCTTTCCCACTAACATCTGTTGTCAAAATGGTTTCAGCCGTAGGATCAAAACCCTGTAACATGGGTGTCCAAGATATTGCACACTTCATCTCCACATATGACTTCTGACTGGCATCAGACCATTCAAATTTAGGAATTATTTCTTAACAATAAACGCATATCATGAATTTCATCAGAAAATGTTTCAACAAACTTTGAATATACAACTCAGCTGAGTTTGTCCGTAGGTTTGACCCCAAAATTCCTTATTTCATGTCCCAAATAAGTGACCTTTTTTCCACAAATCTGCATTTTGTAATCGTAGCCGTCAAACAGTTTTCTTTATAAATACCCAACACTTTCCTCAACAATTCATCACGACATCCCATTAACAAAATATCAGCCTGAAAGAGCGTTACTCCAGACACATACCAAACAATTGTTTAATCAGGCTTTGAAGCACTGCAGCAGCTGATGCTAATCCAAAATGCATGTGTAGGAATTGGCAACATCCAAAAGGTGTACACAATGCATCGAGATGCCTGCTAGAAGGATTCAAAGCTATCTGATGATACACAGCAGACAGCTCCAAAGTGGAAAACCACTTTGCACATCTAGTAAGAGACATTTCATCGATCCTTGGAAAAGGAAACTGATCCACCACAATATTTTTATTTAATCCTCTCAAGACCACACATAAACAAAACTACCCATTAGTGCTACGCATCATTGCAGAAGGGAAACCCTGCTAAATTCCAGACACCGGAGTAGGCTTGGTACGGGCTAGAAACCTAAAGACTGGTGGAAGACTGTTCGCTTTGAAAAGTAATGGATGGTAATCACAGTTAGAGTGTCGGCAGAGGAGATTGGAATAATCTTGGGGTGGACTCAGACATCGGACTCCTAAATGGTGACTAGTCCCCTGGTTATTGAGGCAGAAAGGGGTGACAGACAAGTTACATCAAACTAAGGAACGCTACTTCAAAGAAACAGTGCATACAGTGCAGTCAAAGTTGGTTCTATGGAAAGCGTACAAAACAGTGTTAAGGGTCCAGAGGCCATGGATTATGTCCGGAGGAACGCAACCATGACCAAGCAGGCGAGTTTCTCCTATTCTGCTGATTCATTAAAAGCTATTAGAGAGCTACATCTCAATAGGAGCCATAGCCTAACTTTCACTAATTGTGCCAATACATTTCCGGACATGCTGGAAGCCCCCATAGCATGCAGGCAGTGAGTGCTCCATGCTCCCACACCCTGGACACAACAAACTTATTATGTAACGTAAGATCCCTGGAAAAGTACCCTCTGGAAATTTGGGACAGGATTACCTCCCATGCTCCTACGCTATGTTTTTTTAACAGAAACCTGGCTGAACCCCACGAACAGTACCATGATCAATCTCGCTATCCCAGATAACTATAAACTTATCCACCTAAATAGAGAAGGGAAAATGGGTGGAAGTATAGCCATTGCTTTCCAAGATCATCTAACAGTAAACTGGCTATCCACAACCTGCAATGAAGGGGTGGAATTGGGTATTTTTAAGGCTACTCTGTCAGCATCAGACTGCTGGTACTGAGCTCTTGTTTACCGACCACCTGGTTCTAAGCTGAACTTTACTGATCAATTGGTCGAACAAATCGCTTTACACGACCTAGCAACCAAGAGATTTCTCCTGCTTGGAGATTTTAATTTTCAAGCTTTAGGACTTACCCAAAATGTGGAGGGCCTAACCCATCAAGCCGGGCACCTGCTAGACTTAGTGTTCACAAACGATGATAATCTTAGATGCAGCCCCCCAAACCCTCTCACTTGGACAGATCACTCGCTGATTACCTTTTCCATACATCAAATCTTGACTAAAAATACAGAGAGAGCTGTTACTAATAAGTCAATCCAACGCAGGCCTTGGCGGAACCTCACCTCAGAAACATTTGACGAGTTCTTCTTTAGTGACCCAGTCAATATGCAGTCGGAAGCTCCCAAACAACTGGAGACTTTCACAGCAGCGCTAGAATCGGCCTTTGATGAGACGATACCCAAGAAAAATGGGCCTGCCCTCAGGCGCCCGCAAAATCCATGGTATTCGGAGGATTTAAAAGCGGAGAAATTAAAATGCCGACGACTAGAAAGATCTTGGCGCCTCTTCAAAGACCCCCAAAATAAATTGATATACAGACAAGCATTGGCAAGCTACCATTTGAACCTAAATGCAGCTAAACGCAGCTTTATTCTTAATCAAATCGAACAGCCCCCTGAAGACTCTGTTCAGCACTGTTAAAGACTTTACTTCCCCCAAAGCCTGTAGCCAGGTTCGAAACGAATCTCAGGATTTATGTGTCTCTATAGCCACCTTCTTTCAGGACAATATATCCACCATTTATGATAACTTCCCCTAGATAGCTCCCTCAGTCTCTGATACACTGAAGGAACTAGAAGAAAACCGGAGGAGACCAAATTGTTTCCTGGATAGTTTTAATTTAGTAACAATTGCGGAGGTCCAAAAAGACTCAGCCTTAGGAAAATCAGGATCTCCCAATGATCCCTGTCCCCCTCGAATTATGGCCCTCCTAGCTAAGAGTTGTGCACCAGTAATCTGTGACATTTTTAACTGTTCCATCTCCACGGGTATTATTGCTTCCCCCCCGGAAAGAAGCAGTGGGCCGTCACATTAAAAAAAAAACTACATCGGACCCCGCAATCCTAAGTAATTACCGCCCCATCTCTCTCCTGCCACTACTGGGGAAAGTGCTGGAGAACGTTATAAAAAAACAGCTGAGCCTGTACCTGGAACAGAATGAAATCCTGGAGCCCTCACAGTCGGGCTTTCGCCCGGGTTTCAGTACTGAAACCGCGGTTTTAGCAGTCCCCGACTCCCTAAGACAGACCATTGATTCAGGTGGTTCCGCGATACTGATCCTATTAGATCTCTCAGCTGCATTTGATACCATCTCCCATTCCAAGCTAGCGGAAAGACTATCGGGCTGCGGTATCAAAGGAAGAGCCTTGAAATGGCTACAACATTTTCTGACGGAGAGAACACAAAAGGCCACCCTAGGCCCTTTCTCCTCGGCCAAATTGCCTTTAGACAAAGGGGTGCCTCAGTGCTCCTGTTTAAGCCCTACCCTTTTGAATATATATATGGCCCCGTTAGCCCAGATAGTGGAACAGCTGGGCTTTGAAACCATCTCCTACGCAGATGATACGCAGCTCATGTTCACTATCGGGAAATGCCCAGAACTAGAAAAATCACGCTTAGCCAAGAGCATGAAGCTGATCTCAGACTGGATGACTATGAACTATCTCCAGCTAAATCCAGGTAAGATCGAGATCATGCTGATGGGAAAAGCACCAGCTATATGGTCAGAAGACTGGTGGCCTGAACAACTAGGTGCCGCCCCTATTCCCAAATTATCTGTGAAAAACCTAGGATTAAAAATTGACCGTTCCCTGTCCATGAAAGATCACATCACAACAACTACTGGCACTTGCTTTTACAGTCTTCGGCTTCTCCGGACAATATTCCCTTTTATTCCCACCACTCACCGCAGAACTTTGGTTCATGCGATGGTGACAAGCCGATTAGATTATGGCAACGCCTTACTGGCTGAGGTGGGATCAACTTTTTTGTCTAAATTACAAATTGTTCAGAATACGGCCGTGAGAATGATTCTGAATCGTCCGACGGGCTCTCTTTCTGCCCCTCTACTCAGAGAATTGCACTGGTTGACTGCAAAAAAAGAGATCTTTTTTAAAAATGTGTTGCCTCACAACGCCCTTAGCAAGAAAGGCCCTCGTTACATACAAATTAAAGTAATCGAATACTGCTCCAGTAGGAGGCTGAGATCCACCACTCACGGATTACTACGAGTCCCTAGAATCCCCAGACGTGTGGTCGAGCATTCTCTTATTTAGCTCCCAGATACTGGAACCAACTTCCAAGGGCCCTACGAGCTATCTCAAATTATGGTACCTTCAGGAAACAACTGAAAGCCTTCCTCTTCAACGACTAGTTCTGCGCGACTCCCGCCACCTGTAGATAAACTTGCTAGTCAGCGCCGAGATGCCCCAGGGTGATTAGAGCACTTAATACATTTTAACAACCATTTTAACCCATTCTCACTAACAGTACCTAAGCGTAGGGACAGGTGGCAGCAATACAAAATGCTGAAGACCACTTCCTTCAGCTAGAAAGAGCAAACATACTCCAGCCAAGCGAGGGCCTGCACTACTGTATAGAGCTCGCCTCGGGAATATAATGATGTAGCCACTGACGCAGCACGTAAACATACAGGCAGAGAAGCATTTACGAGGTGGGCAATAAGGCTGGGAAACTACTGGCATGGTTAGGCAGGAGGGAGGAAGCGGAGCGCTGGGTGGAAGAAACCCAAACTGATTCACAGGGGAAAGTTACAGGTAACATCTGCATTGCGGAAGATTTTGCCCAATACTACACAAGATTATAAACCGACATGAAGAAAAACAGGCCTGCCTTTGAGCTATGCCAGTTACTCGCCTTCAAGACACTGATAGTTCAGCACTCGATACCACTATTACGGCGGAGGAAATAGAAGATGCAATTGGAGCACTACAGTCTGGCAAGACCCCTTAGCCTAACTGTAGAACCATACAAAAATCTCAGGCTGAACCACCGACAACTGTTTGGATGCCTTGCACAGACGACTGACGTCCTGACACTGGCGGGGCTTGTCTCTCTGGAAGCATCTAACAGTTTTGACTCACTTGAGCGGTCCTACCTATTTCAAGCTCTCGAAAAGATGAACATTGGACCACAATATGTGCAATGGGTGCAATTATTATACTCTAATTACCTGGTCAGCGTAAGAGTCAATGGCAAATACTCCAGTCCCCGCTGTGCACATAAGGACACTAGACTGGGCTGCATGCTCTTGTCTATGTTATTCTCCCTAGCAATGGAAACCTTAGCATGTTTGGTTCGGGGAGATCCATTGGTCAGTGTTCTGCAGTGGGACTTGAGTGCGTTAAGAAGATATCATTGTAAGCTGACAATTTCTTACTATATGTCTCGGATCCTGGACTTATTATTGACTGGATAATGTGAGTAATACAGATATTTGGGAAATATAGTGACTTTCATACTAATTGGTGAAAATCTGTCCTCTATCCCCTCACAGAACAGAGCTACTTTGGGGTAACCACCTAATCTCACGACAGGGATTTCGATTTTTAGTAATTTACATTACACGCTCCGCTAAGGTAATTCTTCAGGAGAACCTAGAAGATATGTTAACCCCTTCGATGCTGATGACGAGCTCAGCTCGTCATCAGCCACGGTGGTCGTGTGCGGATGACGAGCGGAGCTCGTCATCTAACGCGGCTTTTAGAAAAAAGCCGCGTAGCGGAAAAATAACCGACGCAGCGATGCGGTTAAAGAAATTCAGAGGGGATGCTGCACACTGGCAAGCATTACCACTATCACTGTTGGGAAGGGCAGCCCTCTTTGAATGATCACGCTACCCAAATTCCTGAATATTTACAGAACACATCATGCATCATCCCAGATAGCTTCTTCCAAAGTGTTTATTGTGTATTATAACAATTCCTCTGGAACTTGGGCTCCTAAAGGATTGCCTTACCTAAACTTACCAGAGGTGTATAAGAGGAAGGGATTGCCCTCCCAAATCTCTGGTTGTATTACTGGGCTACCTAACTGGTAGTAGTAAATGCCTGGGTATACAAAGGCCTATGTAAACCCTAGGTGAGGAGTGACAGGGCACTTCTGGGTCAAGAAGGCTGTATGATAGCCCTGTATGGGCAGAGAAGTAGAGCACACTGGCTAATGTAGATCAGAATCGTACTCCAGGCATGGGATAAGGCTCTCAGACAGGCGGGATGGTTTGGGATCTTAACAGGTAATTTCCCACTGTGTCACACCTTGGATTTATTAGAGACATGGGGCCTATCCGGTTCCGACAGTGGGGCTTAATTGCATTAGCACCCTGAGCGATGTGTGGGCGGGCACAACCACAAAAGAATTACGAGTGCTCAGGAACAAATACATGATGTCTGAAGGAGAGGTCTGCGCCCCCACCATGCCTTAGCTAAGGATATCAGAGGGAGCCCAGCTACCCAAAGCCAGTCTATTAGAGGATAGACAACTGGATGGGCCCCTTCGGCGAAAGGCTATCTCCACTAATAGAAAGCTTACCAACAACGTGCAGATACCTTGGTGGCATTGAGGGGGTTATGGGAATTAGATTTTGGCGAAAACTCAGATGAGAAGTGGAATGAGGCACTTGTGTTCTAGAGAGGTGGAAATTAAGGCAGTGTTTTGCCTTGTGCAGCTTAAAATTCTGTATAGCACCTATTACACCAGAGCAATTCGGGCTGTGATTGGTAGGGCTGATGGTGATTAGAGCCTCAGAGGCTGTGGGCATAAGGGCAAATTTATACACACTGTGGGAGTGCCCTACCTTGCAGACGTACTGGGGAGGGTGGTGCGGACCCTGGAGACGGTCACAGGCCTGACGCTGCTCCGGAAGGGAAGCTAAGCATCCTGGAGATATGGGGGACACCAAAGGTAACAGGTACCAATGCCTATTTTGAAAATTGGGTTTAGTAGTGGCACAAGGCAACATGGCACAACTACGGGGAGCCTAAAAAACGATGGTGCTCAGATTTAGACATGGTAAATGAAGGGAGAGATTGCCCCCAAATTCCAGAAACTAAGGGGCACGTGTAAAGATAACTGTGGACTGCTTTAGCCCTTGCCATGAAAAGCAGCTCCTGTCAACTGTGCTTTTCTTGGCAGATCTCCTTGGAGGACTATAGCACTCATATCATCATATGTTTGTGTGATTCTGTTGTTGAAAAGATGAATAGTAACCACGAGGTAAATCAAAGTAGAGGTTTATTAGTAAGTTACAGGATGGTAGTTACAAGCAGGTAAGTTCAGAAGATAGCTAGTTCAAGGCCCCACCAGGAGCTGCCTCTTTGCTGCTCAGCCCACTCTCTCTAACTGTCATTCCTCCAGTCCACTAGGCACACCAACATTCTACTCAGTCATCAGGCATTCCAACATTCCACACACATACTCATGCATACTGGCTGAGAAATCTAAGGACAACATATGTCTTGTTGATTGTTTTGTTTGAACCGGATGAGATTGACAGAGGCTTTCGGCCATTATCAGAGACCGGGGACCACATCTTCCAGGCTGCCCTGAGGTGCGCACACCGCCAACGGTGATGCTACACGCCAAGAGGCGCTTAAGAGCAGGCCAGGGCTAATGCAGCGCGGGAGACCGTAACACTGTGGTTTCTTTGGGACCACATCTTCTAGGCTGCCCTGCGGCATGCACGCCGCCAACAGTGATTCTACGCACCAGGAGGCGCTTAAGAGCAGGCCAGGGCTCCCACAGCGCAGGACGCTCGCGGGCCTGTCTGGGCCAAGGGCGGGTTCGTCTGCGCCCGTCAGAGCCCGGAGTAAGCTGGGCTGGGCCACTCGCCAAACATCGAGGCTTTGCCATCCACCATCAACACAGGTAAGCGCAAACAACCCTGCAGCCTTGATCAGGGAAGTACTAGAGTTAAGGTACCCAGGAACTCAGCTTCCATAATATATTATTTGAGCTCCGCAGTGGGGGCATTGAACAAGGAAATTCAAAATGCAGAGGTTGAATCGGGATTGAATTCTGACCGTCCAGGGACAAAAACCCTACCAGCTATTCCTCTCAAAACTCTCTCCCACTGAGTCAGGAGACCCGGATATTGAGCAGGGAAGAAGCAGGGTAGACTCCTCAGATAGTGGCAGAGGGAGTGTCAAGTGAAGAGATTGTGAGCGTGCATGCACCTCTACAGAAGGTCCAACTGCCATATCCAGGAAAAACAAAGGGTAAAAAGAGATCTACCAAACATGAACGTTTTTCGGCTGATGCACCCGTTAATCATGCAGGTGGTTTGGATTCACGCATTCAATCAGCTGTTCCGCAAGTGATAGAGGATCACTTTATCCCACCGCTGGAGTCTGTACTTTTGACTACTGCTAAAGACATCATAGACTCGCTTAACACTCTGGTAGAGGGGTTTAAGGGAAAACTAGAGCGCCTCAAGACTCAGTTAGGAGGCTCAAAAAACAACTGTGCGCCTTTTAACAATCATGTCCCTTCCCAGATGAAAATGCAATCCATAGGAAATAGAAGGGAAGAGGGATCTGTGAATAAAAAAACTTTGACCAAGTTTAGCCTGGAGTCTACCCCCACAACCAATTTACCTGCAACCTCTGGGGGGCATGCAGTGGGCATTAAACCTAATCATACTGAGTTGCTTCCAAGGCCTGTGTCCAACTATGAGCCACTGCCTCAGTGTAGGACTCATGGTCATCAAGTGCCCAATAGAGTGACAAATAGCTGTAGCCTAAATATGCCACCAGAAGCAACACCCCTAGTCGCTATTCTTACAAGGGTAGAGAGCACTGTCTGGAATCCACCACCGAATTGCTACATAAAACTAAACATTGGTGTGATCAACATTCTAACAGCAGGGCCAGGATTTCCCCCCACATTATAATGGCCAGGAGAGTGGGTTGGGTTGGGTTGACCATAGGCCTAAACAGGTAGTAGGCGACTGTAATTTTATCACCTTTGACTGTGCAGACATAGCGAGGCAGCTATTTCAAGAAGGTTCTAAGGAAGGTGAGGGGGGCATCAAGGCCCTACCCCTGGCCTTTTTTTATCCACCACCCAAGGGGGTACAGCTACCGGGAAGATCTCACCAGGGGGTTTGGCCCGTAGTAGATAGGCTGGGCATCTTTCTCCTCAACCAAGACCTAGTGCCCAATTGCCTGATATGTTTGCCTGCAGGCCACAGAGCCCACCTAAACTGCCTACTAAGTACACCGAGATGGTAGAAGGTGAAAACAACCTAGCTTGCCAAAATAGATTTTTGCCATTATTTCTTCTAGACGAAAACGACTGACTGGAGCTATCTCCTAGTCATCGGAGCCCCACTAGTGATACCGTTAGTGGACAGGGGACTGGTGAGAATGATTACTCTAACTGTAAGATTATTAGCTGGAATATAGCGGGTCTCAGAAGCAAAAAAGATGATCCCAGTTGGCTTGATTAGATAAAAGAATATGACTTAGTTAGTTTACAGGAGACCTGGGATATGGAGAGAATTGTTTGGGTGGATGGGTTCAATTCCTATGGTGTGCCCGCACGGCCTTCCTCATCTGGCAGAGCAAAAGGGGATCTCCTAATGTTAATCTCCTTTAGATGGTCAGGAGCCCATAGAAGGGTGGATGATGTTGGTTCTCATATCGGTTTGGCAATTGAATTTATGATCAGCAACTCATCCAAAATTTTGGTTGTTAATTTTTAAAATTCTGGTGAAAATAGCTTTTTAAATGAACAGTTATGTATTTTGACATGTTTTTAGAGGAGTATAGATTGAAGCAAACCTCTAACCTGCCTTGATAAATCTAAACAGGGGCCTGAGGTGCTCAAGGTCTTTGAAGGCATTTGCGGCCCACGTAGAGTTAAGCCTCTCCTTGCCCACTTAGACCCGAAAATATCTTGGTGAGAGCTGGTTTCATACTAATTGTTCTGAAGCACACCGTAAGTTGGTAGCTGCACTTAAACAGATCCCACGAGATAAGGTTTATATAGCCTTGATCAGAAAGCGGTATAAAGCTGCCCTAAATACCTGAAAAAATGAAACCAAAGAGGATGTATGGAATGAGTTATTAGCAGTAGAGGTCCTAAAGGATAGCTCTAGATTTTGGGATATTGTGAATAAACCCTTTTTTTCTGGGATCGAGAATGCCCCGTAAGAATGAAACATCACAGAGGCACAATGGCACTCATTTTGAATGTATATATGAGGCCCCTGCTATCTTGCACTCCCATGCTAGTTCAGATCATATAAGGAACTCCCCTGAAGTGGTGTTTAGTGTAGACGAAGTAGAACTGGCTATAAAGCAAATGACCAGTAATAAGGCCCCAGGCCAGGACGGTGTTCCGGCCAATTTATATAAACAATATCCAACTTTCTGGACCAAAATTTTGACAAATGCCTACAATGCGTCAAGTCACAAGGGTTTCCCCACACTGTGGGCTAATTCAATTATTATCCCAGTTTTTTTTAAAAAGGCCAGAGAGGAGACCCACAATGTTATAGGCCAATATCCTTAATTGACTCTGCCGTTAAAGTTCTGGGGAAATTGATTTTAACTTAGCTAATGGAATGGCCGGATGAGAACGGTGTTTTAACAAACCTCCAATATGGTTTTAGACAAGGAATGTCCACATTGAATCAGTATTTAAACTTACACCTATTAGCAGGGAAATACACATTGGCCAGAGCAGGGACACTACAGCTGGCCTTTATGGACCTTTCCTCTGCTTTCCTCTGCTTTCCTCTGCTTTCGACCTAGTAAATAAGTCAAAGCTGTGGTTCATTCTGAAAGAGATGGGAATAGATCAATGTTTAGTTCATTTCATGGCTGATTGGGAAGATGCGTCAGTCAGGGCTGCATTTTAGTGCCACTGCTTTTTACCCTATCTATAAATAACTTAGAAAAGTTTTTAGATTCTGCCAGCATAGATATTCCGCGAATAGGAGACAGGGTTATCCCTGTGCTTCTATATGCGGATGATGCTGCATTACTGGCTTCAGAGGCTTCTGGACTCCTTTGGGGCCTTTATGAAATCACTGGACCGAGTAGTGAACCATGCCAAATCACATATAATGACTATGGGTCAGAGGTCATGAAATCAAAAACTTTCTATTGTGAAGGTGCAGAGTTGTCTAGTGACTTCTTTCACCTAGGGGCACGTGGGTCCCCAACAGAAAGCAAAACAAAAAATGCGATGGCAAAGTCGACGGTTCCTGTTCATGGTTTTGGACAGCGATTGGGGGCAGGCCAATTGCAGCCATGCTCAACATCTATAGGTCTAAATGCATAGCCAATGCCACATATGGATCTGCCATCTGGGGCCACAAGACAGTGGAGGGGTTACAGATAGTTGAAAATAGAAAATAAATTTCTACGCACTCTTTTGTCGGTCCCCCAATCTACCTCTACTTTTGTAATATATCAAGATTTAGGTGTTAGTTATTTATCTGATTGGTTAAGGTTGGCTCCGGTGGTTTGTTGGCATAAGACCTGGATCAACCCAGAATTAACTTTGAATCACAAGATCATAAGGGATTGTGTCTCTATGGAGCAAGTTAATTGTATCTCCTGGCTACACTATTTTATGCTAACATATGAACTAGGGCAACCAGATCTATTTGAATCCCCAGATAAAATAAGAAAAGAGAATCGGTGTGGGTTAAAACAATTTTTTTTTATCTAATGTCGGTTGAGAGAGAGGCGAATGAGCTAACTAAACCCTCAGTAAAAGCCTATTTCTTGCACATTGAACCTTACATGACTATTGTCACTAAGCCCTTCCATCGCCTGCTTTTAACCAGGTTTCGTTTTAACTCTATTCCTTTTCTTTTATTCGATACACAAGGTTGGAGTAGGGCATGTGATTTATGTCCCTGTACATGTGACAACTTTTCATCTCAGGACACTATGCACTTAATAATGTTTTGTGATCATTATAGTGATATTCGTGGGAGGTTTTTACTCCCAATTCTGAGAGGGAAAGGTTTTACTCAGGTTAGACCTGCCCATCTCCAGATGTTGAATGACCCATGGGAGATATTTAATATTGCAAGTTATCTAGTGGCTCCCGCTAGACTCAGGAGAAAACTATCTCCTGACAAGTGTTTTAGGAGTACCCGCTATGATCAAATGATTACCATTTTTACGCTGGCATATTTAACTCTGAATTGTTTTTTAATTTTTAGTGGAGTTATTTATTACTATTGCTGTATCAATTGGTATTCTGGGTTTTTAGGTGTATCAATGAGCTGACTTTGTAATGTTGTTTAGGTCGCCCATATTTATTGACGATTTGTATTTTAGACATTTTTACTGTGTTGTATATTATGTTGTATGTGTTGTACTTTTATGTTTTTTATTAAACAAATAAAGTGGTTGGATTGACTGACTGATGCTTGTTACATATGTATCATTGTACTAATGCACCATCCCGAACGATGGGCTCAATGCCGCATGCCACCAGCTGTACCGCTGTTTGTTTCTTATTTTAAAAAAAACGTATGACCTTTACGATTGTCCCTTCTTTGACCATCGAAACACCGACTCTTCTGTGCATCTTTAGGTTTTCCCTCAGAAATGCTATCCACATAAATAAAATTCTCCTTCCCTTCTTGAGAAAAGGTTGCTTTGGCACAACATTCTGAAAGTTCTGCTTTCTTTACTAGAGTAATCATTTCCTTCAAGCTAGAGTCTCCACCCACCCATAACCTTTCCTGTGTTTCTTTATTCTTTGCATACATGACAATTTGGACAAATCAATTGACCACCACCATCACCTTGGTGAACACCTGAGGGGTGCTGGTAAGACAAAAGAGAGCACTGTGAACTGAAAGTGCTTGTTGCCCACCGTGAATCACAGGTAAGGCCTGTGGGCAGGCAGGATGGGGATGTGAAAATATCCATCCTGCAAGTCGCATGCTACCATCCAGTCTGCAGGGCAGACAAGACCTGAGCCAACGTAAGCATCTTGAATTTTTCCTTTTTTAGGAAGTAGTTGAGGGCCCAGAGGTCTAGGATAGGACGAAGGCCCTGCACTTTTTTGGGGACCAGAAAGTAGCTAGAATAGCAACCACACCCTACTTCTGGCGCCGGAATCCTCTCTATGGCTCCCTTGGCCAGGAGAGCCATGACTACCTCCTGGAGCACAGGCAGACGATCCTCTGTCAGCTGGTAGACTTATAGAGGCAAGGAGGCAGAAGTGGTCTCAAAGGGTAGGGAGTAGACCTTTCTGATAATCTGGAGAAACCACTAGTCCAAAGTGTTCTTGTGCCAGTGGTGAAGGTAAGGGCAGAGCCTGACACCAACTGGTCACCCATGGTCTGGAAGGGCAAGGATAGGTGGGTTTCGCAGCAGAAGCTGCAAAGGGGTGGTGACTTGACCTGACGTCTGGCTACCCGACCCACAGGGTCAGAATGAACCGCAACCTTGTCCATGCTGGGGTTGTGGAACTTGTACAGCTCTGTGGCTGGGGTATGGCAGGCGCAGTTGTAAGCAGCAAAAGGCAGTCTGGGGACTTGAGACAACTGAGAGGCCCAAGAACTTAGCCATAGACCATGAGTCCTTAAAGTGCTACCGCGCCATGTCTTCCTGGTCTACAAAGAAACGTGTGCCATCAAATGGCATGTCCATCGGCGAACCTGGACATCCTCAGAAAAGCCCGATGTTCTCAACCAGACGTGGCGTCTAAGAGCCACCTATGTGGATATCGCTCTGCTCAACGAGTCGGTCATATCGAAGCCACATCAAATGGCAAACTTTGCTGCATCACTCCTGTCTGTTACGGCTTGGGAGAGGATGCCTTGGGCCTCCTCCAGGACCTGGGGCAGCACTTGCGCAACAGTTTTCCACAGAGAGTGGGAATAACGGCCTAATAAGCATGCAGTGTTCACGGACCTCAATGCACGGCTGGCAGTAGGAACACATTTCTTGCCCCAACTGTTCAGCCTCTTAAATTACCTGTCCGGTAAAGGCGACAGCGAACGCGCCTTGGTAAGTAGAAGTCTGGATAACCAACACCTCCGGGGTGGGTAGTGAAGAAATTTGGGTCGCCTGAGGTGAGGGAGGGTCACGTCTTACCATATACATTCCCAACATAACATTCTGCTCGACCCATGTAGCATGAAGGTCCCTGTACAGGCCTCACCAGCTAAAATCTGAAAATATGCTATCTTGACCAATTTTTTCCATGCACTATCAGTAAGTGATAACCCACACATCCCTTGACATCTGCATATAGGTCCAAGCCCAAAGAACACTGCCTCATGTTACCATCTTCAATGATAAAAATTCACTAGGCCCAATATTCTTAAACATGCATTTCTTTTGTGCCCAACACTGCGAAGCAGCTCGGGGGACCACAGAAACTTTCCACAGTTGCAAAAACGACCTATCTCGCCAAAACACAGGACCAGCTGGTACACTCTTGACATTTCACAAATATCTTTTGCTTCATTTTTATTATGAAACTTTCCAAGCTTGCTCAAACGAAACCCAATACGGCACCTTGCAATGACGACACCAGTTTCAAAATTCCTCTCTCACATATATTTTACGAGAAACTTACGCTAAAAATGTTCTTTGTTTATAAGATGCAGTCAAGCATTGCCAACCACCCGCCCAAACACCTGACTCACCGGGACAACACTTCTGCGTTCTCAGGGTTTTAGCAACACCACCGTAGGCGTGCGGTCAAGAGCACCTACACCAGTGTGGTTCAAGTACATACGTAAATGCGGTTTAGCCATTCTGCATTGAACAGGTATATAGGGCCTGCAGCCCAATTTGAGCCCAGAACTCTTCTGCAGGTCCTTGACAGCGTTGATGCCCGGCCGGCAGTATATCAGCATTGGGACTTCTGAACCTACTCAGGTGGTACAACCCAATCTAGATACCCTTTTTTCCCTTTTTTGGATTTCTCCATTTATTCTCGTTTTTTTCATCCTCACCCAATTCATTGCATTTAATGGATCTTAAAATTGTAATTCTTGCATTGTTAGTTTTCTCTCTTAAGGTTTGCCTTCTAGGCACTTGTGCGTTATAAAAATGTATTTTGTGTTGTTATTTTTTTGACTGATTGCAAACGTGCTTTTAAATATATTCTTTCTAAGGCTAATGAATTGATGAATGTATTTTCTGCTGTGCTAAAGACTTAAAGAATAAAAGTGCTACTTAAACGTTATTTCTCCTCGTTTCACACCTGCGTTCATTATTTTTAGATAAGCAGTGTTTCAATGGCCCATGACCCCAACAGAAGGGAAATACTTACCCTTCTTCAGCTGGCGATTAGACTGTTCTGGTCTGCGGTGGATCTGGAATACTACGACAGATTGCCACAACCCCCCCCCCCCCGACTCCCCATACTGCCGGCCACTGGGTGAGTCAGGGATATTTTTATTTTTTTTGTGCCTTCAATTCCCCTGGTCCCTGGTACGTGGTACGTGGTTGTGAGGTGGGGGCTCTGGGATCTCTCTGCTTGACTCCTCGATCCCCTGTAGCGGTCTGTCTTGCCACGATTTTCACCCTCTTTTGTCTGCATGTGGTCACAATTTTCGCCTTTGCTTCAGATAGACACAGTGTCGGTTTTTATTCAGTACGTCTTGTGGTTACAGTTTGTGGGTATCCCGGTTTGCGCCTGGAGATGATGTTTGACTTTCAGCCCAGGTTCAAGTCCAGGTGCTTGTGATTGCATTGGATTAATTTTTGATTTGTCTTCCAGCCCAAGTTCGAGTCCTGGTTATTATTTGTATTGGGCTTTCTTGTATATCGCGGTTCAAGTCCTCCATTGTGGTTCGAGGTTCAAGTCCTCAATTTTGATCATATTGTTTGAGGTTCAAGTCCTCAATTTGGTTATATTGTTCGGGGTTAAAGTCCTCAATTTTGGTTAAATTGCTAGTTCGACTCCTCACTGTGTTTATATTGATTTTGCTGTTGATCGACTGTCTTTTCACTCCGTTTCACTCTATCTGTATATTTTCTTATTCATAAGGTTTTTTTTTCCTATACTGTGGTTTCCTAATCCTGCCTATGTTTTCTGGCTCACAATCCTTTTTGTCTTTCAATGCGAGCATCCTTTCTTTACCCGCTTTGTCCTTTCAGATCTCATTATTTCACAGCCTTCCCTCCTGTAATTATTTCCTCTTTTAACAACCTCATTTTGCATGGTTTGGGTGTAACATTCATCTCTTTTATTAAACAACTTTTATCTGCAACCATTGTGTCTCTCCTTGACACTTTTTTTTTTTTAACTGCGCAGTTCACTGCCACCAAAAGGGGTAGACACTTGTGGTTACTTCAGACTTCACTCGCCTTCCACTACTGTGGTTATGAGCCCGACTGCCTCAGCTGCGCTGTCTTCCTTCATTGATTTCGCCTTCTATCTCCTAAATTCAGCACTCACACCCCCCCCCCCCTTCATTCCTCTCTTTTTTAGGTCTCGCCTAGACGAAAGCAAAAGCGAAGCTTTTGCTGTCTAGGGCGAGCCAACTTATGTAATCACTTTTGGGGGAATGTGGACAGCAGACTGTCACGAGCTTCTCCTGCCGGAGATTTGACCTCGTGAACGTGCACGCTTTCGCGTTGGTGATCAGGCATAAGCACGCAGGCACACACACACTCGCGCAGGCAGGCATACACACACGCAGACACACACATACAGGCAAACTCACCCGCCACCCCCCTCCCCCCTCCCCCCCACCAGGCGCACGCTCTTCAATGAATGCCTCGGGGCCCAGGGCAGCAGCAGGACATGGGCGGAGTCCCTCGCGGGGGACTCGGTTTTTGTTGGGGGCCTCCCGGGCCTCTCGGGGCCGCGGCGGCAGGGCATGGGCGGAGTCCCGCTCGTGGGACTCGATCTTCGTTGAGGCCTCACGGGCCTCATGGCACAAAAAGTCTCGGCCTGGAGGGGAGGGGCGGGCACCGGCAATGTGCCCCGACGCCCCTCCTCTCTATTCGGGACTCACCGGGTCGGCTGGCGCTCGGCGGCGGGTCGGTCTCTCCTTCTCCAGCGGGGGCTTCCTCTTCTGCACGGGGGCCCCCCCGCCCTGGCTGGCACGGCATCTCCGGTCTCCCTCACGACTCGGGAGACCGGAGGACAACAGGCAAAGCTTCCACAAGGCAGTGGGAGCGGACACACCTCTTCCCGGCCCCGCCCACAACCAGGAGGCGGGCCGGACATCTGCTTCCGGTGTTTTCCTCCGGGCTGCGGCGGTGATTGTTCTCTCGGCAAATGAGGGGGGGGAATCCTCGGGGCACGGCACAACGTTGTGAGGCGCTTTACATCATGGTGAGCTCTACGCATTAGAAAGTCACACATTCACACTGCTGGTTACTCTTAGGCGAGGGGTGAGCGGGCTGTCTTTAGGGTGACATGACAGCTCAGCTTTCTTCTCAGCGTGTGCTCTTGGGGCGCCCGGATCATGCACGCTGCTTTTTAATGAACGCAAGTCCCTCTCCCGCCCGCCGTCCGTCGAGGAGGTGCCACCGGGGCGTCTGGGGGGGGCTCTCGCTGCACTTTGAGGAGGCAGACCGCGGGCACACACCCCGGTGTGACGGCATCCGACGCCTCCCTGTGGGAGCCTTGAGTATGGATGATCCGGTGTCAGTCCGAGTGATCGACACGCCAGGGGCCCCAGGGGAAGAGAGAACCTAGAAGAATAACTTCAAGGCAGTCCGACCTCATTCTTTTGAGTTTTATATAATGCCATTGTCTACGTCAGAGCTCTGTACAAAGGCGCAAGCATATCTACAATGACTTACAAACCGGAAATGCCTCTACCGCATGGAAATCTAACAAGGTGCAGTGAATGTGGACATAACTGTAATGGGCAAAACAGCGATGACGTAAATACACTGGATGAGTTCAGCTTACACTGCAACACCACCTAAAGTTGATGCAAACATCCAGGTGTGTTTCATCTCAAACGGCAGACATATATACTCCAGGTTAGTTTCATCTCTGGTTCCTGTCTGCTGCACTCGGCTGAGCATGCTTCAAGGTAGGAAGCAGCGTGGGCCTCCTATGGGGCCACAGGGCGACCAGCGCAGCTCTCCGCAACGCAAGGCTTCTCTGCAGGCCCCGGCAGAGCACCCCTCAACCCGGGCACATGGACACACCAGGACCTGTCTAGGTAGCCCACCGGTGCGCCACAGCGCACCCAACTGTCTTTCAGTCACGTGGTACAACCCGCACCCAAAGAGAGGGACTAGGGAGGGCAGGCTTGTTCTGAGAATGTGCTCCTAGGCATGTAGAAACTATACTGACATCTTTACACAGGACGTAAACAGTGAGTTATAGCCATGCTCCGTGGTTCAGTTACATTGCTGTTCTCGAGTAAAACACTGTCACGAGCTTGGAAATGGGCCAGGTCCCTTGGGTTTGAAATACGACAAAACAAAGCGTCCAACACGTGATAGACTTCTGCACTACGTGTCGGTAATTGGGCAGAAATACAGAGCATAGTGTGCCTGGGGAAGTGCATGCGTGTCCCGACATCGTACATATCAACCTGTATGTGTGTGCGTGAAAAAAGGCAAGAGAAAAAGAAAGGGAGGGAAGGGGAAAGAGGCAAAGGGAAATTAAGAAATGAGACAAGGAAACGAAAGAACAAAAGGAAAGGGGAGAGGGTGCAACAAAGAGAAAGAGAAAGGACGGCATTTAAGATGAAAGGAAGAGATAAACAAGCATTGAAAATGCAACAGGTCTCGCATTTGGTTAAGTCAAAGCCATTTGCTTTGCTAAAGGTATTGTATAGCAAAGCAAATGACTTTAACTTAATAAAAGGCGAGACTTATTGCATTTTTAATGCTTGTTCTTCTCTACCGCCTTCCTTACTTTTCTTTTTCCTTCTTCTTTACCTCCTTCCTTACACTGTCTCTCCCTTTCTCATTGCTCTCTCTCTACGTATATTGTTCAGCTTCACCTCCCCGCCCCCGCCATGCACCTCTGGAGGTCTCTCTCCTTGGTGCTGTCGACATCTCTCGCTTTCTGATCTCGGGTTCTCTCGTAGTGAGATTCAATATATAGGTCTCTAATGGTCTGCTTTTATTCTTCTCAAATGCATCGTATTTATTGCTTCATCATTTATTTAACATTAATATGTCCTATTTGATGTTTGTTTTTCATGTTTTATTGTCTTCGCTTTGTTATTTGCCCCTTGTCCTTCTAATAACACAGTGCCTGGTTGCCCTTCTCCCATCCCAGCCTCCGCCTCTCTTGTTGCTGTCACTTTTCACACACCCTTTTCGGCAAATGTCAGGCCGCCAGGTAGCACCTCTTCTTGTTGCCGTCCTGACACTTTCACACCCAATAGACGAGTGTCTAGGACTGCCTTTTAGCAGGTGTTTGGGTTGCACTGACACGTCTCTTTACCTCTCAAATTTGCAACCCCGCCAGGTAGTTCATCCCACCTACAACTCTTTTCAATTGCCTCCTTCCTTCAACATATCCTTTCACAACACATTTGTCAATCATTTGCCTCTGCAACTGCTAGCCAAAAAAGGGGGAGTAGTGTTCCTCCCTCGCTCGTTGTCACCCTCACATATTTGCCTCTGCAACTGCTACCCAAAAGGAGGAGGAGGGGGGAGTAGTATTCCTCCCTCAACCCACATGCCAGGTATGTTCAACACCCCCCACGTATCATCAATTGCAATATTCATTTAATACACGGCACTGCCACTGACGTCCATAACACCACTTTTCACGAACTAACTACCCTTACTGACCATCACCGGGATATCCTCTCAACCACTTGGCAAATTCTGGGGGTCACAGTCACCCCAAATACCCATGTCCGCCTCTCTACGCTATCCTTGCCCAACCTATTCGCCGCCCGCGTACGTACATCTCTTGCCCCGCCATCTCCAGACACCACTCGCCCTAACTTGCTTTGGCCTGACCACTTATCTTACTCTTCCACCCTATCCACCCCCCCCCTCCGCTCCGCTCCTTTTGAGTATTACGGTCCTTCAGAACGTTCCGCTACCTCCCCCATTGTGATTATCATTGACGGGGAGTCTTCATTAGACTCCTCATCCGAAGCAGCATCTCTCCCACATCTTGACTCCTCGGCCTCTCCCACACTCTCCGCCTCCGACTCCTACTTTTCATTGTAACGCGCCCCTCTCAAGAGCACCCAGCACCTCTGTTAAGGGCACCCCTGCACGAGTATTCACAAGACTCTGCGTCCCTGCCTGACCTTCAAAGCCCACCCCCTTGCTCCCACTCAATGTAAGGGAATGATCGACAATTCCCACAACAATACCCCACCTCAACTCACGGTATACCTGATCAACAAGCACGTCGTGGGTCTGTCAAACGGTCACCTCGCTTGCTTTATCCATGTGACACCCTTAACAAGTACTGTCCTTCTCACTATATTCCAAGCACTCGGTATTGATTATAGTCACACATGGCAGATCAAGCTCTCAATAGCACTGGCATTTTCTTACCTCTTTACATCAAAGACTTGTGCACCAAAGCACAATAAAAAATAACATCTCTTAGCACACTTCTGCACCATCTACCCTTCATGACCATAGGTCCCATAAAGACAATATACGAAAATAGAATATTGGGCACTTCTGTGCACAAAACACAAGATTGGATCTATGTACGCATTTGCCTAATATCTCCAGGCTTAGAACTACTCACCATGCTCACCACTTCCTGGCCACGGAACCCATTACAAAGTAAAATTATTATTGCCCTTGGCAGTCACAATCTTGAATTTCCTGATTTCTCCCCTGAGGGAATATAAAGAGGACCAGAGGAATTGGATTTAAGACTGATAATTTGTCTTACTGTTCTTGATGCCGTAGGAGACGAACTTATAAAAGACGTATATCCCAACAATCCTAGTAACTAGTCGGAGACAACAGGCAGGGTGTGCTTCACCCTCCCTCGCAGTAACCACATTGTTCCTCTCAGGCTTACATCGTGTCACTCTCACACTAGTGACCCAATGAATAGGATACTGCGCTCTACTGTATATAAAACAACCACCGGCTTTCACATGTATTTTATCTTACGACTCGAAAGTTGGGAAGGCCCCACCATACTAACAAGTTATTGGCCAAGACACCCACTTCTGTCTAAGATTACGGACGCCTGTTTTGGCGGTCAGCTCCACGTCCCTGGTTGCACTTCTGCACAGGACCACGAATTACAGGACAGTATATACCACTGTGTCCTTAAGGGTGTAGGAGAAGAACGGATCCAGATCTCAATTACAGCCACTGAGAGAGAAAAGCATAGGCAGAGGTGTTTCATAGCGACACCCTCCATTGAAAAGATTTATCTTGCACTTACATATCAAACTCAAAATGGCCACGCCTCTACAGCACGTCTTGAAAACTTTCGGTGGGCAGGAACAACGCATACTTAAACATTGTAGAGAACTTCACAAACTCACAAAAAACATGATTCACCCATGGCCCTCAGAAGGTAGTTTTGACAAGATGATACTAAATCATGCTACCACCTTCCTACACACAAAGTACTCCAGCACCAAGCTACAGAAGAGGAAGGCTACCTTAGACCTCTGGCGTATCTTTAAAGACAATACGCGAGAGCATCCTGCCATGATACACTCTTCCATGCCCACAGCTCCTCCGGCTCCCCCACCATATCAGGCCAGCGCTATGTACCCCGCGGTCACCCACACTGAAAGTCCAGATTTACATCCACCATGAATGACCTACCAGCTGTCTGATTAGAACGACTCCCAGAGGATTTACCTTCCCCACCAGACCCCCCTCCACACACTACTGCATGTAGTACACCCCCACCTGCACTACCTGTCACCAGCAACTGCCCAACAATACATGCCACGGTGGCAGGATTAGGCATACCCCCACCTGCACCATACGTCACCAGTGGCGGTCCAACTATACACGCCACGGGGCCAGGAATATCAGAACAGATGAACACTCAATTTACACTGCCATCACGCCAACATCCAACTCCATTGATCGCCAGGCAAATGAGGACTCAGAAAGAGATGGGGCTTCTAGTGTTTCACAGCGCAGCTCCCGCATGTCGCTTCCCAGGCCTAGCCCCACAGCCCCCACATTCTTCAATGAGGATTGTGAGTTCTCAGGCACAACAACTAGAAATTATGGCCCGTTCCTCTCTCCAGAGGAGCAGCAGTTCCCTCCCAATACACAGACCCACTATAATGGGCGGCTTCCCCTTACTCCTGGTCGCAAGCCAAAGAAAGAATACTTCCCAATGCTCCCGCCAATATTCAATGAAGAAGCAAGGGATAGTGGCCTGCGTCCCTCTGAGGCAGTCACTGACACAGACAAATGGAGATGAAGGGCAGAGCTCGACTTATTTCAAAGAAAAGGCAAAGGGCCAGGGGATACGTCATGCGAAATACGCGCACCCAGCCCTACTGACCGAATGGCACACATTTGCCGGGTGTTTATAAGTGTAAATCAAGTGAAAGATAAACTTGCTGAACTACTGGAGGACACAGGTCACTTTGGTAAACAGCACCGGCCAATACTCAATAAACTGGCAAGCGCACCAGGCCCAGCGGCGCCGCACAATAGTGAGACTTATATCCAGATTAGCTCCCAAGCAGCACCACCAGCACTTACACGACATACCCCACCTGCCCCTACGTCGCCATCTGGACCCCCAGCACCACAGAAAGCATGGAATGCTCTGGACCCACTCTCATTGGGCCTTTAGTCACTCCCAGTAGACAGAGTGATGCAGAAAGTTAGGAAGAGACGAACAGAGGCTGAAAAACTGACAGTATTGGGTTCACACGGACGTCCATACGAGTATGACGTCTCAGGTTCGGCATGCCAGCGTTGCACCAGGTCACGAAATGTGCACCCAATGCTTCTCAGCAAGCAGCCCGACTACAAACTGATGGCTTGACAGCAAACAAAATAGTGATACTTGGAGAGGGGTCAGACTATTATGTCAACCCCTTCTCACATAATTTGGCAGGATGGACTGAAGCCAATGACCCCCAAATGAATGTTTGGCCTAGAGAAGGATCATTTGACCCACAAGACATGGCAACTGCCGAGGAAGGCATCTTGGAGGGGGAAGGCGATGATCACTGGGACTATGACTATATACGTCCAGGCCTACGGGTCTGGCAGAAGTACGCACGTAGATATGACCACACAAAACCCACAGGAGTGACACATCAGATGCCACTGTTGTATAGAAATGCCACTGACCCGCTCTTATATGTCCCATGGTCTCACATGGACAAAGAGAATCTCAAAAAGCTCCTTCCACCCCTCACGGAGGGTGTTGGCAAATGGATGGTGGCCCTGGAAAAAAATACTGCAGGTAACAACATAGGGATAGGTGATATGAAGAGTCTCCTCATCCCCATCATGGGAGAAGAAGAGGAGGGCATCTTCAAAAGTGTCAGTCATAACATAATAACTATGACTGAGACGAAGTATGATGGGGAATCATTTGACAAAATAAGAACATAGGTCTGGGCCAAACTGTGTATAACATTTTTGGATGTCCCCGATGTTGGATCCCTCATGTCACTGACAATGCAAGCGAATGAGGATCCAATTGACATTATATAAAAAAATTAAGGAAAAATGGCATCAGGCGTTAGGAGACAAATGGAACACAACAGGAGGGAATAGCAGACTTTTCTACCACATGATCAAGAGAGGACTGCCTGAGGACATACCGAAAAAGTTGGATGGAGTTGTGGCTATGGAAGCAAAACCATAACATGAAATACAGGATCACATTATACATTTCTGCAAAAAGGGGCAAGAACAGGAAAAGAATAGACAGCTAGCTGTAGAGAATGCAGCTGCAAAATTGGTGCAACAGAAACTTAAGAAAAAGGACACCCCAGACACAGGTATGTTATTAGTTGCACCTGTCAGTCAGATGACGGCAGTCATCACATTCCCCCAGACTGCCATGAATGCATTCACAGGCAACACACAGCCTGACCTCCAACAGATGCAAACACAGCCTGCCGTACAATACGTACAGACCCAGCCACAGCCTGCCGTATACTATGTAAAGACCCAATCACAGCCTGCTGTACAGTACGTGCAGCCACAGCCCCGTACAATACATAGCAGCACGACCTGCTTACAGCAAGTAACAACAACATTATTACAACAACATTATTACAACAACAATAGAAACAATGGCAATAGAAACACAGGTATGGATGGAAGATGTAATGGAATGGGACAGAAGAGGTTCCAACTACAGCCAGGACAGCACACTTGTTTTTATTGCCTCAAAGTAGGCGACATGCAAAGAGATTGCCGTACTAGACTTCGAGACCAAAGCGAGCAATCCATGGGTCCTGCCCAGCAAGCCCCACCACAATTCCAACAACAGCAGATGCATCCACAGCCCCTCCAGCCCCAAATGCTGTACACCTACACCCAACCTGCCCCATAGCAAAACATGCAGCAAGTGCAGCTCCAAGCACCCATGATGGCCCAAGCCCATCCACCGCTCCTGCAGATGCAGGCGCCCATGCAACAGCAGCAGCAGACACCTACATACCAAGTGATGCCCAAAACGCAAAATGCCGCGCCACAAGGAGGCACAGTGATCACCCCTAGCAATGCGTTCACACAAGGCACCATCCAGCAATACCAACCAGGAGGATACACTGGTTAGGACAGCCCACTGACAACTCTTGTGTGCCATGTTTTATCATGCACTATGAGCGATGAAGATGACCCCACCGTCCTGGTCACGATAAACAACAAAACATACAGCTTTCTCATTGACAGAGGAGCTACGTACTCCTGTATTACAGGCGAAGCTCTGCTATTTTAGATCAGATAGCGGACACACAAGAATGTCCCATGGGCCATGAGCCCAATGCCTCCTTCAGCGGCATGTTAGACTCTGTCATGAATGGTCTTTACCCATGCGAACAAGCACTTGCCACAGCAGCTTCGCTGTAGAGAAAAGCACCCCCATTGTTATGGGATCCCAGCTAACACTGTACACTGAACACGCCGTCTTTGCCATAATTCAGAAAGCCAAGTCAACATTAACAACACAAAGAGTGGCAGGTTAAGAAGTCATACTATCATTGCCTTCCCTGAAAGTTGTCAAATGTCACACAGTTAATCCTAGAAGTATAAGATGTGGAGGTGCACAGTCTGTAGTTAAGTATGAGGTTATTTAAACTAACCGTTTATTCGAAAGTTTTTACGGTTTGGGTGCTCACAAGGTGGCGTGTCCGTCCTCCACGTCAAAGTCAATGAATCAGAACTGTGCTTCCAAGTGTTGGAAGAATCCCTTGATTAGGCACACCTTTGGTTCATATTAAGAGACTCCAAGAGTTGTGTCCAAAATATTTACACCATTCATGCTTATTCAATCAATTTAATTGGATGTCTGAATTTTGTTTTCATTCATTTTGAATTTAGGCATTGTTATTCCACATATGCAGTTTAAACACAAGTGCTCCAATGCATTTCGGGCCAATTGCCCTTCTTCCGGGAGCTTATCTAAAAATAAAGGATATAGCGTTTAGCAAATGTTACATGCATTCATTAATCAAAACCAACATGATACAGTTCCATGATCACTGTGTCACCATGTGCTTTAGTGCGTTTGTGTGCCCAACTGTACCAAGTGAATTATAAAAAAACGAGAAGCTTTCACTTACATATCTTCAAAGTGAACAGCCTTTGAAAGCTGTAGATAAAGCATACACAGAACGGGAAAAATCAGCCAAAAAATTAACGAGAAATAACAAAAGTGATTGTATACGAGACATCCAACGTCTCGTATTTGATAAATTACGTCACCACTTACTTAGTGTATCTCCAGCAGAACAGACAGACATAGATGAAGGAACACTTGACACAAATACCTCTTACACTGTAGACAACACGCAACAATATGATCACATTGCCCAACTACATCTCAGAGAAATGCAACAAAGTGCACCAGATCAAGAGAAAGAGTTGTGGAAGAAGAGGGGAGTACAGCAGGACCCTGCTGATTTCATTTTTAGGCAGACCATGACAGGAAAGCCTGCCATGCCACAAGCTTTACTGCAAGTGGCACTGGATCAATTACACCTTCCCACACGCGTCTCTCGAGATAACATTTTCACAACGCTACAAACTGGCTAGTTCATTCCTAATGCCCAAGAGCAAATACAGCTCTTTGTTAACAAATGCCTCATCTGCTAACAACACTCACCAAACCCAACTCGCAAAACAGTCACCTCTAACATTCCTAAACCCTCTGGCCCCTTCAAAGAACTCCACATCAACTATATCGACATGATTGATCGATGCCAAAATTATTGATACCTCATTGTGGTAGTATGCCCATTCTCACGCTGAATCGAAGCTGGACCATGCGTCCACTGCGATTATTATTATTATTATTGAGTCTTGTATAGCGCGTGGTTACCCTTGGGCATCCCAGCGCTCGTCCAGAGTACACACAGCAGAGCACTAAGCAGGGAACAGATGAGTCTTTAAAAGTTTGCGAAATCGCAAGGTGCCAGTTTCGGAGCGAAGGGCATGCGGAAGGGAGTTCCATAATGCTGCCACGTTGACGGAAAATCTTCTACCGCCGGTCCTGGCTTTTTTTACTTTCGCGACTTGCAAGAGATGTTGGTGGTCTGAGCGGAGGGCGCGAGGGGCCTTATAAGGTTGGACCATACTCCGCAGGATAGGGGGCCCTTTTCCCTGCAAGATTTTGTGAGCCATGCAGAGTGATTTAAACTTTACCCTCTCTCTCACAGGGAGCCAGTGGAGCGCCTTCAGCGCAGGTCGGGCTGACTGCCGCCTGGGGAGGTCCGTCAAAAGCCTGGCGGCAGCATTTTGCACTTGTTGCAATTTATTTAGAGTTGATTCTGGAGCCCCCAGAAACAGCGCATTGCTGTAGTCCAGCCGTGAAATGATGAGACCCTGGATTAGTAACCTCCTAGTGGCCATCAGGAGGAGGGGTAGGATCTTCCAGGCTGACCGGAGCAGGCCGAAACACACCCCTGCGGTCTTTTTTGCGTGCGTCTTGAAGGATAGGTCCTGCTCCAGCCACACCCCCAAGCTCTTAATCTCCTGTTTTGGGGTAGGTGGCACTCCCAGACAGCTAGGCCAGCTACTTGGGGACAAGGAGGGAGGGGAGTTCCCCAGCATCATCAGTTCAGTTTTTGAACCGTTAAGTTTAAGTGCTGAGTTGCACATCCAGGTGAAGACCCTGGCTAAACATGTGTGCAGCAGGTCGGGTTGGTTCGCCGGCTGGGGAAGCCCAACCACCAACTGGGTATCATCCGCATAGCTGATGATCTTGATACCCAGTGGCAGTACCACACTCTCCAGTGGGGCCATATAGATATTAAATAGTGTGGGGCTCAGCGATGAGCCCTGTGGCACACCACACTGGAGGGGAACCGATGTTGACTTCTCGTGTCCTTCCTAGACCTCAAACGTCCGATCTTCTAGGAAGGACGCGAGCCATTTCAGGGCCAACCCGGAGACCCCCACCCCCGACAGCCGCTGGAGTAACACCTGATGGTCTACGGTGTCAAATGCCGCACTAAGGTCCAGGAAGATCACTGCCACCGATCCCCCTGAATCCAAAATGCTCCTGGCATTCTCCACGACTGCCAGCAGGGCAGTGTCCGTCCCCTGGCCAGGGCGAAATCCCTTTGGGAGTCACCCAAGAGAGAATTGGATTCCAGAAAACCCGAAAGGCGCCTATTCACAAGTTTCTCCGCCACCTTGCTAAGGCCGGGGAGCAGGAGATAGGCCTAAAATTAGCAAGGTCAGCGGGGTCCAGGCTGGGCTTCTTCAGGAGGGCCTTAACTACTGCTCCTTTCCAGCTGGGAGGCACAACTCCTTGGGTGAAGGATAGGTTCAAAAGGTCCGTCACTGGGCCGCCGATGGTAGAAGCTACCTGCTTCAGGTATTTCATCGGTACCGGATCTCTCGGAGACCCACTCTTCAGGGTCACCAAGACCCCAAGAGCCTCGTCCACAGTGACTGGACCGAAGGAGTCCAGCTCTGCTGTCCTCACCCCAGGCTGAGATCCAGGGTTGCATTCGGAGGATTGCTCCTGCGCTAACCGAGGGAGGGACGCCAGGATGTTTTCTATCTTAGATTTAAAGAACGTGGCTAATTCTGAGCATTTTTCACGCGGGTTATCATGAGTGACCGGAGGTTCGGGGGTTTGCAGAAGTTCTCTGATGACCTTAAACGACTCTTTCGAGGAATTAGAAGAGAGTCCTATTCTCTCCTCAAAGAACTTGGATTTCGCTACCCGGATGGCGGATTTGTAGATGTTAAGTGCTGCCCGGTATTCTCTCCGGCTCACTTCGCCCCAGTCCCTCCTCCAGATCCGCTCCTGCCTCTTGCAACCCTTCCTCAAAGCTCTGAGCTCTGGCGTGTACCAGGGAGCTGAGCCCACTCTCTTACTCCTGGTGAGTAGTCTTTTCTTAGGGAGGATAGCATCGAGCGAGTGGGTCAACCAGGTGTTTAAGTTTGCATCAGCGACTAGCGGGTCAAGCCCGGGGGGGGGGGACGTGTCGCCTCCAAATGTACTGCCCAGGTGTCCACTGGGAGCCTAGACCAGGCTCTTTCCACTGTGTATACTCTAGGTGTAGGTACCACTGGGACATCAAACTGCCACAGGGCCGGAACCATAAAATGATCTGTCCAGGGCAGAACCAGCGCGGGCAGTACTTTAAGGCATTCAGAGTTCGAAAAAATGGGGTCGAGCAAATGTCCCTTCCCGTGCGTTGCACCTGAATTGACCAGGTTAATCTCGAATGCTTTCAGATCACCCTGAAGATCTACTGCCAGAGAGTCAGAGGGGTCATCAAAATGGATGTTAAAGTCACCTAGTGCCACAAAGTTGACTGTGGAAGAGGCAAGAAGCGCGACCGTTTCAAGAAAAGAGTTGAGGAAGTTGCCCATGGTCCCAGGTGGGCGATAGACAAGGAGGCCTGCCAAGGAAGCGGTATGCGACAACCGTAGAGAGAATTGACAGCTCTCACAGTCGCTCATCCCTCCATCCTGGACCTTACAGGTTAACGTATCCCTGTAAAGGATGGCAATTCCACCTCCCCGCCCTACTGGTCTATCTAGGTGAGATATGAGAAAGCCTGGTGGAAGTGCTCTGACCATATCCGGGCCGGAGCTGGAAGAGATCCAGGTTTCTGTTAAGAACAAGACGTCCAACTTGTGGTCGAGAATGAGGGAATTAATTTCTGTAGCATGACTAGGAGGGACCGACAGTTCAACAGGGCCATTGACAACAAGCAATTGTCTTTGGCCGTTGCCAGACCCGGATTACAGGCCCCGCAGGGCAGGAACGGTTGCCCTCCCTCGTGAACATACCTACATGCGGCGAGTTTCGGTAGCCGCCAAAGCATAAGCTCATCCCTCGTGTACCTGATGAAAGCCGGAGATGGCATCCGTGAGTCGGGCAGGGGGACCAGCCCTATGCCCGTCTGGGCCCGGACGGGCGCAGACGGGCTGAACTCTGGCGTAACTCCGGCGTCAGTCCGGCGTCCCCGCTGCACGTGACCGCTGCGCGTCAGCATGGCTACCTATAAGCACGCCTATCGAAATAGAAAGGGGACTAGAGCGCGCAAAGGATTACCCACACCCAATATGGCCGCCACGAGTCGGGGGCAAAGGACCCGCAAAGTGCGGTGTTTTTCAGGCAATTATAGTGCAGGTTAGATGTCAGCAGTGCGAGTATGCGAGGCCAGGCTTAAAAACAGGGGATAAGTGTCCAAAGACAAACTAAAGTAAAAGACAAAAACGGGTCATTAAAAACACAGAGCTTCCACAGACAAGCGCTGCAAGTATGGCGAAAACGCTGGAATAGGGCGAGCTGCCAAGATGTGCCTACCTATAAGCACGCCTATCGAAATAGAAAGGGGACTAGAGCGCGCAAAGGATCACCCACACCCAATATGGCCGCCACGAGTCGGGGGCAAAGGACCCGCAAAGTGCGGTGTTTTTCAGGCAATTATAGTGCAGGTTAGATGTCAGCAGTGCGAGTATGCGAGGCCAGGCTTAAAAACAGGGGATAAGTGTCCAAACACAAACTACAGTAAAAGACAAAAACGGGTCATTAAAAACACAGAGCTTCCACAGACAAGCGCTGCAAGTATGGCGATGCCAAAGCAGCAGCCATGTTCCTACTCCGTGACGTTATTTGCCAATGGAATGTCCCAGCCGCCATCCGGACCGATAAGGAAGTCATTTTTCAAACGCTATTTTTTCCTCTCTGACAACAATGCTAGGCATCCGACACAAACTAACATCCACCTACCCCCCACAAAGCAATGGCATCTGTGAGACCTCAACAGCTTGCTCGAAAGTAACATAAGCAAAATAAGCACCACAATCGGTAAAGAATGTCTTTACTGCCTCCCAATTGCCCTCTTCCCATTAAGAAATTCCCCAAGTTCGGATCACCACCTCACGCCACATCAGCTGGTCACCGGACGATCCATAAATGTAACTGTCCCTTCCACCAGGCCCAAAACAGACAGTAAGTCATCCTCAGAGATTGTTAAAGCGGAACTCTACGATTACTTGTACACACTAACACGCGCTGCGCAGTTCCTTGCTATCCAAGTATCTAGGAGGAAGGAGAAGGGCCCCATCAATTCTGAGCTCCCACCAATCTATCCAGGGACTTTAATCTTTATCCGGAAACATGTCAGACGCTGGAAGGATCCCAAGTTTGAGGGCCCATTTGCAGTAAAAGAGTCATTACCAACTGCCGTCCGGATAGCTGAGAAAAAGGCATGGATCCATCGACCCTGCACCTCAGCAGAAACAGGCAATGGACTGAAAGAAAAAAATGACATGCCCTTGGTCCCCCTGAATGAGGACAGCAGCTTCCCTTCCACTGTCGATGAAGACGAAGATGATACTCATGTGTTGCTCCATTAGTATAGCAGTCGTGACGCAAAGGTATGTATTGCTTCTACATTAGTGTTCTGTATCATTGTTGGAGTGGCACTAGCAACATTTAATTGGTACATTTCTTTCATTACTGTAAAGTTTTACTTTCCTCAACATGCAGCTAGCAATAATCCCTTGCTATCCACAGCACCACCCACTGTACCAGCGGTCACCCATAGCCAGAAGAACGCACCCACAACACACTTGGTGAAAAACTCCCTGACAGTAACACGAGCAGCACACACACACTAGTAGGCATCCCGGACCCCCAACTTCCATTCCAGGCAACAGAGATAATACATGGGATGGTACTGCTGATCTCACAATACAGCCACCAGCACTACGCCAACGCCCTTCCCGCCACCACAGAGTCTGCTGATTCGCTCTTTCTCCTTGCAGAATAAAGCCCCTTGCCCCCCACAAACCCACGTGGCAGAGGTCAGGGTACAAGACATTCCAACATCTCGTAGAAATACAGGAGGGTCTAGGGCCCATACTAGGTCCAGAGCAGTCAATAAAAAATCATTGGTCCACTACTCCTTATTAGACAACTTATGGTATGAAGATATGACAGCAGTGGGAAAAACAGTAACAATTGATTCCTGCTACGCATGCTCTTACATCCCCATGCGGTAGGAGCTGACAGACTGTTTTTCCCCAAAGAAGTCCTACCACACATTGCCTGTGCCTTCTGCATTTGTATCTCTGCCACATACAAGGGCACATTCAGGTCATTTCAGCGGAGATGTGGGTCCTACTTGTGAACACCACTGACTGAGACTACATGCATGGTTGTCACTGACCCAACAGGCCTTGAGAAGGTAATCAAGGAAATGCGTAGGATAAAAGTAGATAACATGGATTGGCAAGCACCTGCAATTAGGAAGCGTGGATACATAACAATATCATCACCCATGGCATCATGTGATTTATCATATTCCCACCCTCCCAGGCCCATCCCCATACCAAAATAGGACGCTGTTGCACCTCTGGGCACGTGTCTACCTTAACAATAAGTGGCAGAGCCCCGGACACATTGTATGCAAAGTAGCAGCTTTAGGCCCCCTTTGGGTTGGAGAGAAAGACTGGGAAGAAGATATTGATTGAGATGTTGCGGATAACTGAACAGTTATGGGGTCAGGAAAGCAGGAGGTATACCTGGGGTGGAGGAACAAAGTCCAAACTTAAAGCATATAAACTAAAAAAAAACATCTTCTTTGCTTTATAGGTAATGGCTCTGTACCTGTTAGCTGTAACACAGATTGCAACAACACTATCTTTAATTTTGATATGCAGTTCGGGACCTCGCTCTGAAGGACTACAACTGGGCTTGCGGAGAACGCCTCTATCTCCAACTGCCTCTTCAATAGAATGGCCATTGCTCCTTAGTCACTCTACGTCTCCTTAGTCACTCTACGTGATGTATACCTGGTCGTCCCGGCCACCAATGCCTCCCATATCAATTTGCACCCAATGACTGGCGACGTCACCTTCCTCCACCACCACCAGCGATCAGCTCAGTAGATCCCTATGATGACATTCTCAATAATTTTGCCTCTTTAACGATGCCCAGCTCTTCTTTGGTTCCACTTTTCCAGAATAAAGCAAATGCCCGATGGCTCGAGGTAACACGCTATGAGATACTGAAGGCCATCAACAGCACTAGGGATGGACTAAATGCAATTAGAGAAGAGCTGCGCCCCTTAAGACGAATGGTTCTAGACCACCGCTATGTTCTTGGCATGCTGACTGCTAAAGATGGTGGACTGTCACCGGATAGGAAAATCCTGCTGCACTTTCATACCGGGAAATGACGAAGAGAATGGATCAATCACAAAGGCCATTGAGGAGTTGACCAACCTGGGAAAGAAGATGACCGAGGAAGGTGGTGCCCCTGCAGACATTTTTCCGGACTGGTTCGACTTTGGTTGGATGCCTTCAAGGCTGACGGCAATCCTGAAATTAATGATCCCCATAGTGGGAATTATGTTGCTTCGGTGCTGCGTCTTTCAGATAGGGAGCCACTGTATAAAAAATTTCAGCACCAAGGTAGTAGGAATAAATTACGCTAGCACAGGGATTTACCAGAAAACACAGTATGAGGAATGGACCGTGCCCCAGGGGATGGGAAGGAGACGCAATTAGAGATGAGTGAGTTTGCAGCACCTGTCGCTCATTATGACATACCTGCCGCTCCCCCACTTCCCCCAGGTAGAAACACCCTGAACAAAGGCTCTGCAGCTGTTAGATTTGTGTGTCTGCTCAATAGATCAGGTGCAGAAAATACTTGTTGGGTCAGATGGAGAATATGTAGACCTAAGGGAACAACATCAGGGCGGATTCAAGTACTATGTTAACGACACACCTTGGATGCCCCCACTAGCAGAAAGATCATCAAGATACTCTGTAAGAAGTGTGTTAAAAAATTAGCAAGAGGAGGGAAGACTACAGCGAACGCGCCTTGGTAAGTAGAAGTCTGGATAACCAAAACCTCCAGGGTGGGGTGGGTAGGGAAGAAGTTTGGGTCGCCTGGGGCAGTGTAGCGGTGGCAGGCGATTGCACTGTTAACAACAGCCCCTGTGCTGGATTTGGGCCAGGTTCCCAGAAGGCTGTCCGTGAGAACTTTATTAAAAGGGAGTAAGGGTTCAGAAGAAGTAGCATCCGACTGTAGCACCTCCGGAAAGATGCTAGTCCTGACCATCAGTGAGGGTACCTGTATGTCAAGGACATC